>NC_064572.1:63175111-63483057 GCF_937001465.1 Orcinus orca | reverse complement strand
ATGGGTACCTGAACTCCTCTATCCGACTTGCCTTTGCCCTGATCCTCATGGATGCCGCCAGCTGGGCCAAGTAAGGGGAGAACTTACTGGGGGAGGATTCCATAGGGGCTCCTTGGGGCTGTCATCTCTCTGTAGTGGACTAATGCCCTCTCTAGGTTATCCTGGAGCCCCACAGGGCCCCGGGACACAGGTACGACTAGAGAGAAAGGGGCTCAGGGTGGTGCTTACTTGTGCCGGAGATCCACAGGCAAGTGCGCCTTTCTCCTTCCGGGCTCTTAACCTGCAACCCTACTCCAGGCCACAGAATGAATCCTCACTCGCAGGACCCGGCTCCTCTCGCGGGTTTTCAAGCGTTTACCTTTCTGCTGCTGGGCGGATCCCCGTCTGATGAGCGCTGCTCCTGAGTCTCTGCCCCGAAGCCCACAGGAGCGAATCTGCGGCCAGGGCGGTCCCCGGGGTTGGCAGCGCAGGGCCCGGGGCCTCTACGGCCTCTGTACAGTCAGTCGCGCGTTTCCCACAATTTCTGGATGCGGGGTGGGATGGGGAGTCCAGGAGTAGGCAGAAAAAGCAAGGTCGCCGCGCACATTCCTGCGCAGGCCCGGGTCTTGGGTCCTAGGAAGGGATGAAGCCCACAGGAGAACCCGAGGGCAGATTTCGCTGAGGCCCGGAGCTGCCTCGGGCACGTGTCCTTGGAGCGCAGGAATAAAAGTCAAGCCCTTATCTGCGGGCAGCCCAGGGCGCCGACCCCCGCAGCCCAGGTCAGCGCAGGGCGGCGGGATTCCCTGGCCTCTCGGCGCGGTCAAGTCCACGTGGCCGAGCGGAGCAACTCGCTGAAGAAAGGGCCAGGTTTGCATAATTCCCCAACCCTGTGGCGACAAGACCACACCCCCCGGGCCCGCGGAGTCCGCGTCAGACCTGGGTGGAGGCTTGACTTTGTGTACCGTTCGGATCCAAGCCGATGGACGCAGGCTGCGTTTTCTCCCTGGCCGCCCGGCCTCTCGACACCCCAGAGGACCAGTTTTGGGGAACTGAAGTACAAGATGCCCCTCTTCTCCGAGAACCTGTTTATATTCCTCATCCCGGATCCCCCGGTACCGGGCTTCAAAATGAGAGCCAGTTTCTCACCCTTGTCGCATTTCTTGCAATTCCAACCTGTCATCCCCAGCCTCTGAGTGTCCCCTGCTGTCTGGCCCCGACAGTCCCTTTGGTTGGTGGAGGCGAGGGGGCGCTTCTGAGTCGCTCACTAATGGTCCCTACAGAGCTTTCCGCTGAGTTTTTGGCCTGGTTCCATTTTAGGCTCTAAGCTGTGCGTACGCGAAAGCAGAGCTTTCCCCTCGCCCTGGGCTGTCTTCTGTGCACGGCGGGGCAGCTCCATGCAGGTCGGCGCTGGAGCTCACTGGAGTCCCGTGAACTCCTGTGAACTGGTGGTGATACCCCGCAACAAGCTGTGTGGAGGGGACAGTGGAACCCAACCCAGGTCAGAAGGCTCGGGGACTGGGGTGGGGGCCTGCACTGAGTATTCTGCTCAGTCTGTGCAATCAAAGGCCCCAGGCGTTCCAGTGATCTGCTGCTTCAGTCACCCCCCACTCCCAACTGAGAAACATCCAGTCCCTCAGGAGCCCCCACCCCTCACTTTCTCTAGGCTAGAAGCCTCTCCCACTGGAGCTAGGCTGGCTGTGTGCACCAGCGCTATAAACGGGATTGGAGTTGCCTTCTGCCCCAGGGCCCCTGTGCACAGAGGTAGGCCACTGCCTTACTCTCCCCTAGGACAGTAGTAGAGGACACCGAGCTGACTTAGGGCTTCTGTGGGGTTAATAAACCGTCCTCTCCCACTCCTGCCCAGCAACCTGCAGAATCCGCCTCAGTGGAGCAACCATGCCACCCCTGTGCTGACCAGAAAGTACCCAATTTCTGACCTGAGATGTGAAAGGGAGAGAAGGAAAGCCTGTGGGTAGAAATGGGTTCAAGTCTACCACTGTGCGTCTGTGAGCTCATGGGCTGGTCTCCTGAACAAATGTGCCAACACACAAGAGCCGGTTTTCCCTGACAGCAAGTGAACTGGTGAGAGGACTCTGCGAAGGCCCCTAAGTGTTTTCCTATGAACCTGTGGGACCCACCTCCAAGTCCATATGCAGTCAGGTGTGGCCTTGTGGCCACCTGGGAAAAAGCGGGTGAATGCCTGCAATCCTGCGTTTCCCTGGACTGGAGGCAATCATGAGGGTGAGATCTGGGGACATCAGCTGTTGTGTAACCAAGGATCTTGAAGGAATGAGTGGGTAAATGTGTAGACATGCGGCAGGACTGTCCCCCTCTGTAGACGCACTGGTCAGTCTGAGACCCAGCCTGAGAGTTTGAGACAGGAAGAGGGCCGTGTG
Source organism: Orcinus orca (assembly GCF_937001465.1). Lineage (NCBI taxonomy): Eukaryota > Metazoa > Chordata > Mammalia > Artiodactyla > Delphinidae > Orcinus > Orcinus orca. Next base: position 63,480,682 of record NC_064572.1, on the reverse strand, counting down.
TGCCTGTGAGCAAGTGCGGAGGTGTGCGGTGCACGTATGGCAGGGGACGGTGGTAGACACTGCTCTGCAGCGGCCCCACCCTGGCCGGGCCTCCGGCCCTGGCCCTCTAGGGCTGGGCCAGTCTCCACCCATCCCCGTTGGGTCTGTACCAGTTCTCACCTCGCCGGCCCACCCCAACGGACAGTTGGGCGCCTGTGAACGTGGGGACTCGCTAACCTGCTCCTTGTTCCGAGGAGTGGCGGGAAGCGCGGCACTTAAATACACAGTAAGGCTCCCTCAGAAGCGCTGAGGACGGAAAGCTGCCGTAGAGGAGAGCGGCCCCTCGACTCTTCCGCCCGGAAGTCAAGGATCTGGGAATGAGGAGGGGTGGGCGGGGCCTCTGCAGCTTGTAGGACCCGCCCCCACCGCCCCCAGCCCCGCCCCCGCCCCCTACCGCCCCACCCAGCCTGGTGCGCAGAAAAACCAGGATAAGCTACCGTGGGGGCTCGCGGCGCCACTCCTGAAGCACCGGCGAAGAGTCAAACGCTTTTACTTGCGTTATCTCCTTAATCCCTTTTGTAATGCGGGGAAGGGTTGGCTTTATCATTTGGGGAAGGAAACTGCAGGCTCCTAAAATTTAATTAACTTGCCCGAGGTTAGAAAGCAGAGAAGAGCTCAAAACCTAGGTTGATGTCCAAAGTCACCTCAGCAGCCGCCTGGGAGTGAAAGAGGATTTTAGACGGAGGGACAGGTGCAGAAGGAAGAGGGTGTGGGGAAAGAGAGGGGCCGTGCAGGTAACAGGGAAGTGGTGAGGCCTGTGGCGTGCTGGAGAATGAATTTTAGTGTATCTCTTGTGTCTGTATTCTTCATTTCTTTAAATAAATAAAATGGAAAAAATCCTCTTGGGTAAATAAAATAAAACTACAGGCCATATTTGACGGCAAGCTTGAGAACCCAGGAATAAATCTCAGACATAGGGTGATAGTGTAGCATTACCACCACAGGAAGCTTGTCCTAAATCTGGAATATCAGGCCCCACCCCAGACATAGTGAATGAGGATCTACATTTTAACAAGGTTCCCAAGTGTTTCTTACATACCTTAAAGTTTAAGACTGTCAGGTGTAATTTATATATAAATGGATACACCTTATATTGTATATAAAAGAGCCTCCCCAGGGACACTCCCCCCCAATTCCTCTACCATTCTGGAGGGGGCAGGGAAGAAGGGAAGAACATGCTCTCTTTTCTTTTCATATTCTAACTGAATCTTACTGTTTACGAGTTCGGCATAAGCCCTTGCTAACTCTCTGACCCACCAACATGCTCTCCCATCCTCCAGCCCAGAGCAACCTCCCCCAGCTACAGGCTTTGCACAGAGCAGATGGAAAAGGAGAAGAAGGATTTTCTTTCCTGGTTCTCCACTCTTTTGTCCAATAAAGTGTGATTCATTCACTTCTTTTTTTTTTTTTTTTTTGCAGTACACGGGCCTCTCACTGTTGTGGCCTCTCACTGTTGTGGCCTCTCCCGTTGCGGAGCACAGGCTCTGGACGCGCAGACCCAGCGGCCATGGCTCACGGGCCCAGCCGCAGAGGATCCTCCCAGCCGGGGCACGAACCCGTGTCCCCTGCATTGGCAGGCAGACTCTCAACCACTGAGCCACCAGGGAAGCCCTCACTTCTATTTTTAACTTTCTGCTGATTTGAATCCCCCATCCTGCTGACCCAGAAGGGGGAGGGGTGGAAGTGTACAGAGCTCCCTTCCAATCCCAAAGGTCTCCTGGAAGGTGGCAAGCTCAGGCTGAGAAGGCCAAAAGGGTGGGCACTGGATAGGTGCAGGGAAGGAGGAGGGCAAGGTCTCAGGGTCCTGGCAGTGCTACAGAGGGGATCCTGGAGGGGGGGCAGTCAGAGCTGGAGGGGAACCAGAGGACTGGAGCAGCTTGGAAACATTTTTTCCCAAAGTCCTAGGGGAGCAAAATCCCAGTGGACTTCTGAGCTAAGAGTTCCCTCCACAAAATGAGACATTCCTTGAGGAGTCCTCCTCAAATCCACCACACCCCTGGACTTACCATCCCTCCCAAAGACCCTGGCTCTAGGGTTAGACCCTGGTTTCGAATGCTGGCCCTACCTTTTAACAGTCGCGTGCTCTTAAGCGAGTTGCTTAACCTCTCTGGACTTCAATTTTCCTTGTCTATAAAGTGGGATGAAAATACCACCTACATCATACGGTGGTTGTTAGGAATGTATTAATACCTTTAAAAACTAGTGCAGTGCCTGGAACACAGCAAGTGCTCAATAATGTTGCTTTTTAATATTATTATCGTTATTATTTTCCACCAGGGCTGGTAGCAGCCGCCCCGAGGTCTCCAGGGTCCCTCAGGCCTCAAGCTCCCAGGGCCTCGGCTCGAGGCGCCTCTCCCCGCGCGGCCCCTAGAGGGCGCCCGGAACTCACTTGTCCTGCGTTTCTGCGGTGAAACCCCAGATCCGGCTCCCGCTTTTGGGCCTTCGGATTTGGGGACTTGTGACTCCTCCTGCAGGAACCGAAGATACGTGGGCTCTGGGACCACAGGGCGGAAAACGTGAGGTGGCAGGAGCAGCTCCTATCAAACCTCCTCTAGAGCGGCACAGAGCAGTGGGGGCCTCGCACCCCCCATCCCCCCATCTTCTCGCACACACCAGGAGGCCGGATTGCCAAGGGCTTCGGGGAGGCAGCGGCGGCCGCTGGACTTTCTGGGCCTTGCTAGGGTCCTCGGCCGGAATCCAGGGCGGCCTGCTGCCCCCAAGCCCATCATCAGCCCATGGGGTCTCGTCGCCGGCCGGAGCTACATGGCTAGAAACCAAAGCTGCGTGTCTAGAAACCAAAACTAAGATTGCCTCAGCAATCTCCACCCCCACGCCGACCGGCAGTCTCTCCACCCAAGCTGGGGGAGGAGAGATGGGAGAAGGAGAGGAGAGCCCTTGGCAGGGTGGCCGCGTGGTAACCACCCATGGGAGCTTTGGGGGTAACTGCAGACCCAGAAATGGAGACTGTGTGCTTCGAATGGCACACCTGTAGCTTGCCTTGTTTAACATCGCACACCTCAGTCGTTGTACATTTGGAGGAGGTATGTGAGGTTGTCCACAGCGATGCAGGCCGTGCATGAGAGGATCTGAGTTTGCACCCATCCCTCAACACAACATGGGTACTCATCGCTTCCTCCATTCACCACTGCTGCCGCCCCCCCCACACACACACACCCAATCTCACGCAACATCTTCCGAGTCCACTCTGAGCTCCTTGGAAAATCCAGACTGGCTCCAGCCTTCGCAATCACTCAGCCTATTCCTATCGGACTCCTCAGGATAAGGAATCCAGGCGTGAGTGCAGGTGGGCGATTCTAGGGGCCTTCCTGGGCCGACAGAGGGCAGTGGGTTCGAGCCATGCGGAAAATCTCGGGCAGCTCTCTTAGTTGCCCAGGCAGTGACTTGGCCACCAGGCACCAAACTCTGAGCTGATCAGGAAGGCCTAGGAGAGTGAGAAGCTGCTTAGGAGCAGGGTCTGCGAGGAGGGAGTGAGAAGTGTGTGGGGGGAGCGGGGAGTGTGAGCAGAGCAGGAATGGGGGTGGGTTTCTTCCAGCATCTGGCCTCAGGGGCCCTCAGGGCAGCTCTGGGACCACAGCCCCACCCCACTCCGCCTTCCAGCATGGCCTCTGAATCCCAGCTGCTCCAGTTCTGCGCAGCCTGGAGGTCCCTGATTAATTGTCTCATACACCTGGAACCAACCTGCCCATCTGCAAGTCACTCACGCCCCACACAGGATGCCTATCTGAGTCCTGGGCCCAGGGCAAACCCCACACTTGCCACCACAGTGGGGGCTTTACTAGGCAGTGCTCAGGCCGTGCCCACACAGCCCCCAGGCACAGATCCCGCCACACAAAGCCGCTATTATAGTTAACAGGTTGAACCAGATTCTCTGTGTGCCACGCGGCACAGTACGGGGACTGCTAGGACCCCAGCCCTGCATGGGTTTCTGGGCCCCCGAAGGCCACCACTCTGTCAGCCACCGCTCTGGGCTGCGCCAGGTCTGAGCAGGTGATGGGGGCCTCACTCACCGGGGAATTTGGTCAGTGCAATCATCTCACTCAAGCCAAGGAAGGAAGTGGGCAGAAAGGCAGGTTCGTTAATTCCTCTTTTCTTTCCGCACCCCTACACACCATTATTCGGATAATTTGTTCCTCTTCTATTTTTGAACAGAGACCGACCATTTCCGGCAGGGGCGGTGGCAGACCCGGAGTTGTGAGGTTTCTGCGGCGGGTAGTTGGCCCTGGCAGCCCGCTCCCTTCCAGCCTGCGTCTCCTCGGGACGGGGTGTGCGGGCCCCGCCGCCCTCCAGCCCTGTCCTAGCCGCGGCCCTCGGCCGACACGGGATTCGGCGAGATTCCACCCCAACGAATTTCCGGCGGAGAGAGGGGAGTTGCGCGCCGTCCCTCAGCGCCGAGGGCCCCAGCGCCCCGGAGAGTCTGCCCCCACCCCCTGCGACGCCTCGCCCCGGGGCCTGGGCGCTTGGGAGGGGCCCCGGGAGAGTGTGCGAACCGGGCCGCCAGCGAGTGCCGGGAGCAGGCGCGCGGGAGCCGCGAGTGGGGACGGGGAGTCGGGTGGCCTCCCGCGATGGGCGCCCGGGATCCTGGCGTGCGGAAGCCCCATCCCCCGCGAGTCCCCGACAAGCTGGACAGGGTCCGAGAGCAGCGGGGCTGAGGGGCCTAGGCCTGCGCCGTTTTGAGTGTGACCCCAGCTGTTTGTGAAGATCGGGGCAGGTAGGAAGTGTGTTCTGCCTAGTTTTGCTTGCGTTTGTCTTGCAAGAGGAGGGGCGAAGGGGTGGTGGTGAAGAGTCGGGCTTCGGAGCCGATTTGGGGATTGAGTTTGGGCCGGGCAGCCACTCCCCATTCCTGCCTCAGCTCCTCAGCTGGACAGTCTGCGGCCAGAAAATATACAGGAGCCTTCGGGCGCCCAGCCTCTTGAGGGGTCCCAGGGATTGGGAGGTGGGAGGAAGACCCCAGACTCCTCTGGGGTCGGCAACTCTGGAATACTGCGACGGGTAGGCACTGAAGGTGCCTCTTAAAGACGCAGATGAAGGAGAGATACCTCACCGAACGAAGAAGGTTCGGGCTGGGCAGCTCCAGTCCTGGCGGCGGGAGGGGAAGAACAGCCAGACCTGCCCAGGCAGAAGGAGCCGAATTCTGCGGTTCCAGAAAGCCATTTCCGGATTTCGCTTGGCCCGGTACTGGATGCGGGAGCCAGTGCCGGCGGGAGACCCACTGCAGACTTGTCGTTGAGGCTAGAACTTTCTCCCCACGACCAACACGCCGTCAGGGCCTGGCCTGGTCACCGGGTGGGCCTGGGGGTGGGGTAGCCCCTCCACCCCGGAAGTCCTTTGGACCCAGAATCCTCTTCTGCCCAGATCCTACTCCAAGGGGGCCACAGATGAGAGGTGGACAAACACTGCCCTTTGCCCACTCAGCCAAATTTCCCCTTGGACCTCCTTGGGTTGGAGGTTGCTGTTTGTCCCCGTATCATATGGCAGATCCAGGATGGCAGTCTGGGGAGGATGAGGGCTCTAATGGTTTCCATAACTCTCCTCCACTCAACCCCAGTGTGGGTGCACACAGCTCTGCATACACGAACAAGCCCCACACCCCACTCTCTTCTAGTTTTAGCCACAAAGCTCTCTCACTCTCCCATCCCAAAGAAACAGCCCCCTATGCCCCCACCCTACTCTACAAGGATGGCATGTTCCCCAAAGTCTTCACCACCTAGCCTCTTCCAGAAAAGCAGGCTCAAGTCAGTTTTGTGCATCCTGAGATTGGTCTAGTAGGCAGGGGACTAAATGTTATGGGGAGGGCTGTGTACTGTGGCTGCTGTCCCTGCTAAAGTGGTCTGGGGCCTCCCTGAAGGTCCCTGGGAAGTCTGTTTTTCAGATTCCCTCCTAGGCCAGCCTAGTGCTGGAAGCTGGGAAATCTTGTTTTGAGCACCACAGAGGATCCTGACCCGATTACTGACAGCATGCCCCAGTCTCTGCAGCTTGCTGGGTAACAGCCTGGAACCCCCAAACTCCAAGCTGATGCTGATACCCCCACAATGTATCTGCACACCCCACCTTAGACCCCCACCACCATGTACACTAGCAGTGCACAATTACACCCACTCACACAACACCACACACACTCACCTGCAGGGACAGTCACCCACAATGATCCACACTCCCCATTAATTCACTCCCCCAATTATATACGGTCTCACACAAATATATACAGTAAAACACATCTCACACATGATTGCATTCATACAATTATAGATGATACACAATCACAAACATTCACACATTTAACACAAGAATAGATTCACAATGAGAAACTAATACGTACTTTCACAAACATTACCACATGATTCGTTCACAATCACAGACGCTGGTGATTACACAGCTATCCAAAAAGCCACATTCATACATGGTCACACAGACACCACCACAAGTTCGTATGTATAATGGTAGTTTCGATCTGCAACTTAAGCAGAATAAGCACACACAACTGCAAACAAAATTACACAATTGAACACTTACAAACATTCATTATCAGTGAAATCCTGATTGCCCACACCCATCACAAACACACAATGCACACGCATAACTCTCACACCCAAAGACAAATCTCTAGCGCTGGCTCTCCCAACTTTCCTCAGCACTGCCTTCTCTCCATTTCTTCCCCTCCTTCTTTCCTCTCTCCAGAGCCTGTAGGTCCTGGTCCCCAGATGTCCCTCAAATTTAGGTACCAGGGGCTGCCCTGGCTGTACCAGCTCACACCAAACCCAAGTAGCTGCAAGGTGCTGGGCTCAGCAAGGAGCAGGCAGCCTTGACTCCGGATCCGGAGGGTTTTATTATTTTTTCACATAAATTACACAAGCACTTTATAAAAAGGTTACACAGAGAACACCTTATAAGTGCATAACTTAAACGCCCCCTACGAACAGGATCTGGAGAAATAGGCTGAGTTTGTGTGGAAACCTGTCTGTGCGTACCTGGGTGTGGCTAGGCTATGTGATGGGGGTCTGGCAGGCCAAGTGACACTGTTGTGGCTGCTGTGTGTGTGACGATGTGTCACACTGTGACCGTGACCTTGTGTTTGTGAGAAGCGCCATGCTGTTCAGAATGAATCTGGGTCACCCCTGATAGTAAGGGTCAAGGGTGTGAAGGCTATGGCCCTGTGTGTGCATAACACTCTGCCATAGGTCCCCTGTGTGTGACTGTGGGGTGACACCAGGAGGGACAGTGAAATCACCTCTGTGAGGGCCTGTGGGTGTCCGTGTATGATGCGGAGTGGAAAACAGAGTGCTCTCCCCAGGGCAAGTTCAAATGACAGCTCATGCTGTCCTCTAGGGTTCCCAGAAGCTCTTCTTCCTCCACCTTTCCTGCCTCTCTCAGTCCCACGTTAAAAATCAGAATAAAATAAAAGAGACGCAAACGGAGGACTCCGAACAGTTCCAGCAGGCGCCAGACCGCATAGGCATCTGGGAGGCGGCCGCGCGTCCCTTTCTTGCGCGGTCTTCTCTTCTTTTCCACCAAAAAGAGAACAGCGTCGGCACGAGAGCGCGGGCCGGTGCGGAGGGAGGGGCACGGCGTTCCCCTGCTGCGTGCAGTCTTCGGCAGGAGGGCGGCGAGAGTCGCGGCTCTCAGGCCTCGCGACCCTTGGCTGGGCCCGGGTCTCACGGGGCGGAGCAGGCAGGCTCACTCACAGGCCGACGCCACGGACGTGACGCTGGTGATCTTGGTCGAGTCGTCAGACCACGGCTGCAGGTTCTGCAGGGCGAAGAGCGAGGAGTTGTGCACGCAGAGCGGGTCGGCGGGCAGCGGCTGCGCCAGGCTCTTCTGGAAGGCCTCTTGCTGCAGCTGCAGGAGGATGCGGTTCGCCTGCTGCCTCTCGGCCTCACGCTCCTCCGCGGTCTGCCGCCTGCACCGGGGACAAGCCGTTACCGACGCTTCGGGCGCGCTCCCAGGAGACAGCCTGAACGAGCGGGCACTGCTCCCCTTCGCGGCCCCCAATTTCCACTTGGGCCCCTTGAATGCATTCCCTTATCTTGAGGGTCCTGACTCCACAAAGACTGGAAGCCCCAAAAGTAGATTGGGGGGTATCCTGGGGGAGCTGTGGGGAAATCCGCTAGGCCCAAGCAGCTGGAGCTCCCCGGCTCCAGGCAGGGCCCACACCCTCACCAGCCTGGAAGGCGCAGCCAGGGCTAGGATGGCATTTCGCCTCTCCCCAGACCCCAGGAAGACCAGGAGCCTTCCCAAGTCTGAGGGGCCTCACCCTCCTCACCAGTCCAGGGCAGAGGCAAGGGCCAGTGGATATGAGCTGCCCTGACAGACCTCTCTTCTCCCCCTTCCCTCTGCGAACCTCTCCCAGTCTTCTGACCTCCTGCGCCAAGCCCTGTGCCCTGCTGGGATTCCCGCCGGACCGGCCGGCTTCCTCCAAGGCGGTCCAGGGAGGCGATGACTCACTTATTCCATTTAATGCCTTCCCTCCACCCCGTCAACTGAGATCAAACGTCTGTCTCTAAGGTGGACAGACCTAATGGGAGTCCCCGGGGCCTCCAGAAGCAATTTGTAGGCGATCGATGAAGCCGCGCGAAGCCGGCGAGGGCCTCTCTCAGCGGCGGACGCCGGCCTCCTCGCCGCCCCTTCTAGCCTTTTCTCTCTGTGTCTTTCTGTCTCTCGTCTTCCCCTTCTTCCCCGCATTTCAAACTATGTCTGTTCCTTTAGACTTTGTGTCTTTTTTTCCTCTTGTTTTCTCTCACCCCACCCTCTTCCTTCTCTCAGAATTTCAGGGAATTTGTTTGAAACGAAAATGAAGGTTTTAGTCAACTATGGCTTTCCTTTATTGTACATAAGACTTCTTCAGGCTGACTGTTTTTTCCTTTTCTCCCTGGGTGGGGTGTTTGTCTTTGCCGCCACCCCCCCTTGTGTATCAGTTTCTCTCTGTCTGCTATTCTCTATTTTTCTCTGTGTCCTGACCCCAAGGGCTTGCCTGACCCCCTCCCCTCGCCTAGGCTGCAGCCCCGGTGGGCCTTGGGAATGCAAGTATGTCCACCCCCCTCCCCCCCCAGCCCTTGCTCCCTCCTTAGCTTTCCAGAGGTCTGGAGCAACGTCTCCCACCCCTTCCCCAGCAGCAGGAATGTGGGGGGAGCAGCAGACTCGCGGGGCAGTGGCTTCCTTTGTGGCCACGGCGGCAGATTCCTAGCCTTCATTCAGAAAAAGAAACTTCAATTCCTTCCTCCGGACCCAGGCCCTCCCGGCCAGGCGCCGGGGACTTCGCCCAGACTCTCTTGCTCTCCCCACTGAGGCCTGAGCTAGCAAGAAACTCCCGGCACGTGTGGAACCGAGTAGGCGGGCCAGATGTGCGGGAGGGTGCAGGGGTGCAAGAGGGTGCAATCGGAGAAAGCGCCTGTGTGGGGGGAAAAATGAGTGTAGTTGTGGGTGTGTGACGTGAGAAGAGAAAATGTTTCTCTCTCTCTCACTCACACACATACACCCATCTGCTCCTGATTGATCCCCCTTTCAGTAGGACCCTCGAAAACCCCGCCGCAGCCGGCGCAGATTGATTTCCCCCTTCCCCGGTAGGGGAACCGCTGCGCCCAGGCGAGGCGTCTGGGGAGGAGTGAGTCAGTAGGGCCGAGGCCCACGGTATGGGGTCCCAGACGCTCTAGCGGGAGCCCCGGCTGGGGCGCAGAAACAGGGCGCCTGCCATCCTGCCTCCGGTCTCCGGGATAGACGAGGCATCTCTGTACACGTAAGTTTGCGCAAACAAAAAGTCCCTCAGGACGCACTGATCTCGGAAGCCTGGACTGCGTAGACTGCGCTCAAACCCGGACGTTTCCCCAAGCAGCGGCGGAGACCAGCCGCGTCTACACCCGCACTGAGTGTGCGCCCCCGGGCCAGAAAGCCTGAAAGAAAAACAGCTGGGGCTCTCGGCCCCGTCCAGTCATCGGCCACGGTGGCTTTCCGCTCCCCGCGAGCCTAGCAGAGCAGCGCTCTCCTCCGAACCAGAGCCATAGGAAAGTGGCGAGCATGGGAGTATGAACGCCCCCAGAGAGGCCCGGAGCCGGAGACTGCGCCACCCACGGCCGCGCCCGCCCAGCGCGCTTACCTCCACTTTGTCCGCCGGTTCTGGAACCAGGTTTTGACTTGCGCGTCGGTCATTTTGAGCGCCTTGGCCAGGGCGGCGCGCTCGGCCGAGGCCAGGTACTTCTGGCGGTGGAAGCGCTTCTCTAGCTCGCAGATTTGCAGGCGCGTGAAGGACGTGCGCGGCTTCTTCTTCTTGGGGGGCGTCCGATTCTGATAGGGGTGACCTATACGGCGTGTTACAGTGAAGGGTGAGAGGGCCACTGGAGCGGGAGACAGACAGACGGCAGAGGCAAGCGGCAGAGCGTCAGGAGGCGTCCCAGGCCCGACACCCCGCGAGTCAGCGAGCGCAGCGGCTAGACCCCAGGAGAAGAGCTGTGGTCCTCCCATCAGCCCTCAGCTCCAAGCCCGCGGCGTGAAATGGCCCCCGCCCGCACGCCAGGCCGACGCCGCTGCTGCCACCACGGAGACCTCCCTAGCCCTGACCTCCCACGTGTCCATCACACACAGCCGCAGTCTCCTTGAGGGGCACCTCTGAGGCGAGCTAAAGGTCGCAGTTCCCCCAATAGCCTCAGGTCTCCAGCCTCAGAGAAGCTGCCCAACGGTAAGAGGCTATCCTTGGTCAAGGCCCTGAATGCTGGGTCCTGACCTGAGGCCTCCATCACACAGCAACATACACAGACACATCACGTACAACAGGGGCAAATTATAGATCTATACACCCAGACAAGCTGACACCCAGACAAGCACAGGCACAAAGGCAGATGCATAAGGTGACAGCCATATACTCCCTCAGAACCTTCTTTAGGCCTAAAGCAAGATTACGGCAGGCTGTGGCTCCCCTAGGTAGGCTACGTGGAGTACCTTTTCGCCAGAGACCCAGGCCCAGTGGGTTCCAGGCTCGGGGGTGGGGAGGGTGTTCCATCAGAGTCTTTTAAGACCAGCTTGGCCTGGGTGGGGGGAGTGGGATGGGGCACTAGGCCCTGCCTCCCCAGGCCTGAGAGGACTTGGGTTGGGGCACTGGGGCCCCTTCTGGAGGCCCAGAGCAGAATGGCTCTTCTACCTCCCTCCACCCCACTTTGCCACAAACCCAGGGTCTGGGCCAAGTTTCCAAAGCTGGAACAGGGGCTTAGCCCAGGGTCTAGCTCTTAACTGCCTATTCCCCTTCCACCATTGGGCCCTGGAGCCCGAGCCCCATGGGAGCCCCACGTCGTGGTCGGTCGGCAGCCGCCTATGCCTCCTGCTTCCTCTGTCTAAGGCCCGGCCAGGAACTCAGGCTCAACTCGTGGCTGCCTCCCAGCGGGCTTGGTCCGGCGGGAGGATTGTAGTATCGGATCCAGGGAACGCTAAGGGCGGCGGGAAGTGAGGCCGGGGAAAGGGGCCCGCGCAGGATCGAGAGCCGAGTGCCGTGAGCGGAAGAGGGAACGGAGGGAGCCGAGGCAAGCGGAGGAAGGCGCGGAGCAGGCAGCTGAGAGGGCGGCAGGCGGAAGCCGCCGAGTGCGTAATCGTCCCAGGAGTTCTTTCGGCTGCCGATCGATCACGGGCCTGGCCGGTGCATTATTAACGCCGGAGGAAACAAGGCTGGGCCCAGAGGGGAGGACGCCGAGCCGGGACAGAACGAAAATGAAGCGGGCGGCTCAGCCTCGCGCTGCCACTGACCCGGACGGAGCCTGCAGTCCGGGAAGAAGGGCCCGCCAGCTCTGTTGCTTTACTCCGGCTCGGAGCCTCTACCGGGTTCGGCAGCGCGACGGGCACTGGACCACGGAGCGTGAAGTGTGTGTGTGTGTGTGTGTGTGTGAACCTGTTTTCCTTGCGTCTGATTCTGGGGCTCGCCGCCTCGGCCAGAGAACGTCTGCCGGGACGCAAGAAACAGTTTGTTCACATCGCGCCCCTTTCTCCGAGATACCCGAGCCCCAAATGCCGGCGGAAGGTAGTAGCCCCGAAGCTACATTCCCCTTCCCTCCGCCTGACCGGGCCCAGGGACTCCGAGAGGGGATCAGGGAGAGCTTCTCAGAGCAGGGGTCCTGTGGGAGAGACGGAGAGGGGCCCAGGCTGGGAGAACTCTTCCAGCAAGTCGATTCCGCGAGCTTAGAGAGGTGGCGGGCGGCTGAACTTGGGGGAGGCACCAAGAGGAGCTGGGAGACCTGGCGCACAGAGCGGGCTGCGGGGAGCCACGGGGCAGGAGTGAGGGGGTAGAGGAGAGCCGGGACCGCGGCCAGGCGGGGCGCGCGCGGGCCGGACTCACCTGTGAACCTGTCCTTTGTGTATCTGCGGTTACTCTCCATCCAGGGAAAGGTGAGGCCGGTGAGGTTGTTGACGCCCGGCACGGCAGGCACGGAGGGCACGGTGGGCAAACCGGTAGCCAGAGGTTGAGGGTGGGCCACCGCTCCAGCTAGCGGCCTGTGCGCGGGCACTCGTATCACCCCCGCAGCGCTCAGCGCCCCCGCCCCGCCGCCGCCGCCGCCGCCGCCGCCGCCGCCGCCGCCGCCGCCGCCGCCGTTGGGACCGGGGCCGCCCGCCAAGGCCATGTTCACGTTGTAGGAGCCGGCCAGCGGGCCCATGCTGCAGGCGCCGCCGCCGCCGCCGCCCGCCGGGCCACCGGGGCCGCTCGGGCCTCCAGCGCCATAGGCCCCCGCGCCCCCGGCCCCCGCCCCGGCCGCGGGGCCCCCGCCGCCGTAAGGGTAAGCGCCTCCAACCAAACAGCCAAGGCCGTATTCTCCGTCCTGGAGGCGAGAGGAGGGCCCCATGCAGCTGCCCTGGTCCGGGCTGTTGAGGATCTGGTCGATGCCAAAGCTGATGGGCTCCGCGTGGCCCGGGTGGAGATGGTGCGGACCCAGGTGCTCCATGCTAGCCCCCGACCCCGGCCCTGCTGTGGGCGGGGGGGCTGGGCGGTGGCACTCGCTGTGCTTGGCTCGGGGGCAGCGCGCAGCGGCGCTGAGGCGCGGAGGCACTGAGGCGGCGGCGGCTCCTGGCTGCGCTGAGACTTGGAGGCTAAGTGCGCAGAGGGGCTAAAGTAGGGGGGAGGGGAAGGAGAGAGGGGGCGCCGTATTCTTCCCCTCTCCGGCTGCTCCTTCCCCTCTCCGGCTGCTCGCTAGCTGTTGACTCTGGGACATCAATCACCGGGCGAAAAACCACGGTGCGAGCGAGCCTCGCCGTTTCGGCCGGGTCTCTCCATTGGCTGTGCGCGGAGAGGAGCGGGGTGAATGACAGCGCGGGGGAGGGGCGGAGAACGGGAGAGGGAGGCCTGGAGCCGAGACAGATGTAGGAGCCCGAGACGGAGGGACTGAGACAGAGGCTCAGAGAAGTAGTTCAAGAAGAGAGAGAAGAGGCCAACCAGAGGCTTAAGAGGAGAAAGAAAAAGAATAGGAGGCCGGCATTCCCAGAGACCGATAGACAGATGGCCCCAAGGAGGTGGAGGTCAGAGTCCTTTTCCCAGCCTGGCAGGAGCCGCCCGCTTGCTTAGAATTGGGCCACAGGGGCCAGCCCACCAGGCCTCTGGGGAAGGGGCATCCCAGCGCTACTGGAGAATCACCTCAAGGGCTCAGCTGGGAAGCACCTGTCTGTCAACCAGAGGATTTACTCCAAACTTGCAGTCCGGCTTGTTAGAAAGTAGAAGACTGTCTACTCCCCGGGTATGGAGCCCAGGCCCCTGAGGCAGGAAGGTGAGTTCAGGCTTGTCTTTTAAAACACAGGCCTATGAACAACTGGCTATATGTTGTTGAAAAAGTCAGCAACAGCCCCAGCTCTGCCAGTTTAGAGAAACTGAGGGAGGGAAGACTTCCTGAAAGACAGGCACAAGTCAAGGGAGTTGGCTTGGGGCATGCTGTTGGGGTGTCCAGGCATCAAGGCACCCCCTTTCCTTTTAAATAGACAGAAGCCTCAAGAAGCAGTTCTCACAGTATGTGAATGAATTCAATCAGATTGCTTTCATCTAGCAACTAGCCCAGGGCTGGCTATTCCAAGCAAGAAACCTTTGTATTATAGTGAGGGGAAGGAGTTATTTTCTTACTTTTGGAATCTTGGAAGGGAGGCCTAGGGGCTTAAAACAGTGAGGGCTGGGTATGGTGGGACCAAGATCAGGGAAGTACATCTAGGACAAATTTAAGCCTTTTCAAAGTTTTGCCTGTGGCTGACTGGCTTAGAGCCCAGGAGAGAAGAAGGAAACTCCCTTTTTCTGCTTCCCCTCTTCCTCCTCTCTACTAGAGAAAGATCTGCTCCCTCCCAGGAGCCAAGCCCTGGTAAGGGCACAGGTTGGATCACTTGGGATCTATTTCTGGTTTATTTCAGATTCAACAGGCCTTCAGGGAGGGACTGTCTCTATCACACAAGATGCTAGCATGTGGAGGCTCACATTCTACTTAACACATCTCATTGCAATCTATTTGCTTTGGCCATGTCTGTTACTTTAACCTGAAGAGATCTCCTTGGAGGCAGGGAATGGCTTATTCGTCTCTGTTCCCCCCTGTGGAATACAACCCACAAAATATCCTCATCTTGGGTAAATAATGAATGAAAGAACCTCCTTATTCAACAAATATTTTATTGAGTGCCTACTGTGTGTCAGTCACTGTTCTTGGCACTGGGAAAACAGCAGTGAACAAAACAAAGTTCCTGTCCTCATGGAGTTTACATTCCACAGAATGGAATACAAGAAACAAAGAAGCAAATACAATAAGCCAGATGGTGGTAAGTGTTACGGAAAACACTATAAACTCTACTACACCAACTCTTCAAGATGAGTATTATTCCCGTTTTCTGGATTCAAGGAAACCACATTTCAACGAGGCTAAGTGACTTGATCAAGATGGAGGAGCTGGATTCAACTTGCTTTTATGGGTTGGCCTGGAAGCCTGGCTGCTGGTTGGAGGCACACCTCTATGGGAAAACCCTTGCCTGGGCTCCAGGCAGGTGGACAAAGGCCCACTCACGACAAAGCCAGATATGAAGTTGGTGGTTGTTTGTAAACACTAAGCAGAAACATGAGCAAGAACTCTACTCCTTTGCCAGTTTTCTCCTCTCCATCCACCCAATCAGGAGGGTACTATACTTCTACACAGGACGTTCCAGAACATTTTTTGGAAGTTGTTTGAGCCTGAATGAGTCTCTTTCTTGCCTCTTATCTTGAGGGAACTAAAGCAGAGATAAACATAAATGTTTTACTGAGAAACTACTGTGTGCCAGGCACCACACCGATCTCATTTAAGACTCACAACAATCCTGTGAAATTAATAGAAACATCCTCATTTTTAAATAATTAAGAAAACAGAATGAATGTTCATAGCAGTATTATTCATAACGGCCAAAAAGTGGAAACAACTCAGATGTCCATCATCTGATGAATGGATAAATAAAATGTGGTATATCCATACAATGGAATGTTATTCAACCATAAAAAGGAATAAAAAGTAAATCCTGCTACAATACAGAAAATCCTAGAAAACATCATGTTAAGTGAAAGAAGCCAGGCACAAAAAGGCCACATGTTGTATGATTCCATTTCTATGAACCATCCAGAATAGGTAAATGCACAGAAGCAGAAAGTAGATTAGTGGTAGCCAGGAGCTGGGAGTGGGATGGGGGGAGTGGGAATTGGCTGCAAAAGCATACAAAGGTTCTTTCTCTCTCTTTTTTTTAATTGGCATAAAATTGCTTTACAATGTTGTGTTAGTTTCTGGTGTACAATGAAGTGAATCAGCTATATGCATACGTATATCCCCTCCCTCTTGGACCTCCCTCCCACGCCCCCATCCCACCCATCTAGTTTGTCACAGAGCACCAAGCTGAGCTCTCTGTGCTATACAGCAGGTTCCCACTAGCTATCTATTTTACACATGGTAGTATATTTATGTCAAACCTGATCTCCCAGTTTGTCCCACCCTCCCCTTCCCCCCACGTCCACATGTCTGTTCTCTATGTCTACGTCTCTATTCCTTCCCTACAAATAGGTTCATCTGTACCATATTTCTGGATTCCACGTATATGCATTAATATATGATATTTGTTTTTCTCTTTCTGGCTTACTTCACTCTGTATGACAGACTCTAGGTCCATCCACATCTCTACAAATGACCCTTTTTATGGCTGAGTAATATTCCATTGTATATATGTACCACATCTTCTTTATCTATTCATCTATCATTGGACATTTAGCTTGTTTCCATGTCCTGGCTACTGTAAATAGTGCTGCAATGAATATTGGGGTACATGTGTCCTTTTGAATTCTGGTTTTCTCAGGGCATATGCCCAGTAGTGGGATTGCTGGGTCATATGGTAGTTCTAGCTTTAGTTTTTTAAGGAACCTCCATAGTGGCTGTATCAATTTACATTCCCACCAACAGTGCAAAAGGGTTCCCTTTTCTCCACACCTTCTCCAGCATTTACTGTTTGTAGATCTTTTTGTAGTTATGTAAATATTCTAGAATTAGATAGTGGTGATGGTTGCACAACTTTGTAAATATACTAAAAAACCACTGAATTGTATGATTTAAAGGGCTGAATATTATGGTACATGAATTATATCTCATTTTTTATTTTAATTTTTAAATTTTTTTCAAGTTCTTTTTTAAAATAAATTTATTTATTTACTTATTGGCTGCATTGGGTCTTCATTGCTGTGCACAGATTTTTTCTAGTTGCAGCAAGCAGGGGCTACTCTTCGCTGCGGTGCGCGGGTTTCTCATTGAGGCGGCTTCTCTTGTTGCGGATCATGGGCTCTAGGCATGCAGGCTCAGTAGCTGTGGTGCATGGGCTTAGTTGCTTCGCGGCACGTGGGATCTTCCCAGACCAGGGCTCAAACCTGTGTCCCCTGAATTGGCAGGCGGATTCTTAACCACTGCACCACCAGGGAAGTCTATTTTTTTTTTAAAAAAAGAGGAAACAAAAACTAACACTTGGTGAGATGAACAAACTTTCCAGAAATCCCACAGACAGAAGAGGACTTTTTGGGAACCCCCAAATCTGAACTATTTTCTCTGTATAAGGCTGAAAATGATGGGGAGGGGTGCTTCAGCTTCCTTTGATGCTGGGTCCCAGTTGCCTTGCTCCTGTTAGTCAAGAAGTCATATTTGAGTCTAACCACAGTTCTGCCTGCTGCAATTAAAACCCTGTCTTTTGGGCTTCCCTGGTGGCACAGTGGTTGAGAGTCCGCCTGCTGATGCAGGGGACACGGGTTCGTACCCTGGTCCGGGAAGATCCCACATGCCACGGAGCGGCTGGGCCCATGAGCCATGGCTGCTGAGCCTGTGCGTCCGGAGCCTGTGCTCCGCAATGGGAGAGGCCACAACAGTGAGAGGCCCGTGTACCACAAAAAACAAACAAACAAAAAAAACCCTGTCTTTCTAGGTAACCCTCAGAACAACTTCTCTTTGCCACTCTCTGGCTCATGCTGGAAACCCCGTGAGTGTTCCTCACACTTTTCTTCCTCCTTTCTTCTTCCTCCAGATGGACCTTTCCAGACCCTATGAATTTCCAACCCTGCCTGTTCCAACCCTTTGGGCGTCTGCCTCACTCACCTCCTCAGGTCTGGCACCAGTTGTCCAGAGTACCTGGGAGAAGACCTCGCCCTTGCTGGCCCAGCCTAGGGTGGCAGAGGTCACAGCCGCCTAGTGGCCCACTAAGACTGTCAGGGTGCTCTTCTCATCAAAACCCAACAACCCAGGGATGTCCTAACTTTCCCCTGCCCTCACAGCTGCCCGCCTGCCTGATGTTTGCAGTGCTTCCCACTCACCTCTCTTGCTTATGAGTCAACTTTTATCCCAATCTGGTTCTGAGGTGCTGGCCTCCCCACAGCTGGAGTTTTTGAGTCCACTTTAACCTCAGCCTTTGTTTCCCGCTGGGATAGCTGCTGAGGGGCCAGGGTTACTCTCTCAGTCCCATCTCTGCCTAGGAAGATGAGACAAAAGGGTGAGGATTCATTGGGCTCTGCCCCCTCACCTCCCCGGAAGCAGTGTTACCTGAGCACAGTGCTGCAGGTTGGAAAGTTTTCTGAAATGGGGGAGGAGACTCACACAGAGCTTATAGTCAGTGCAGCTTCGGTGGAGGTGTTTCCACAGCACTTTTTCATGCTTTGCAGAGTAGCCCTGTTAGGAAAGAGGCGGGGCGGGAAAGAAAGCAGGACCCACAAAGCACAAGTGATGTCCTAGGCACCTTCAGTCACAGGAATTATCTCATTTCATCTTCCAATAATCCTGTGATGTGGCTTTTGTTATCACCATTTTACAGATGAGAAAACTGACTCACGGAAACCCGGAAACAGACAGAGACTGGCTCAAATGCTGCTTTTCCGACTCCACTCATTACAAGCTGCTTCCTCAACACCAAACTTGGCAGTCGTGGTTCTTGCCTTGCAGGAGTATCCTGCGCACATCTAGGTGAGTTTGAGCCCTGAGGCCACCTGGTAACACCCTCCCAACCCCAGCGCCATCCCAGCCCCCTCCCCTTGCCTGCAGGATAAAGAAGTACCTCCAATTAAAAGGGGAGCAGCTGGGGCTGAGGCTGGGGCAGGGGGAAAAGAAAAGGGAGGGCTCAGCCACAGGGGGAGGCCTCTTTGGATCCCACCCGGCTCCCTCTCCGCTCTGGGAGAGACCCCTGGGCCAGGGTTGTCCTTTAGCTTAGGGGTGTTTGTGGTAACTTAATTACTTTTTGTTTGTGGGACTGTGCCTCCATGAGGGGAAAGCTGCATGTGAAAGTGCATGACAGTGAGGGTAGCTGTGCAGACATACCGGGCATGTCTTTGAGGACTGATTTTGTTAATTTACCCAACAAGTATGTATTAAGTGTCTATGATGTATCAGTGTTAGACTGTTGGGGTAGTACTGTGTTAGGCTATTGGGATATAACTGCAAGCAAAACACATGTCAGTAAGGGTGCTGGGAGAGAGGAAGGGAGTCTCGGTCATTTTTACAAACTGGATTTGTCTGCGTAAGGACGTATGTCAGTGAGAATGCAAGTGAATGTGTGTTTTCCGTAACAGGATAAGAGTGTGTTTCTGTAACTGTTCCTCTGTAATGGGCACATACTATAGGGCGAGAGTATCCTTCAGCTACTGTGTGACGGTGTGAGTGTAATAATGATGTGTGCTGCTGATGGTTTGTGTGCATCTGTGGGAGGAGCTTCTTATTTTCTAGGGTAATTGTCGGGGAAATAGCCACGTGTGGACCTGTGGGTGTGGGCAGCAGGAGACAGGGTATGCCCAACAGGCATTTTGAAGGGAAAGGATGGAACAGGCTGAGAAATATGTAAGGGGACATGTAACACAAAGCAGAGCAGGGGGGCCATTGGGGTCTGGATTCCCAGTACCGAAGGTACCCCTTCTGCCTTGCTTACCTGCCTCAGGAAAGGGGCAGAAAAAGTCCCCGTCCATGGAGGAGGCAGGTGAAGCTGGTGACTCAGGGACTTAGAAACACAGTAAAGGGCACTTTACCTCTGAGGAACCTGGGGGTGAGGTGGTGGGAGAGATGACATTGTCTCTGGGAACCTAGGATGGAGGAGGAGGGAGTGAGCAGGTCAGGCTGAGTCCAGCCACACAATTCAGTGATCCTTCAGGGCAGGCAGTGGGGGTTGTCCAGGGACAGCGCCAGGATGGCGCTTACAGAGCAAGGCCTGAGGATCTCTCCAACGTGGAAGGACAGGCACACATTTTCCCATCAGTGGAGGGACCACAAATGGGTCAAAGACAGAGGGACAGGGGACAGACCTTCCCTGATGTAGGGCACATCTCAGCTGTCACCTGACTTAGGGGCCAGCACCTTTCTCCTCCTCCTACCCCCACAACCCAAAGCCTGCTTGAGCAATGGGGTCCTTATGTGCAGGCGCTCCCTTCTAGGCCTCCCCCTCAGCTTCTGACCCAAAGGAACCTCTTGGCCCCATCACCTCTGGGCACTGAGCTAGGGCCTCAGCTCTCTCTGACCAACTCCTTCCCTCAGATCTCATCATCCAGCGCTGGTGCCCTTGACTGGGTGTGTCTTCCATGTTAGGTCTTCTCTCAGGAGCAAAGGGTGGAGTGGAGTAGGGTGGGGTAAGGCGGACAGGGGTGAGGTGGGGTGGGGGGTGAGCTGAGAGAAAGTTCAGGGCAAGACAGATCTTTATGGCCCTGCCATCCCCCGACAGGAGGGCTCCACAGGCACAGCCCAGGAGGGCTTCCCACTAGTGGGTCCCAGTAACTAGGACCCAGGGCCCCAGGAACATGCCAGCCTCCCCCACCCTTGTCCTCTACCCTTGGCCGTATTCAACGACCAGGTGTCCTGCTGGATCTGCGGAATTTCCTGTGGCGGAGGGCACCCCCTTAGCCAGGCCCTCAGCCGAGGTGCCTGGGAGGGAGCGGGAGCAGAGAGAGCACTAGCCTGATGCAGGTCAGCCCTCTGAGGACCGCCACCGCCTTCTAGGAACCTCCTCCCTGCGGCATGGGGCTGGCAGGCTCCCTTGGGGATCCACGGGTGCGCCGGTCTCTCGCTCCATCTCCGCAGGGAATCAGAGAATGAGGCCAGCTTTCCTGCTGGGCCACGAAGCTGCTGCGGCAGCCAGATCTACCCAGACTTCTCGCCTCAATTCCTCGCCCCTCCAGGAGCAGAGATTTGGCCTCAGAGGAAGGGCGGATGGAGACCTCCAAGCCCAGGAAACTCAGAGTCCCAGGGGGCTCAATCCCAGGCTGCGGCCGGGAAGCCAGGTTGAAGGTCTCGCTGTCGCCCCTAGGAGCTCGGGCTGCCTTCGCATGGACAGGTCTGGTAATTTTGAGAGCGCTCAGGGCACGTAGGAAGCTGCAGGCGTCCGCGGAGCCGCAACGGCGATGTTCCTGGCGAAGGAAAACCTGGCCGGCTCAAATCCCGCCGCCAATGAGAGGGTCTGGCCGCCCTGCCACAGTCTCTGCGCCAGCATGGTGGGTTCGGGAAGTTTCCTCCGAATAAATGAGTTGAGCTGGAGTTCCGGTTTGAAATTAACTCGCCAAGCTCCTCCTCCATCAGAAAAACAAGGGGCGGGTGAGGGGCCTTGAATTCGGCCTGGGAGCAGCTAGGGTTAGCTGCTGCTGCTCGCGGTGGTCGTGGTGCTGGCGGGGGTAATGCGTTTCACACTGTCCTGCCTGCACCCGGACCCCTGCATATACACCAGTGGTTACCTACAGACACCGAACGCCCGAGGCTTTCCAGATACAGCCTTGGAGTAGATACAACACCCTCTGACGCCCAGACTCACAGACCCACACTCACTCTTGCACACAAAACGCAGACACTCCTATGTGCAATCCCCACAGATGCTCGCAAAGCCTCCTTTGCGCATTCGTACACAGGTGCCCACAGACACACTCAACCACACTCAGACATCCTCCACACAGATTCAAAGCCAAACCAAACCTCTCCCTTCGCACACACTCAGGTTTGCACAGAGGCTACAACCCTACAGGTACACTCTCTTCCTCGCAGACCCTCCTGCTCAGGTAAAACCCACCTCGCTCCCTTCACGCACCGCTGCTGACGGCCACTTTGGGCCCACCAGCAGCCAACTGTTTCCCAACTTTTCTGGGGATGCCGAGGTCTCCTTCTCTCAGGGCGGGCGGGGTACGGAGCCGCAGGTGCCAGAAAGGGGTGGGGTGTCAAAGGCGGAGGGACTGTATCCATATGCATGGGCTCCAAGCACAAAGAGCAGCTGCCCAAAGCTGAGCCCCAGCCGGCCCAGAGTTGCGGGGAGGGGGCGGCGACCCAGCTAATTGAATTAGGCCGGCCACGCCCTGCCACCCGCGCCACCCGTGTCCGCTCTGTCACCCGCCCCGGCCGCCGCAGGCGCTGGTTGGGTGCCGAGGGACGGATTGAGGAAAGGAGGCACCGCCGCCTGAGCCCCTGCCCGAGGCAGCCTCTCCCCCCGGAAATAATCCCATTGTCCCGCGGGCTACGTGGGGCACTGGGCGCCGGGGATCCCCAACTGGACTGTGAAGCTCTGATTAATGGGATAGCGGCGAGGGAGCTGACACAGGGAGGGGCCGCGGCCCTCCTCTGCCCGCCCTTCTCCCTGGTTCTCAGCTGCCTTCCGTTCGGTGCCCCTTCGGCCCTGAAGTGAGGGCAGGAGGGGGAGGGAGGTGAACCTGCCACTGGAAATGAGACCCGTTGGATGCCTTAGTGAGAGAGGTGTGTGTAGTCTGTGTGAGTGTGGGGTGAGTGAGTGTGCAAGAGCAGGGAGAGCTGTGAGCCACCCACAGTGAGTGCAGTGCTGGCCATGTGTGTGTGAACGTGGTTTAAGGGTAGAGTGTGGGGCTGTGTGAGAGTGAGGTGTGAATGGGGTTTGTAAGGACACCCAGCTCCCACTTCCGGGGGCCACACTGACCCCAAGGCCAGCAGCTGGAAGCGCCTGCCTAGGGACCTGCCTTCCTCTCATCCTGGATTTCCACAGCAGCCTCACCGGGGATCAGACACCGCCACTGGAATCCTCACCACCAGCAATTGACAGTGTGGTTCCTGAACCTGCCCTTCTGCTCCCCTCCCCATCCCCCGTCTTTCTGGACAATGGTTTCCAAGCACAGGCATCTTTTTGTTCCGTTCTTCTCCTACCCTGACATGCTCTGCATCTCAGCCAATCCAGTGCTCACACACTGCTTTTTGAGGTCCGACTCACAGCGCCCTGACCACAAGAAGCTCCCCCGAGGTGTGGCTGGGAAATGACTCCTCTGCCCTAGGCCTGGGACTCCCACGGCCAGGCCCAAGGCACAGCTCTGTGTCTCCTGCATGTGCAGGAGGTGGGGGGGGTGGGAGGGGGTGGCCCACCAGAGTCCCAGCTCACCCCTCAGCATACATACACACCCACCAGCTGGTGCTCCAGCACACCAGCAAGACTTCCTTGTCTTGTGAGCTCCACCCAAGAGCTGTGGGGACTGGGTGTTTAGGGGTGGGGGGTACACAGCCATGCTTCTGAGTGCCTTGGGGCAAGTTGGCACCCTTGCCTCCTCCACCCAGAAACAGAAGGCCTGGGACTGGGTGGGGGGCAGGTGTCCTAGGGACTGAGCCATGGGGATCCTAGGAGAGCAGAAGAGAGCCACCACCCTGGGAACCTAGGGCTGCAGCCCTTGTTGGGTATCATCCAGTGGCCAGCACTGCCACGGAGACCCTGCCCCAGCCAGGACCCCTGCTCCAGCCAGGACTCCCACCTGCTGCTGCCTTCCACTGCTGCCTGCTGAGCTTTGACAGATCACCCAGCTTATGCAACAAAGGTAAGGTCCCTGGATATCCAGCTACGGGTGGGAGTGAGCCAAATCTGGGAGCCTTGCGCCCAGCAGAAGGGCTCAGTGCATCCGGCAGGGCAGTAACCAGGACCTGGAGGAGTATGCTAAGGGGAGCAGTGGCTGCCTGAGGCCAGGGAGAGATGGTGGGGGTGGGAGGCTCCGCGCTGGGGGCAGGCTTGGTGGGCCACCCCGAGAGACCTAGGCACCCATGCTGCCCACTCCCACAAGCCCGGGCCAGGCCTCGGCCGCCCGCACCATACATCCCAGGACTTTTACTGCGGCACCAAGATGAGCAGTGACATCCCCTTCTCCCCTTTCATAAATATTGCATCTTCCCAATGCAATTACAGGAGACGGAGCAGCATGAGCACTTACTAAATAAGATTATGGGGTAATGCTAATGCCGTTTATGTCTGCGCTCTGACACCAGACAAACTCCCTATTAATAACCTCTCAATGAGGCTTGAGGCTCAGAACGCGGGGGCTGCCAGCCGCGCTCGGCAAGAGTGGCCACAGCATGGCCGCCTTGTGCTTGGGGGCTCTGCCAGCCTGTGCCCTCTTCCCGGGATATGAGGACCACCCTCCTCTCCAGGCTTCCTGGCTTGGAGCTCTTCTTCTCTGGAGGCAGCCTCGCATCCACCCCCAAGCCAGGAGCCTCATCGGACACCCTCATTTCTTCCACTTAATTTCTTTATCAGCAACAGTTTGATCCCAGCTGGCGCCCCACTCCTCTCCTCTGAATCCATACTGTTGGAGGGGCCAGTTCTCATCCCCTAAAGAGTGTCCAGGGCATGTTCTTCTCTGGCTTAGAAACCTCTTGCTGTTGTCCATGGGAAAATCAAAACCGCTCATCCCACCATTCAAGGCCCTTAACTTACTTTCCACTTCATCTGTGGTACCCTCCCCCAGTTGCTGGCTACCATTAACCATTTTAATAAATATTAAGAGAGATAAATACTCTTTCACCTTCCCATTTGCACCCAACTGGTGGGTGCAATGCTCTGACAACACCCATCCCCCCACCGCAAAAAATAATAATAATAAAAGGAACAGAAATTCCCACTCCTACTTCAAAACCCAGCTCAAAGTTCTGCCCCCGCCCCCTGACATTCTCCAGGCATAATTTATGAGGCCCTCAAGGGGCCAACAGCACACACATTTTAAAAATTACCTTTTTTGTTGGTGGTTGATTTGGAGTCACAGAGACATGGATTGGAGTCCCATCCACACTGCTTTATAAATGCGATTTGGAACAGATTCATGAACTTCTTTGGCCCATGCTTTTTTTTGTTTATAAAACAGGCACAGTGGACTCTGCCTTCTATTTCATCAAGCTATTGTCAGAACCCATATAAAGGTGAAACAGTGTAAGTTTCCTAATTCATCAGGTGCATCTCTGCTTTACCATCTTTCTTACTGCAGTGATATTTATGAGCAATGTTTGTCATCCCTGCGGGTCTGGGAGTCATTGAAACTGAATGTTGTCCAGCCCTCAGTTTCCCAGACCCAGTAGGTGAGCTCCTCAGACATACTAGATGCTTTCTCCTTGCCGCCCTAACTTCTCTCCTCTTGAGGCCTCTTCAGGGTCCAACTGAGAGGACAGGACTAAGGCAGTAGAGACAAGTTCTGGAAAAACAGGACATCAGTACAGCCGAAAAGTGCCGACAGGATTTCAAGGTAAAGAGAGGCAGCCTCCTGTTTCAGGCCTTGCCCTGGTGCAGGCTGGTCATTAACACAGCCCTGGGTTCTTCTTGGCCTTCAGATAAAAAGACATTTCATGCCTAAGGACCTCAGTAATGAGGAACCAGGGAGGGGCTGGGTAGCCTGCAGGCTCAGCAGAAGTTTCCCCTCTCAGAGGCCTCCCCTCCTTTCTCCCTCCTCCTCCATCCCTCTGAAGTCAGCGAAACCTTTGAGTGGTTTCTGGAAGAGGGAGCTTCCTTGGCCTTTGGAGCAGGCACAGGGGTCAAAGGCACTGGCAAGGCCTCCTTCTAGGCCTCCTGGAGCCTCTCTCCTCTACCCCCACCTCTCTACCAAGGCCAAACTGTCTTCACCTCAGAGAGGCCATTGGGTCTGTGGGCCCAGGGCGTGAAGGATGGAGGAGGGAGGCCATGCTTTACTGTATTATCCAGTCCCTTGTCCCTTAAAACTGGGGTTACACCTGGTCAGGCCAGCATACCTACCACCAACTCTGACCTGCCATTCCTGCCCTGGGCTACAGGTGACTTTGCTGAATTCTGCAAACCTGTCTGAATCTGTCTGGGGCACTTCGGACTTACCACAGCATCCTTTCACTTGTTTACGAAGCATTAGACTCGACTGTCTTTCCTCTTTTCCCTTTCTCTCCACCCTGCCTCTCCTGTCCAGTCTCCCTGCTATGTCTTTTCTTAGTGTTCTTGGTACAGGAAATCTTTCCCACCAGCCCTTTTACCCAATTTGTACATGTGTGCACACAAACACACACACAAATTCAGGGGTACATGTAGACCCTCACTCTCAAAACACAAACCTTTGGGCATAACACATCAGGCTGTCATTGAAGCCCTGGGTTCACCTATGCAGACGTGCATCTCTGCTATCTTCCACCAAAAAGCACACACACAGAGAAGTAGGCTCTAAAGGGGCATGGACTTCAAAACAGGACAGGAAGGAGCTACTGGGACCTCTAAGTTCCAAAAAGCACAAGGCAAAAGTGGCACTTTTCTTGGGAGTGGCTACTTGGGCCCTGGTGAAGCCAGGCCTGACTGTAGCCAGGAAGAGCAGCACAGCTACACCAAAAGGGTTGGTTTCCATCGCAGTGTATTTCAAGAACATCAATCGTGGCAAAAAGAAATGGACTAGGGTAAAAGGTGGGGCTTTGAGGAGCCAAGTATAATGCAAAGATGAAAGGCATTGATTCAAATTCTCCTTCTGCCACTCTAGTAGCTGTGTGGCCTTGGGCAACATACTTAACCTCTCTGATCCTTAGTTTCCTCCTCTATTAAATAAAGGTATGCTACCTTTCTTGTGTGACTGTAGTGAGAATTAAAAGAAATGAAAAGACCTAAAATGCTTAGCCCAATGGCTGGCGCATGGCAGGATCCAACAGATGGTGGCCGTACATGAGAAGGAAGTAATTAGAAGGCCAGTGTAAGAAGGCCTGAAACCCAGACAGGAAGATTTAGGGTCTTCCTTTCCTGCAGGGCCCAGAAAAAGAAGGGCAGCTATAAGCTGAAGTGCCTGTTCCTGGTCAAGGGTGCAGTGCACAGTGGTTAAGAATCTGATGCCAGATTGCCTGAGTTCAAATCCTACTATGTGACCTAACAGCAAATTTCTCTGTGACTTGGTTTCCTCCTCTGTAAAATAGACATGATAATAATATTGAATATGATCTGTCTCATGAGCTTATTATGAGAAGTAAATGAGTTAATATTTGTAAAGTGTTTAGAGTACTACCTGACATATGGTAAGTAAATAAAAATAAGCCAGACTCATATGCTGATGGGGAATCTGGGTCTGAGAAGGATTCAGAGACAGCAGGACAGCTGCGGGCCAGGGGCGGCCTGCTTCTTTAGCTGTAGGATCAGCTCTCTTCAGTATCCTGTGCTCTCAGACTCCCTCTTTTGTCCTCCAGTAGCTGTGGTTTGTTTACCTTAGTAACAAGTTACCCTTTTAAGTGTTCAAGCTGCTCAAGGTTTTGTTAAGGGAAAAGCAGGCATTTCTTCATATGTTGCTGGTGGCTCTGTAAATTGGTCCCATCCTTCCTGGGTTATGTAACAAAAACCACGATACTTTTCATATCCTTTGATCAGATAATCCCACTTTTGGGATCATATCCCAAGGAAATAAAAAAGCAATTTGTACAAAGATGTTTATAGCAGCACTATTCATAGTAGCTCAACCTTGGAAGCAACCCAAATACCCAACACTAGGGAAATGGTTAAGCCAGCTAGGGAACATCAGCTCAAAGGGACAGTACACAGCCATTCAAACTGCTAACTATGACACAGGCAAGCAGTAGGACATGTCACATTCCTAGATGAAGATGCTAAGCAGTGTAAAACTATCAATATTCCCCAAGAAAAATTTACAGTGATGCGCTACTAATCAAAATCACACTTAAACTCAGAAAAATTTCTTGAACTCAGAAAAAAATGATTCCAAGTTTCACATGAAAGAGTAAATAGGTGAATATATCAAATAATTTTCTAAACAAGAGCAAGTTTGACCAGATGTTAAAACATTTTGTTATAGGGCAACTAGATGGAAACAGCGTGGTGTGGGATCAAAATCAGCGGGACAGAAGAGAGCCCAGAAATAGACCCAATCACACCTAAGAATTTAATATAAATGTTAGAAAACAAGGGAGAAAGGAACATAACTCAATAAATGGGGTTTTCCACTTGAAAAATTAGTTTATTTTATATCATAAAATTAAACACGAGACAGATTAAATAATTTAAATGATGACTAAGACGATGCAGGGAAATATAGGTACAATGCAATGTTAAACTTTAAAAATTCACAAAAGATTGTATGTTCTTACTGACTACAGCTTCGAAAAAGGACAGGTCTTAACCTTGATAAGGATCAAGGGATGACACTTACAGTTGCTGTAAATATTTGGTGTTTCAAACTGATGGAGTCTTTAGTTGTTGAGAAGTTAGGAGTTCCGTAAAATAGGGAAAGAAAAGGGTGTAAGTCATCCCGCCTTTCCATCAACACAGAGGAGAAGTTGGTGCTGCTTGTAGAAGGGCTAGGACTACATCTGCCCTAGGTCAGATGGGGGGACTCTGGCAGCAGAGATCTAGGACAGCTAACAGGATACTCACTACCTTCTGGTTTGACTCTTGAATGTGGCCCTGAACCTGGGCTTCCCTGTCCCCCAGCCAGCTCCTACAAGCTGGTTATACTCACCAGCTCCTTAGAGGCTAGACTGAGTGGGTTCCAATTTCAGTCATCCATCTAAAAACCGGGTGACCTTAGACCAGTAACTTAACCTCTCTGGATCTCAATTTTGTCATCTATAAAATGGGGATAATAATAACATCTATTCCTAGAATTATTGTGAAGATGAAATCAGTTAATTCATGTAAATCCACATAATAGTGTGTGGCCCAGAGTAACTTCTCAGTAAAAGTCGGTCATGATTTGAGGGAATTTGAGGTTGAGGGAATTCTAAGGGAAGAGGCAGAAAGCAGTGTTTGATTTCTGTGATACCTATTTCTTCTGGATCTCTGGCTGGTTTTGGAGCTGAGCCCACCTGGCTCTCTCCCTCATATCAGCTGACGAGGCCAGAGAGACTTGGCCAAGAGGGGCCCTCTGGTGCAGACCAAGAATCCAGCGCTGACACACAGGGCTCAGCTGCCTCAGATTCCTCCTCCCCGCCATGGGGGTTCAGCCTCCCCTCCCCCGCAGGGACAAAGACCAAGCCAAGTTGCCATCAGGAATTTGGGGGGAAATAGGCTTTGTGCCTGAGGTATAAAGAGGGGCCAGGTCCTGGGCACTTGGCTGCGGGCCATGTCTCACTGGACAGAGGCAGCTTCCCCAGCCAAGGACTGGCCTCCCAGGCGAGCTCTGTCCTGCTTGGAGTGTTCTTGTCTGGCTTCCTCCAATGATCCCTCCCTCCAGTTCAACTCCAGCCACAAGTCTCCAGGTTTACAGGAAAATGGAGAAGCTTTTCTTGTTCTGTCTTCCCCTATTCCTCTTGCTAAGTCAGACACAGATGGGATGGCAGGGGTGGAGGTGTAATGGTCTGTTTCCTATCATCTTTCCCTATATGTCCCTCACACATAAACCTGGGAGTATCCTTATCTTTCGATGAAAACATCTGTGTTATTGCTATATGTCATTGTTATTATCACTCTCATTATAACTAGCCAAGGCAGGACTTCCCAGGACCTACTTAGTGTCTCCCAGAAGGGGCAAAGGGAGTGACTACTGGGTCCATGCAGGATGGAGAGACCTGCAGGGCAGGGCTCTTTGAGAGCCAGATTGCAAAGCACTTTCTTCTCCTGGGGACCGGAACCGGGGGAACCTCTAGGAGCCAAGGTGGCTACAGAATAAAGTGAACGTCAACCCTGGGAAGAGGGGGTGTCCAGAGGGTCGGCTGCAGAGAGAAGAGAAGGAGGAGGTCTGGAAAGGGCTGAGGGGCCTTCCTGACTCCACAGTGAGGCCATCCCCACATACGTGTTGGAAGACTTTTTTTTTTTTTTTTTTTTTTTGCGGTACGCGGGCCTCTCACTATTGTGGCCTCTCCCGTCGCAGAGCACAGGCTCTGGACACGCAGGCTCAGCAGCCATGGCTCACGGGCCCAGCCGCTCCGCGGCACGTGGGATCCTTCCGGAGCGGGGCACAAACCCGTGTCCCCTGCATCAGCAGGCGGACTCTCAACCACTGCGCCACCAGGGAAGCCCTGTTGGAAGACTTTTGAACCCAGACCCACGGAATGAAACCTTCTTTCGTTCATACACCCATTCATTTATTCACTTATTTATCCCTGCAGCCAACTCTGTGCTCTGTGCAGACAAACACATATAAGGACAGCAAGCTGGGATGACGACTGTTTCAACGCCACTGCCCCAGACAGAGTTTTCTTCAAACCAGGGACTGTGCCTGCTGGGGGCTGAGCTGGACAGACCTCCTGGGAGGGAGTTCAGCAGGGGCTCACGGTCGGGGCGGGGGCAGGTCCAGCAACACTCTCATTTCTGTCAAAGCCGGAATCAGCCACTTCTCAACCTTTTTGGAATTCCTGGTGACTTTGTAGTTTGCCTGTGTTTGTTATTTTTGCTAACCCCTGTTTGCCTGTAGTTCCTGGTGATTAGAAAAACAAGCAAAGCAAGCCTTAAACATGAGAAGGGAGACATATGCTTGTTTCGGAGCCCAGGAGCAGAAGAGACCTGGGGAGGTGCAGAGACAGAGAGTCAGAAGCCAGAGCCCTCCTCCCTGTCTCCACCCCTCCCCCATGAATGTCCCCAACCTCCTCCCCCTACTCCCTTTCAATGTCCCCTAGCATCATACAGCGTCTCAGGTCCCCACCCCGTCCCCCTCCCCCTGGGAGTCTGGCCTTGATCCTGGGGTGCTGGAGAACTTGGGCTGGGCCTGAGCACCCCCCTCCCTAATGAGCATTCGTTCTGTGGTGAGCCCTGCCCTCCAGGGGTCAAAGGTGGCAGCTTTATTTACTCACAGCCGTGCTCTCACTGCTCTGGTCCTTTCATCATTTTTTATAATAGAAACAGCCCAATGGCCACAGGCGCCCTGGGAGACCACCCCACCACCTCTCTTCTCCCCACAGCCTCCAGACACACAGACACTTGTATCCCTCCAATAAGGGCTCGGATTTCTCAACAAAGTACAGCTTTGCTCTCAGGACAGTTTTCAGCTGTCGATTTGATCACATTCCTATGTCTGTTTAGAGCCTGAGCCAAAGAGGCTGGGGGTTGGCCTCAGCGTGTGAGAGTGGGCACGGGTGTGTGAGAAACGGGCACCGCACACGAGCCGGATGGGGCATGGTGTGAGGGTGTGCATTTGTGTGGGAAAACCAACGTGAGTATAGCACACCTGTCTTGAGAACGTGTTTGTGTGTGTGAGAACCCACGTGAGTGTGTATAACCATGAGCATCTGGGTGGGAATATTTATATATACATATATGTGTGTGCATGATAGTCACACGTGTGAGCGTAATGAGAATGTGCACACGTGCATGAGAACTTGGGTGTGCGTTTGTGCTTGTGTGTGAGTTTATGTGCATACTTATGGCAGAACCCTATACACATGACCCTGTCTGTGTGTGAGCTCTTATAAGTGTGTGTGCATCTCCAGGTACGGACAGTGTTTAAGGCTGTGTCAGCACAACAGCCCAGAAAGATCTCAGAACTGTAATGTTAAAGTGAAGCCAGACACAGAAGTTAACATGCTCTGCGGTTCCATTTACATGAAGGGTAAAAATAGGTAAAACTAATCTATGGTATAAGAAGTCAGGATAGGGTATTGTGCCTGGAAAGGGGGCATGAGGGGGTCCCTGGGATACTGATAATATTCTACTTTTTGATCAGATACTGTCTACATGGGTGTGTCTATCTTGTGGAAATTCATTGAGCTCTACACTCATATAGAGTAATAAACCATAAAGTGCATAATTTATGTATTGTCCGAATGTATGTTATAATTCAATAAAAGTATTTACCTCCAAAAATGAACATGCAGACAGTCTCCTGAAGCGGCCCCCCATTGTCACCTCCACCAGCTTGCCCTGCATTCTCTTCCTCCCTCCCACTCCTCATGCTCCCTGAAGGTGAGGGTGTCTGGGTGTGTAAGAGGCACATGTATCAGGGTTGCTGAGTCTGGGGTTCTCCCCAGCCCCACGGCCCTCCTGCCCACCTCCATCTCACCTTCCTTGGCCTCCCCTTGAAATTCGGCGACCCCATCTAAGGCAGTTCTCCTGCACGCAGAACTCAGATGGGGGAAGGTTTGGCGCCCCCCTCCAGGAGCCCTCAAACCCAAGTTCTGGACTGGGCCCAACCTCAGGTGTGTACACTGATGCGACAGTGCTAGAAGGCCAGCCACCCTACAGAGGGACAAAATGCACATGGGAAGGAGTGGGTGCTACAGGGCATTAGTTAAGGGTGGCTTTTTAGGAGAGAAAAATCTCAAGAGGGTCTCTCTTTGGAAACCCCCAAAGGCAGACCTTGACCACACTATTTAAACTCCCGGGACCTGGTTTCTTAATCTTACGGTGAGAGAAAGCATTCTGGGTTCCTGTGCTGTCCCTGTGATTATCTGTGTATCTGTGTCTATGTGATTGCATACACATGCCCGCGGGTGATGTGTATGACCTTGCGTGTGCTTGTGCCTGTATGTTGGGACGTACACATGAGCCCCTATGTGTGATTCCAGGGGTATGAGTGCTCGTGCTACGTGGGAGAGGTAGAATAAGTACATCTCATTCCAAATTACTTTGCCCTGTGATTCCCACAAACACTTGCCTACCACATGTCCCAGTTGGGGGTTCAGAACCTCAGATTTCTGTAGGTCTCCAGGACACAGGGTCTACACTGGGAAAGGGGCTGTGTCTCCAGGGCAGGAAGGGTCAGCCTGGCTCAGCTCTTCCATCCTCCTCCAAGCGGGCTCATTCACGCCCCTCCTGCCCTGGCACCATGAGGAACCCGGCTCTGTCAGCTCCATCCCAGGTCCCGGTAACTCCCCGAATCAGGGTCCCTCCCACCATCTCCCAAACCTGCTCAACCGGCTTGGCAGCCCAGCATCTCCCAGAGGTGCCTCCTGCACCCCTCTTCAAGGGAACAGGCATCACACCAGAACCAGGAGAGCAAGAGCTGGGAGTGGGGTAGGTGGGAAGGCAGACTGACCCCTTCAGAAGGGGTGGGGAGATTAGGCTTGCCACTGCCAGAAGCTGCTCTGATTCTTTTCTCAGAGCTTAGCTTGTAGTCCCCCCTCCCCTATTGCCCAGGTCTCTCTTTCCAGCCAGCAGGAGCTCTGAACTGGGACAGCGACCTCCTTCTTCCCACCCCTACCCTCAGTGGCTCATTCCACCCTGTGGGCTCAGCTGACATTATATCTGAGTGACCCAGAGGAGCAACTGGGGCTTACCACCCCCAGGAATGTCCTGGAAGCATGGAAGGGATGAGAGATAGCTGTGAGTCACCATACCCCTCCCCAGGGCTCCCTTTGAGGATGGGGCCCTGGCTCTGGACTCTTGGAAAAAGGGTGACCCTAGTGTCCTCAAGCACCTTAGGCCCCCTCAGTAGGCATCCACAAAGGACAGACAGACCCACCCAGCCATCTCCCCCTCCTCGATGGAAGACGGGCAGAGACGATGTTCCTCCTTTTAAGGGGATGAGAAATACTAACTTGTGTACACAGATACACAGAATAGAGAACATTTCTTGAATGCTTACTATGTGCCAGGGGCTGTTCTAAGAGTTTTATATAACTTAGCTCATTTAACTTCACAGCAATCCTATGATGAAGGTATATTCATTATCCCCATTTTATTTATTTTTTAATATCTTTATGGGAGTATAATTGTTTTACAATGTTGTGTTAGTTTCTGCTGTACAACAAAGTGAATCAGCTATATGTATACATTATCCCCATTTTAAAGATAGGAAGACTGAGGCACAGAAAGGTTAAGTAACTTTGTCAAGATCGTATCTCCAGTAAATAGGGGGCTCAGGATTCAAACCCAAGCAACACAACCTTTGCTCTTAACCACCATCCTATGACATTTGCATAATTACCCTTAAGGATACACACACCTACTCAAGCCATCTCACATACATAGCATAGAAACACATCCTTACC
Source organism: Orcinus orca (assembly GCF_937001465.1). Classification (NCBI taxonomy): domain Eukaryota; kingdom Metazoa; phylum Chordata; class Mammalia; order Artiodactyla; family Delphinidae; genus Orcinus; species Orcinus orca. Next base: position 63,447,065 of record NC_064572.1, on the reverse strand, counting down.
CAGATGTTAATCATGCCTAACACTCATACAGCAATTTATTTACGAATCACTTTCACGCCTAGACACAACGTCCACTGAAGGAGGGATTGTTACTGTTACCCTGTAAACAGACAGCAATTAAGGCTGCCATTTACTGACTCAACTGAGGCTCAACTATTTCCTGGAAGTGGTTCATCTTCTCTTTCCTTCCTCTCTTTAAATAAAGGTAAAGTATGCTTAGCAGTAGAATTAAAACAGTACAAATGAGAATAAAGTGAAAAGTAAAAGTCCCCCTCCTTCCTCCTGCTTTTCCCACTTCCAGAGGTGACCACTGCTACCTTTCCAGAAATTATCAATGCACACAGAAAAAAATAGTATTAGAGATTATATGTGCCTTCTAATCCTTGTATCAAAATCCTTGCAAAGAAGCTCTGGTTCTCTTTTTTTACAAATGAAAACACTCTTAAACCTGGGGCAGCTCTCCAATGTCACTCAGGTGTGAAGTGGGGGAAGTCTGGTTGCTAACCTAAGTCTACCTCACCTGGAAACTGTGCTCTCACTCCCGCTGCCCCTGGGTCCATTGCCTCCTCCATTACTTGCTGGCACCGTGACAGCCCAGCAGAGGTGAGAGGGTCCACCACCCCCATAAGCAGGCCACACCCCTGCTGCTCCATGCTCTTAGGGCAGGGTGAGGGGCTGTGCTGGAGAAGGCCATCCCCTCCGGCAACTCAATCCATCATCGGATGAATGGATAAAGAAGATGTGGCACATATATACAATGGAATATTACTCAGCCATAAAAAGAAATGAAATTGAGCTATTTGTAATGAGGTGGATAGACCTAGAGTCTGTCATACAGAGTGAAGTAAGTCAGAAAGAGAAAGACAAATACCGTATGCTAACACGTATATATGGAATTCAAGAAAAAAATATGTCATGAAGAACCTAGGGGTAAGACAGGAATAAAGACCCAGACCTACTGGAGAACGGACTTGAGGATATGGGGAGGGGGAAGGGTGAGCTGTGACAGGGCGAGAGAGAGGCATGGACATATATACACTAACAAACGTAAGGTAGATAGCTAGTGGGAAGCAGCCGCATGGCACAGGGATATGGGCTCGGTGCTTTGTGACCGCCTGGCGGGGTGGGATAGGGAGGGGGAGGGAGGGAGACGCAAGAGGGAAGAGATATGGGAATATATGTATATGTATAACTGATTCACTTTGTTATAAAGCAGAAACTAACACACCATTGTAAAACAATTATACCCCAATAAAGATGTTAAAAAAATCCAGGGGAGAAGTTGCCGGGGCTGATCCCTGATAAGGAAAGGGCAGGGAGCAGGCCCGGGATCCTGACTGAGATCACTGCAGGGTCCACGTCACCCGATGGATGTGTCCAAGGATGCCCCTCTCGAGTCTGCATCAGGTTCCACTGAGGCCTTAGGGTTCGGGAGAGCTGCAGGCAGACAGGACTCAGTCTTCACAGTACCTCCCAGGCAGGGACACAGGATCAGGGAGGGGGTGTGAGTCTGGGGCTCACAGGGAGAAGAGGGGCCTTTAATTAAGAATTCCAGCCCTCCACTTCTGCCTCTGGGAGGGGCTGAGCAGGGACAAGGCAAGTACTACTCCTAGCTCCTGGGGGCGAGTGGAGGCTCTGGAAGGCCTCCAGGTAAGCTTTCTGTGACTACTCCTGGGTAAACTTTCAGAAGGACCCTCCCACCCCTGCCCCCAGACCTGTCCTCAACCTCTCTTCCTACAGAGTCTGCAGGGGTGGGACCTGGGGAGGTGTGAGTTGCCAAGGTTCAGCCGCACCCCAGCTGCTGAGGGTTCCGAGACTCCCAAATGGCTGGACGCAGTGGGTGTTCTGACCCAGGTGGCCTGGGCTGTCCCTGCTGGGTCCTGCGTGTCTCAGGCCTGCAACCCAGTGCCTACATTTCCTATCCTCATACAGAATTTAGAGAATGGGCCAGGGCCAGGATAGCCTTTCCCCAGTCCTCAGGAGAGACTCTTTGGAACAGAACCCTCAACAAGGTGCCCCCTTCCTATCTGAACAAGAGGGAGTTTCCATCAGGAATCCCTGAGGTCAGTACTCATTGGAGGGAGAGAAAGTCAAGGCGAGGCTTGAGAGGACTGAGGAGGAACTGAGGCTTTACCCATTTCTCAATAATTTCTGGGCCAAGCTGACTCCATGGGACAAGGTAGGCCTCCTCAAGAGCTCACCCTCTCCCTTCTTTGCACATAGCAGAGCCTCCCCAGGTCCCCGTCACCTCCAGGATCATGTCCACACATCTTAATGTGAACTTACTACTTTTGAAACCTCACAGCTCTGTTGAGTACAGGGTGGGCATTTGTGGGACACCCCATTTCTATCTGTTGATAGCAATAGCACGAGACTGGGAGTCCAAGGACACGGGTCCCTTTCCAGCTTGGCTTTTAATCAACTGAAGGATCTTGGACTAGTAACTTCCCCACTCTGAGCCTCAATTTGCCCATGGGTAAAATATAAGAGTTGGACTGAATTTGGAATAATGGGAATCTGGGAATGAGCTGGGGTGAGTGAGGCTGGAATGGGTGTTCTGCTTGTTGAACTGAGCAGGATCTCTCTCTAGAGGAATACTGTGGAAGGTAGGGACCCCTAAAAAGATATTATTGGCCAAGAAGAAAAGGATGCATGTGTGTTTGTTATGAGTGTATATGTGACATGTACATACGTACGGGGGGCATGGATACATGTGTAGGGCGCGCGCATGTGTGTGTGTGTGTGTGTGTGTGTGTGTGTGTGTGTAGCAGCTAATTGATCCCTCCCTCCCAGTTGGGGTGGGAGAAGGGGCCAAGAAGGCAGTCACTCATTAGGAGGCAGCTAATGGGCCCAAATGGCCGTGTCAGCAAAGGCTGAGCTCAGATGAGCTTCCTCCCAGAGCGGGGAGGGGGAGAGATCTGAACTAGGAAGAGAAGGGGGAAAGAGAGCAAAAAAGAGCGGGAGGAAGAAGGGGAAAGAATGGCTTTCCCAGGAGAAACTAGAAGATTTGCCATGTCTTGATCTCCATTAATAAACCTTCCCACCCACGAGGTGAAAAAGCTCCCTGACCAGAGAAGTAGAGGTGGAAAAACCTGTGGCGGAGGGAAGAGAGGCACACGTGGGCTTCTGCCACAGACTTGGGTAGACCAGCCTGCACTCACAGGCCATAGGGACTTGAGGACACACACTGCAGTCTCAACCTGTATCCATGCACATAGGGGGCCACGTGCTCACCCAGGAACACGCCCCTAGGGCACCTGTGAGCAGGAGAATGTATGTGTGTATTCACCCTAGGATGCCAGCTCTGTGGCAGGTGCAGGGGAGATAAAAATGAAGAGTCCCTACCCCCGGGGGTTGACATTTTAGTGCGGACGGTGCTAAGGAAACAGACCATTCATGTGGTATAACACGTGCTGTACCCATAGAATCGCCTGTTAGGACCATCAGGGGATCACCTACAGTTCTCTTTGCCTGGAGCCATGTTCATACTGAAGGGGGGAAAGGGAGAGCCAAGGCCAGGCTCCTATACTTATCTTCACTCAGCTGAGCCCTGTGAGGGGACCTCTCACATCCCACCCACCTCCAGGCCCACCCTACCTTCCCCACACCAGATACCTGCCATTGCTTACAAGGTCTCTCACTTCCAAATTGTGAAAACGCTAACGGGCAAGCCTTGATATTAGCAAGTCAGATTCCTAGTCCAGGTACCCGGTGATGGTGGCGGAGGTCTCCAAACTTTACAAAACGATCACAGTATTTCTATCTTGCACCACTCACAAAGTAGATTCCAGAGGAAATAAATGACCCTAAAGATGTTAGAAGACAAGTTAAAATTAAATAATTTTGGATTAAAGAAGGCTGTTTAAAATAAGACACAAACTATAAGAGCCATAAAGAAAAATATTGACAAATATACTACATCTAAATTTAAAACTGATGTGTGATAAAAGGTCAGAAATGACATAGAAAGACAAGCAACCAAAGCATAACAAATATTAACATCCAGAGTAAAGAATTCTAACACACCGAGAAAGAGATTTTAAAAAACACATTTGGTGAGAATTCCCTGGTGGTCTAGTGGTTAGGATTTGGTGCTTTAACTGCCGTGGCCCAGGTTAAATCCCTGGTCAGGGAACTGAGGTAAGGCACACGGTGTAGCCAAAAAAAAAAAAGCATTAAAAAATGGGCAAAGCAACAAACACATGAAAGAATGCTCAACATCACTAATCATTAGAGAAATGCAAATCAAAACTACAATGAGATATCATCTCACACCAGTCAGAATGGCCATCATCAAAAAATCTAGAAACAATAAATGCTGGAGAGGGTGTGGAGAAAAGGGAACCCTCTTACACTGTTGGTGGGAATGTAAATTGATACAGCCACTGTGGAGAATAGTATGGAGGTTCCTTAAAAAACTACAAATAGAACTACTATATGACCCAGCAATCCCACTACTGGGCATATACCTTGAGAAAACCATAATTCAAAAAGAGTCATGTACCAAAATGTTCATTGCAGCACTGTTTACAATAGCCAGGAGATGGAAACAACCTAAGTGTCCATCATCGGATGAATGGATAAAGAAGATGTGGCACATATATACAATGGAATATTACTCAGCCATAAAAAGAAACGAAACTGAGCTATTTGTAATGAGGTGGATAGACCTAGAGTCTGTCATACAGAGTGAAGTAAGTCAGAAAGAGAGAGACAAATACCGTATGCTAACACATATATATGGAATTTAAGGGGAAAAAATGTCGTGAAGAACCTAGGGGTGAAACAGGAATAAAGACACAGACCTACTAGAGAATGGACTTGAGGATATGGGGAGGGGGAAGGGTAAACTGTGACAAAGCGAGAGAGAGGCATGGACATATATACACTAACAAACATAAGGTAGATAGCTAGTGGGAAGCAGCCGCATAGCACAGGGAGATCAGCTCGGTGCTTTGTGACCGCCTGGAGGGAGGGTGGGAGGGAGGGAGACGCAAGCGGGAAGAGATTTGGGAACATATGTATATATATAACTGATTCATTTTGTTGTGAAGCTGAAACTAACATACCATTGTAAAGCAATTATACTCCAATAAAGAGTATAATCCAATAAAGAGTATAATCAATGGTGAACACACAGCCTCACAGGCACACAACTGCATGCAGTCAGAGACACATACACTCTCAGTGTTCTGCGTACAACTCACACAGGCACAAGTGCACCCACACTCACCCTCATAAGCCCCTGGTGGCTCTCCCTCCTTCCCAGAGGCCAAGGGTCTAATCTTAACCTTGACCCCACTCTAAGTGTGTGTTGGGGAGGAAGGTGAGTCCAGGCCTCTGAGGAGTGGCTGGGAAGCAGATGTCTGGCTGCAACAGCACACCTCTCATCCCTCCACCTGCCACATTGTGGCTCCAGCCCCGGGGCAGAGGCTGCCTCTGTTTGTGCAGCGGGTGAGGGTTGAATGAGCAAGAGAGGCCAGAACAGAGATCAGAAATGGAAACCCACCGTCATCTGGGCCCTCCTCAGGCCACTCTGAACCTGGTACAAAAACCCTGGGCTCAGAAATCAGACTTAATTGGGTTTGAACCCAGTTTTCCCACTTCCTAGTGATGCGGTTTTGGACAATTTGCTTAGCCTCTCTAAGTCTCCATTTCCTCATCTGTAGAGCGGGGCTGCTATATCTGCCTGCCTGGCAGGACTGATATGAAGATTAAATTGCAAAAACATCTGGCACAACACATGGAACATGTTCAGTAAATGGGCGTTGGTTTTTGTTACCCTTGTTATTATGACAGTTATTTAAAAATGTTCCCAGGTGTGGCCCATTGTAGAGATCGGCCAATGGGCAGATGGGCCGAGGTGGCCTTTCCTGGGCATAGCAGAAGGGCAAGGGTGGGGGTAAAAGCAGGCATTGGGGTGAGAAGTCAGAGAGCGCAGCAGTGAGTGAGGGGCTCCTCCCAGCTGGGGGCTGGCAGAGCTTGGGGCAGGCACAGCTGGACGGTGGTGCTGAGCATGGCCTCTGCCCTGTCCCCTGGTTTGGAGGGCAGTTCCTGCCCTGTCACAGAGGCAGATGGGAACTGGGGGCCTATCCCTAGTGTTGGCTGCCTCGCATCCCATCCCTCTGAAGCTCTAGATAGAAATCAGGGCCCACCCATCAGCAGTGCCCAAGATCGTCCTCTTTATCTCTGGCCCCAGTGCCCCAGCAGGCACGGCTTCCTGCTCACCACTACTCTCCGAGAAGCTTCACTGCATTCTCCGGGCACCCCAGGGAGGCTTGGAGGATCAGGAAAAGTCTCACTCATGGACAGTCAGACTGGGAAACATTTCCTGCTAACTGACCCTGAGATAGGAAAATGAGGTACAGGATCCCAGCCCAAGTCAGAGAATGAGTCCAGCAGAGCTGGGGCTAGAATCCCGACTGTTACCTCCAACCCCAGACACTGAGCACCAGGTCTGAGACGGGCTGGCCTGGGCTGAGGAGTCAAGATCTGCGTCTTCTGGAGGTGAGGCCAGTTTTAGCCTGTGGCTGGGGAGAGACAAGACTTTTCCAAGGCACTCCCAGGCCTCTATTAGATGAGAATGAAGGGAAGCTGGAGGTGGGAGGGCAGGGCACGTAGACCAAGACTGCCCCCTCTGTGGCCTGGGCCTTGCCATGAGCTCCTGCTCCCCAGGGCCCCATTACTAGGAGCAGCTCTCATCACCTCCAAGCCCAAGTGGATCCCCCTTTATCAACCCCCCTGGCACCAGCCTGTCTGAGCCTCCCCCATCTCTGTCGCCTAAGACGTTTGTTTTGGTATCTGTGGTGACTGTGGTCAGAGCATAATTGGGGTTGAAATACCCACTCGGACCCTCTGAAGGATAAACAAGCTGGGCTGGGGCAGCCCTGGAACCAATGCGAAGACAGACATGAAGACAGCAGTTCCGGGGAAGCTGGGCAAGCTGGGTGCGGAGGGCTGGCTGGGAAGGGAGGGGGACCGTGAGGAGGCCGGCAGTGTGCCTGCTTCCAGGGCAGCTGCGGCAGGGAAGTCAGCCCTTGAGGCCAACTAGGAAGACCTCCCCACCCACCTGTCCTGGTCTGTGGCTGCCTTCAGGAAGCTTCAGTTCTAATAGGGCTTTCCTCTGGCTCCAGGGAAGTCTCTTGTGCAGACTTTAGGAAGCTTGGCGACAGTTCCATTCCCTGGACCCCATCCTCACAGCCTGCTCAATAGGCCCAGGAGTCACACATGGAGAAACACAACTTCATTGATGGGGACGTCTTGACCTTGCCTCCAAGTAGCCTAAAAGCAGGAGACAGGGCCCTGCCTGGGGCTGGAAATTCCCATTAGGACACAAAGCCCTGGTGGGAGCCAGGAGGGGCACCCTGGGATCCCAGATAACACCTGCTGAGAGCCGGGCTTAGGGGTTTACAGCACAGACACCTAGACAAGAACTGCCAAGGAGATGGATGTTCCAGTTGTTTTCCTAGAACTCCAGTTGAGGCAGCTGGGCCTAAAGGAGGCCTGGCTGTCCTTTAGAGCCTGGTTCTGCCAGCTCCACCCTCAGGGCTCAGGATATTTAAAGGGCCAGAGCCCAGCATCTCCGGTGGAGGCATTTCATTGGCTAGGTAGCCATGCAATGCCACACACGCTGTGCACACCATCATGCTACAGTGTCTGCCCAGCCCCAGTAGATGGCATATGACCATACCCCCAAGGCACATGTGGAGGCTGATGGGTTTGGAGAAGGGTCACGCTGGGGATCTCTGGAAAGCCCAGTGCTGAAGCCACAAGTCTCCTGAATCTTAGGACCCATTTGTGTCTCTGAGCAGCTTACCACTCTACTTGGAGAAGGGAGGAAAGTGTGGGTCTGTGGGGGGAGAGAGGTCCTTGAGTGGAATGGATCCAAGCAGCTCACAGGCCTGTGGGCGTGAATGCTCAGTCTGCAGGATCAGTGGGTGCTCCAGATGCTGAGAGCTGGGCTTTGCTGGACCCCCACTGACCATATTACACCAGTAGATCCTGTTTTGGCTGCTTCCAAGGGTCTCCCAGCCAAGAGAGAAGGAGCAGGAACCGATGGACTTGAGCCTGGGAAGGAGAGCCTTGACAGGCTGGCTGCATTTCAGGGGAGTTGGACCAGGGCCAGTGACGTCAGGACTAGCTGCACCCTTCCCCGCAGGGGTCGCACTGCCTACACATGCGTCCTGGGCTCCCAGCTCCCCCTGAGATGACCTCATTGGAAGATGGCACCGTGTGTGGTTTGGATGTGTGAGACGGGCCCTATCCTTTGGTTCCACTGAGGCTAAGGGCTCTTTCCCTCAGAAGACTCTACCTTCTCCACTTATTCTCCATCACTCTCCTCAGGGGATACCTACCTTTCCAAAGGCACTTCCTCACACAAGTGCTGTTTCCCGCCTCCTGGAGCTGCTGTCCTGGTTTTTAGGTCTGCCATCTGGTGGACATTGCTATAACTACTGCCACCACCTTCTGAGGCCATGGCCAGAGAGCAGCACAGACCCCAGGGTAGGAAGGAGCGGTGGGGGAGGCAGGTCTCCAAGTCCTGTGGACATGCCCACATCCTGCTTCCTGGGACCAGGAACTCCCAAGAGCTGGGCTTGATTGGCAGGGGAGACTCAGGTGTTGATCAGGAACCTCCACGTAAAGTCTCACACTGCTCTACCCAGCCCAGTCTCAGAAGCCCAGGGGCCACCAACAGGCCCCGTTCTAAACGCCGCTTCTTCTGTCCAAAACTGCAGAGGTGCCCGAGGGCTTAGCTCTATTTCCTGGAGCTGAAAACTTCCCATGTGTGCTCTTGGGTGGGACAGATGCTCGTGAATGGGGCCCCCTCTCCCTACCATCTCCCTCAATCCCCTTGCCTGGGGCTCCATGTCTGGACCAAACTAGTGAATTGCACAGCTGCCATGCGGACCCAGAGGTCTGAAGATCCACCTCAGAGAAGGAAGGATGGAAGCCCTCATTACAGGATTCCTCCACACGGGCCCCGCAATGGTGAATAATTTATGTACAAGGCGGAGAAGACAATAAATCAGCTGCAATGATTAACATGAGCTATTTTATGTGTGAGAAAGATCTATGGCAGGAGGCTGCCAGGTTGCTGGTGATTAATGCTGCTGTTTGCATTGGCTTCTGGGCCTTTATATTCAATTATGGTCCTGGAGTATGTGGGGGGTCCTAGGGATGGCATGGGGCAGACAGGGAGCCCAGGGAGGGAACGGGTGATGCCTAGGACCAAGGTGAGGTGACAACAGGTGGCAGCCTAGCCCTGTGGGCACCTGACTGATGAGAAGTTTAAGTTAGTGGGATGGAGTAGTGGCTATTTGTGTAAGGGAAGTCACACTGCCTCTGGGGTGACCTCTAAATACTAGTCAAGGGGGTGCCTTGGGAAGGGGGCACAGACGGAAGGAGGCATGCTTGGGAAAATCTGACTCTTCCACTGTCGAATGCTGGGTTTCTGAGCCCCCTACCTGCCCCTCCTCCACAATCCCTGCTGCCACTGCCACCATGCTAGGAGTGGAGCCAGCCAGCTAGCCCGGGGCGGGATGGTGGTTAATGCTGGAAAAAGTTCCCTGTCATCAGCACCAGAGCTCGGGAGCCAGGTCCTGTCTCCACATCCTACACAGCAATGGTGGCAACAAGGCAGGCTGCGGAAGAAGGCTCTGGTGCCCTCCTCCCAGCTGACCCAGGAAGCCCTGGGAGGCCCCCTCCCTGGATTCCCACACTTGGGCCTCTCGTCCTCAGCCAGCTCCAGCTGGCCCCCATCAGTGCTGGGGGTTCCAAAGACCAGTGGCGGCTCTGGGGTTAAGTGATTTCCCCCAGCCCTGCCCCTCCCAGCCCTGGCTCCTATCAGCTCCTTCCTCCTCTTCCTCCCCTCCGGTGACCTCTGAGCAGTGTGGACATGCCTCCCCCTCAGAACCCAAGGGTTGGTAAGGAGGCACAGGGTGGGTGTGGGGGCTCTTCTGGGAGCTGAGCTGACAGCTGGGCACAGGGACCCTCTGGGGGACTGTGGGCCGTGGAGGAAGAACTCCTTTCTCTCCCCCAGCCTGGCTGGGAGCCTGCTCTAAGTCACTCTACCCACAGGCCAACGCTTCAGAATTTCAGTCCTGGGGCAGGAGGAGGTGCTGAAAGAAAAGGAAAAGGGAACATCATCCCCCTGGTGGGGGTGGGATGGGCATCAAGGGAGGCTGGCAGGGGCAGGGCAGGGTTTATGGCTGGAGAGAGAATCTCTGGTTCATCTCCCCCAAGTCCCCACCCTAGCATAGCCCGCGGCTTCGTGGGAAGCAGTTCTGAGTCATAATGACGTGTGAGCCTGTGTGGGTATGAAATCCATGTGTCTGCTGAGTATGTGGCTCCAAGGCTGCGTGTGTCTGTGTGTCCAAGCACCTGCTGTGTCTCTGAGCGTCTGCACGGTGAATGTGCACGCACACACTTGAAGCTGATCCCCACCTGGGGCCCCACTCACAGTCGTGTCTAACCCATTGTTCCCCAACAACAGTCTTCCTTGGCCCCTAATCCCCTGTTTGCCTGGCTCATCCTCTGGACTCCTTGGGACTCCATTAATGAGCCCTGGACGCCCCAGGACAAGCTCCAAATTAACCCCACTGCTGACCCCGACATGGACACCTGTAATTAGGCCAGGAGTGGCTGACGCAGAGAAGGCCCTGGGGCTCAGTGGGGTGAGGGCAAGGCTGGGCTGGGACAGGGAGCCTAATGCCCAGGAATGCTCTAAAAGCTGTGCCTGGCTCCAGGGCCCGCCGCCTGGCTCACCTCTAATAGCCTCCCAGACGGGGCTCCAGGGGGATTACCCCGTGGAGGGGCCCTGGAGTCAGGCAGGGCTGCTCAGCGGGCCCGCCCTGCCAGCTCTGGGCTGGGAGGCCTTATGGAAGGGGAGAGCTGCCCCGTGGCCTCAGAGCCCAGCAGCCAGCCACAAGGTCCTTAGCAGCCCGGAACCCGTGCCCATGACAGCAGTTGCCCAGGAAAGAGCTGAGTCCAAGCTAGCTGGCGCCCCCCACCAGGGCCAGCCCCTCCCTCAGCCCAACTTGTTTTGTTTGCTCTGCGCAGCGTGTCCAGTAGCTCCATCTGCATTAACCCCTGACCCCGACTGTAACTCTTCCTCCCCTCTGACAACTGTGTTTACCCAGTGACTTTCTTGGGCACAGAGGGGAGGGCTTATGCCTTTCTTTTCTTGCCCACTCTCCTGGGGAAAGCTGCACTCTCCTTGGACTCCCTGATCCCAGGAGCTGCCAGCAGAACCTGTTGCCCATGAGTGTGCCTGAGCGCAGCCGATGTGGCTGCAGCTAAGGGCCTGGGAGTCAGCAGCTACACCGGATTGGGGTGGGGCTAGATTGGTACAATCATCTCGATGTGCGATCTGGCAAGTTTTTTACACAACTTTCACTGGACATCTCATTTGACCCAGCAATTCTACTTCTAGGAATTTGTCTGCATATGTCCTCACTTGTTCTCAGAGGAATATATCAAGAGAACTTATTGCAGCATTTAAGAGCTAAAGACTAGAAACCTTCTAGGTGTCCACCTAGAGAACTAGCTAAATAATGAAGCCACAGCCATACAGTGGAATACTATGCAGCCATTCAAGAGAATAATCTGCATGCTCCCATCGAGAATGATCTTCAGGGTATAAGGATAGTGGGACTTCCCTCGTGGTCCAGCGGTTAAGACTCCACACTCCCAATGCAGGGGGACCCGGTTCGATCCCTGGTCGGGGAACTAGATCCCACATGCATGCTGCAGCTAAAGATCCTGCGTGCCGCAAGGAAGATCCTGCGTGCCGCAACTAAGACCCGGCGCAGCCAAATAAACACAATAAATAAATATTTCTTTTAAAAAAGATATAAGGATAGCAAGGTGCAGAGCAGAATATAGAAGATGTCACTATTTGGGGAGGCAGGGAAGAAGGGAAATACACAAGCAAACATTCACATATCTTTGAAAAAATCCTCAAGAAGTAACAGTAGTGGCTGTGGGAAGAGGAGTGGAGAGCAGGAGTGGGAGGGAGACAAAATTTTTACTTATACTTTTCATACTTTATGATTTTTTTGAACTTTGTATGCATTTTACCTTTCAAAAATAAATCTATTATACACACAAATATAAATAAAATGCATATATCCCGGGGCCCAACTATTCAACTTCCAGAAGTCTAGCCCACACAAATAAATAAGTACACAAAAATTAAACAAGTATGATCTATTGCTTAAATGTCATATATTGGAAACAAATACCCATCAATAGGTAATTGTTTAAATAAATGGTGGTACATCCAAACTATAGAATATTGAATGACCATGCAAAAATGAAGTAGATCTACATGTACTGGCACGGAAACATTACAAAGACAAATGTAAGGGAAAAAAGCAAACTGCAAAACAATACAGAAATATCATTCCATTTACATAAAAAATAAAAGAAAGAAGAGAAAACCATATGTTTCTCTGTGTACCTGTATATTACATAAATGTATCCCCAAAACTCTGTCTCCCAAAATAAACACCGTTGATGACAGGGGGAAAATGAGATGGGGAGGTTCACATATATGCTTCTGTATATACAACAAGACTTCAAGTATTTCTTGCATAATTACAAAATAAAATAAATAAAAGCTTGTAAAAAGAAAAACAGCACCACAGTCACTCTTCTAGTTTCCTCCCACATCAGCTTCCAGAACTCTCATGACCATGAAATTATTATTCTCATGTTACAAATGGACAACTGAGGCTGAGAGAAGTTATGCATCTCCCCCAAGGTCACACAGCAGACACAAGCCAGAGTCAGGCCCCAAAGTTCATAGCTTGTCCATACCATCACTCCTCAGAGGTGATATTTCTTCCACGTTCTGAGCCTCTTCAAGGGTGTGGACATTGAGCCTGGGTTAATAATGTCCCCTGGGCTCCTACCTACTGCACAGAGTGAACCCTCTTTCCCTCCTGTCTACCTCACCCCCTCCAGCCCCCAGAGGACCTGCTGGCGAGCCCAGATGGGCGTGGGCTCCAAAGGCTGGTGCAGCTTCCTGCCTTGGCATGGCTGCCAGCCTCCCCGTCACCTGCTCCTGTTCTGGCTTCTTCTACCAGGGAGAGCTCAGTACCCATTCCCCGCCAACAACACCCCCCCCACAGAGCACCCCCTTAATTACACTTAATGGCAAAGACCATAAGAGCTTTATTAACTTTATTACGGACCCAATTAGCAGCTAATGCCCCGTGACTACTGTCCCCCCCAATAATCCCATTAAACATAATGAAGCAGCCAACCCCCTCCCCTGCTGGGTGGGGGCCGAGGAGACAGGGAAATCCATCTTCCTGGGCCTGATTCTGCTCCCTCAGGCCCATTGGACACCAGCTCAGGCCCAGAGCTTCCCAGGGACCATGGCTGGGTGTGGGAAGACAGAGATTAATCAGCAAGTATTTTGATGCCAGCCATTGAGCACACGTGCACAAGTGTGCATGCACACACACACACACATACTCACATATACACACAGCCTGGCTGATGTCCAAACAACTCCTTTCTCAAAACAGAGATGTGGAAACACATACAGCCCTCAAGCACAACCCCGTCTGGCAGACGTTCTCCCAGCCTTGTCCAAGAGCTCTTCAGAGTGGGATGTCCAAGTCGAGGGCCTCTGCCTGGGCTTGTCACAGAGTGAGGGGTGGGAGAGCCAGGAATCAAGGAAGACAGAGAGTCTCCCCCATGAAGCCACACCTTCACCACACCTCGGGCCCTTCCCCTGCTTTGGCTGATGGTTTTAAATATTTATTCAGCACCCACAATGTGCCAGACACAGTACGAGGCCCTCTTTGCCATCTCTCTCTTTTATATATATATTCTTTACCGTTACGGTTTACTACAGGATATTGAATATAGTTCCCTGCGCTATACAGTAGGACCTTGTTTTTTGCTTTTTGTTTGGCTGCGTTGGGTCTTAGTTGCAACACGCAGGCTCCTCGTGTGGCACACGGGCTGCAGTGCATGGGCTGTCTAGTTGCTGTGAGTGGGCTCATTAGTTGTGGTGCACGGGCTTAGTTGCCCCACAGCATGTGGGATCTTAGTTCCCCGACCAGGGATTGAACCCGTGTCCCCTGCATTGGAAGGCAGATCCTCAACCACTGGACCACCAGGGAAGTCCCTCTGCCATCTCTCTTGAGCATCACCCCAAACCAAGGAAGTAGACATTATTTCTCCCATCTTACAGATGAAGAAACGGAGGCCCAGAAAGATGGCCAGTGTTTGAAACAGATCTTCTACGTGATCTGCCTTAAGAGATCTCTCCTCTCTCCTTCCCCAGCAACCCACCTTTCTCCAGCCTAAAGCAGAAGAAGCAGAGACCATGGAGATAATTCTCTATTACCTTCGGATGGGGAACTACAGCATAGAGAATGTTGCAGCGACCATCGTGGTGATCACAGTAAGACAGCCCTTGGGGATCTGATTCCACGTCAACCTTGATGGGGTTGAGAGAATTAGAAATCAGAGAACATTCCTGTTCCCTACTGCCACAAGAGGTCCCTGAATTACTAGACCCCAGACCCCCGAACCGGGGTCTGGCATGAATGCAAAGGCTGGTAGGGGTGGGGGAGCAAAGGGTATTTGAGAGCAATCACAAGTAAATCCCCAGCCCCCCCCAGTGATCAAAACCTTAAGACTTGGGGATTCCGGCCTCTGAGGGTCTGTGCTAGGGGTCTCCATCCACCCCTACCCCAAGCACAAGAACCGCCTCAAGATGGGGTGGGTGGCACATAAAGTCTCCATGGCCTTAGGTCCCTCCACTGGGCCTTGGCCCCGGAAAAGGAGTAGGGAGTAAATACCGCCAAGACTGACAGGATGGAATCAACAGCTGCCCTGAGCAAGGGGGCGGGGGCTCAGGAATGGAGACCCTTGAACCTTTGCTTGGAAACAGGCTCCCTGTTCCCTTTCCCCCTCCCCCGGGCTGGCCGAGCCTGGAAGCAGCCACTTGAAATGGGTCCCAGGGAGCCTGGGAGAGGCGCTGGCCTGGCTCCAGCCTCCAACTCCTGATGCCTCAGCCAGGCCCCCTTCCCCGGCCCCCACTCGGGCCCAGCCCCAGCTGGGGTCAGGAGGTGAGAGGGAGAGCTTTGTGTCTAGACCCATCCAAGTCCCCCTAACCACCACCACACACCCAGCATGGTGCCCCTCCAATTGTTCCATCCCTGGGAGGGCGGGTGATGCAGGCAAGTCAGCACCCTCTCCTTTCCCAAGAGGCCATGGGAACTGGGGAGGGGGTGAATTCTCCTCCCTGGGGTGATTCCAGGGCAAGGCACTGGGGAGCCTCCCCGGATGGGGCCCCTATTCTTCCCTTTGCCCTGGATGGGTGTTCTCTGACACCAAGCCCCCATCTCCACCCTCTGAACGAACAGTAGCACCACCCTCACCACCCTCCTCATATCCAGAGGGATCTGGTGCCCAGGGAGCCTCAGCTGGAGATATCCAGAATCAGCCAACAGGAACACTAGGAGACCTTGGTGGAGGCCAAGGGAAACCTGGGTGCCTTGGGGGAAAGATAGCCTGCGCTGAGGCTCTGGGTAGGGTACAGGTATTGGCTTTATAGTGTCCTGGCTGTGTGAGCTTCAGCAAGTCTCCCAACCTCTCTGAACCTCAATTTTTCATCTGTAAAATGGGGCTGAAAATAGAACCTACTTCACAGTGCTTTTTGTGAGCATTAAAGTTGTAACATACATAAAATGCTTAGATATTTCAAATCCAATGAATGAGAGTTGCATTGTTGTTGTCAGGGATGAGGTGGTACCTAGATTGGTAATAATAGCAATAATAATAGATACTGTTAGAGCATTATAGGGACCAGGGCCCCCTCAACTAACCCTGTGCCTGATTCTTACTGAGAAAGGAGGAGCAGGCTTGTGTCTCCTCACCTCGGCCCTCCAAGGCCTCCACTTCCTATAGCCCACACTGGCATGAGAACTTCAGAGGGCTGACTTAGTCCTGGCTCACTTCCAGTAAGCCCTAAAGGTGCCCCCCCATCACATCTTCTTGCACACACACACACACACACACACACAACGCGCGAAATGTTCCTTCCTTTCCCTGAAGCAAGGAGGAAGAAAGAGACATGAGGGTTTGAAGGATGAAAATTAACTGGAGCTGAGAGAGGTGTCAACTTCAAGGCAGCACACCCACTCCCACCCCTTCTCTGTCCAAGGGATGGTGTTTCCACAAGTCTCTGCAGGGAGACCCCAACCGCCCCCCCCCCCAGGTGTGGACTGACGCTGTCAGATGAGGAGAGCAAGCAGGGGAGGAGGCGGCTTGTCAGGGAGAGCAGCTCTGCCCAGCCCAGGGGCCTGTTTTAGGGGTGGGGCCACCACACAACCCACCCAGGACGCAGATTTGTGGCCAGGGCCCGAAGAGGCCAGAGGGTGGCTAAGTCTGACCTTCTGGATCCCAGCTTCCTTGGCCAGAGCCAAAAGTGCCAGGGGCTGAGCCAGCTGGTTGGGGGGCAACTCTTTTCCCAGGAGGCAAGAGCGATCTAGGACAATGATCTCCAAGGGCCTTCCCAGCCCCACCTCTGGCCTGTCTGAAGGTCTAGTTGGAGCTCCTGCCTCCATTTCCCTACCTCTCAAAGAGGGCCAAGAGCTGTTACTTGCTCTGCTTCCTGGGAACGGTCAAACTGAGCGAGGGGTGGGAGGTCCGGGACAGAAGGGCCCGGCAGAGGAGCTAGTCCCCTCATCCTGTCTCTGTCATTGTTAACAGCCACAATTATTATTATTTGGAGAGACGGGCCAGACGTGGTCAGGGACGTGGTTGGGGTGAATGAAATGAAAGTCCTCGGTATGTGCCGTCTAGCCAGGTTAATACTCCTGCCTGTCGGCCTGACAGCAGCAAGATTGATTACCCAGGCCTCCCGCTCTTTATAACTCGATCAGTCGAATTAATCTCTGGCTGTCGGCCCATCTGATGCCTGAATCACAGATTTAATTTGGAGGTATACAGCTCCTCCCCCATCCTGTCTCCTGCCTTCCAGCCTCCTCTCTCTCCTCTTTCTGCCACTTCTCCATCGTCTCCTGTTCTCCTGCTTCTGCTTCCATCACTGCCTCTCAGGCCCCTCAAGGGGGCAGTGGTGGAGGAGGGAGAGGGGAGTGGGTGGCCCTGAGTCAGCAGCCTCTCTGCCCAGGCCAGACGAGGGGTCATGTTCACCCACCCACTGGGCAAGGCGCCCACCGCCATGCTCCACCCCAAATGGAGAAAGAGGCTTAGCTGACACTAAGTAAGACATATTAATGTACTAAAGACTTAATGAAGTTGAGGGGGGTGAGGGGTGGAAAGTGCTTGCTTTATTAGTTTATGGCCGATTAATGGGGACGCCATTACTGTGATGGAGATGGATTGCTGCTGTCAGCAGCCTGGGCTGAGGGCCGGCCGCTCCTTCCTCGGGTGGTGGGTGCCACGAATGGAGTCAGAGAGAACTTCATTAGAAGCGCCTATGGGGTCCCACCTGGGGAGGCCCTGAGGCCAGCCTGGAGGGGCGGGGGTGGGGCAGGGGCTCAGCTCTAGGCTTTGGGAGGGAATTCCAAGGAGTCAGAGCTGGGAGCTCATATCAGCTGGAAACTCCAAAGGCAACAGGGCAGAGAGGTGGCCTGGCTCTGGATCTGAACACATCAGGGGCTCCATAATGTCACCTGGAGGAAAGAGAGGGAGGAAGCTGATAGGACCGAATAACCAGGACTCACTTGATTTGCCTGAGAGCCTTCCCAGGATGAAGGGAGTGAAGAGTAAGGAAACAGAGCCCTATTCCTTTCATCCTCCCTCAGAGGGGCACGGTGCCCTCCAAACCGGAGGACTGGCCCACCCACACCGGGCTGCAGTCTGCCCTGACGCTAGAATCCCCGGCACCGGAGCCAGACACCTCGCCCTACACTCTGCAGATGGAGTGGAGGAGAAAGCCACACTGCCTCAACTACCTGGCAGCTGCTGACCTCCCAGGCAGCCAGTGGGGAGCAATGAGACGGAGAGCAGACGGCGTAGACGTAGGGGAGAGCAGTGGGGGCTGGGAGGACAACACTACCCAACCACTAGGTTTCTCAGGCCTGGGGGACAGGGGGTCCCAGTCACTGGACAGGCTGACCAGATACACCCTTGGTGGCTTCTCCCTCCTCTCAGCAACTTCTCACCTCCATGACCCCAGCCCCACCTAGCTTTCTTTGAAGAGGGAGGGGTAAATGCTGGATGTAACACAGCTCCACTCCAAGAGGCCACCTTCTACTGAAGTATCTCTCAGGAGTACATGACATTTCGACATGACCATTTTGATGCAGAAACATTAAACTTTCACAATTATTATTATTATTTTATTTATTTATTTATTTTTTGGCGGTACGCGGGCCTCTCACTGTTGTGGCCTCTCCCGTTGCGGAGCACAGGCTCCGGACGCGCAGGCTCAGTGGCCATGGCTCACGGGCCCAGCCGCTCCGCGGCATGTGGGATCTTCCTGGACCGGGGCACGAACCCGTGTCCCCTGCATCGGCAGGCGGACTCTCAACCACTGCGCCACCAGGGAAGCCCCACAATTATTTTTAATTATTATCAACTGGTGTTCAAAACAGACACTCCATAGCCCCTCCCTAGCTCCCACTCTGTCCTGAGCCTCTCCCAACTCCAACCCCATCCATGAGAAGAACCAGCGGTGAGAAGAGATTCTAGAATGGGCTCAGAACCACAGTCTGTTGATCAAAATACATGGTACTAAAAAATATTTTATATTTTGACACAAGTTAGGCCAAACAACTATGGCAAAACGAGCCCAAAATGCCCTATTTGGTCCCTTGGCACTTCTTCCCACCATATGTGTGACTCTGCGGGGACGAGTGTGCCTAGCTCCATGGGCTACCACACGTCTGAGCTCCAGCCCCGAGTCTGAGTGTGCCATGTGTCCGAGTGTTCTGCGAGGGCCGGCATCTGTGCGTGTTGGGTATCTGTCTGCCTTGCACTGTGGACACTCCCTCCTGGGGCACTGAGCTTGCCACTCATGTCTGTTCAGGCCAAGGGCCAACCATTAGTTCAGGGGTCACCACCCAGGCATGCTCCCCAAGGTAGAAGCTACCTGCTCAGCCTAACTGGGAAATAAATACCCTGTTTCTGAGAGTAATTTAATTATTGGCTCCTGCGGACTAGTGGGTAATTAAATTCCGTAGCTCCCAAAGTAATTAATTGCTATGCAAATAGTAATGCCCTCTGCTTTGGAGAGGAGGATCTCAGCCTGAGTTTGTCCTGCAATTAGAAGCTAATAATTACCCTGTCAGTTCCTCACTTCTGCCGGGTAATTACCTGCTGAAGCCCCACCGGTCACTGAAGATGTTCCCATCACCTGCTACTGTGCCTCTGGCTCTGGTGGTCCCAACAGCCAGGGCAGGGCATCCCCATAGTGCTGGTTGATCTTGAGATCTTCCCCATGCTGAACCATATCCACAAACCCCAAGAGCCCTGAAGAGATGCCCTTCTTTCTGACCAAGGACAACAAAGGACGGACCTCTTTAGCCTCCCTTTACTGAGGGAAGAGGGGCACCAGCTCCCCAGTGTGTAAATTCCTGTTAGGTTGGTTTGACTAACCTACAGTGAGTTCCCAACAGCTAGGGCTGTTGGGAACTTTCGCAAAGAGTATCTAACAGTTAATCTTCATGAAAATCATTTTCACCATGTGATGGGTTTTTGATGTGGCAACTAGGTTAAGCTATAAGAATGGAAGAAAGGGGGCTTCCCTGGTGGTGCAGTGGTTAAGAATCCGCCTGCCAATGCAGGGGACACGGGTTTGAGCCCTGGTCTGGGAAGATCCCACATGCCGCAGAGCAACTAAGCCCATGCACCACAACTACTGAGCCTGCACCCCACAAATACTGAGCCCACGTGCCACAACTACTGAAGCCCACACGCCTAGAGCCCGTGCTCCGCAACAACAGAAGCCACTGCAATAAGAAGCCCTCGCACCGCAATGAAGAGTAGCCCCCTCTTGCCCTAACTAGAGAAAGCCCGCGCGCAGTAATGAAGACCCAACGCAGCCAAAAATAAATAAATTAAATAAATAAATTTATTTAAAAAAAGAATGGAAGAAAGGGAAGAAGGCACTTTGCAGCAAATACACGCCTTCCCCCAGTTATTCAATCAAACACTAATCTAGGGCCTGAAAAGGGATTTTGAAGACGTAATTAAAGTCCCTAAACAGTTGCCTTTAAACCAGAGAGATCATCCTTTGTGGGCCTGACCTAATCAGGTGAGCCCTTAAAAGGGACTGAGCTATTCTTGATGAAGGAGACTGCAAATGCCATCTGGGCCTACAACTGCTCGCTGTACAGTTGCTAGATCTTCCTTACTGCCGGGGGACAACAGCTTTGTCAGTGCCCAGGGCATCCAGCTTGTTCCTGACCTTTCCTTCCTGACTGCCTGACCTACAGATTTTGGGTTTGCCCCTCTCAGCCCCACGTCCTTAGGAAGGAGTCAGAGCATCAAGAACCCAGGATACCAACCCCCACAATCGCGTCAGCCAATTGGTTCTTGGCCTGACTGACATACCTCTCTTTAGAGGTTGGGAAACTGGAACCAGATACAAAACAGTGGCTGATCAAAGATTTGATCGTTGGGAAAATAAGGTTTGGAGTTGGACCCCCAATTATGTTACCATTTTCCATTTGGCAGCTGGACCTGGCCCTAGGTCCCAAGTCTCAGGTAGGTTATACCTGTGCCTACGTGGGAAGGTATTTTTGGCTCCCCATACTTCATAACTCTTAAGTATCACTGTGTTTCAGCTGATTTTTCATTTCTTATCTGGATCTTGTCCTCTCCATCAGCTCCAGGCCCTTCTGTCCCAGGTTCTTGATGCCCTCTCTGATTCCCTCCTGAACACATGGGCCTGAGAGTGGCATCACTTACGTATCTTCGAGGCTCTGGTCATTCTCTTTGAGGAACATCCAGACTCTACCCCCTCTGTGCCCTCCTCCTCAAGGTCCAAAATCTTTCAACTGAATCCCTGCGGGATAGTGTCCTGGCATAGTCCCAGAGTTGGGAGATCCCTGGGGAGGCTGGATAGAGTGTGGGTAGGGGAGGATAACTTTTGGAGACTGGACTGAAGGGCACTGAGCCAAGAATGGGTCCCAGGAGCCTGGGAAATAAGAGGTGAAGGGAGCAGAAGTGACCAAAAAGGGTGAGAATCCTTGCCGTCCCCACACCTGCGTGCCTCCCACTTCCCTTCAGGTCTCAGCTTCAGTGTACTTCCTCCAGGAAATTCTTCCTCACCCCTAGTGGAGGGTAGGCCTCATGCCCCATGTTTTCTCTCTCCCATACTTCTGTTCTGGGCCAGGTGAGCAGATGGGCAGAGGACCCAGGCAGAGGAGACAAGTTTTGCAGGGGACCAGCTCTCTTCAGCCCACAGGACCATGTCTAGGACTGAAGGTGGTAGGAAGCACTACAGGCTTTAAGACCAAAGTCTAGCCCTGTGAATGCCTTGCCTTTGGGTCAGAAGTACCCTGGGATGAGTGTGTGCCACCTAAGACAAGACCCCCTCCACCAGAGGGAGGATGAAAGAAAAATGGCAGGCAGAGGGTGGCATCAGGAAAGCCAGAGGTGATAAACAAACATGTTTCCCAAACTTCACATGGGAATGTGGGAAAGAACTATGGGGAAATTCTCAAGATTCTCAATACCAGCAGGTGAAGGTCCCTTGATATCAGTGAGGGTCTCTTCTATGTGGGAGAAGCCAACCTTGGAGAAACCCCTTAACCCCTCCTCCTTGCTTCACTTGCTTCAACACCCCACGACAGAAGGAATGTAATGGTGTCCCTTGGTCTGGAGTCTGTACCCTGCCTTCTATACCCAACTTCTCTTTCTGATTTGCTGTAGGAACTGGTAGGAGTTGTGTCCCTACCTGTGCCTTCATGAGGTGGCAATTTCTTGCCTCTTGCTAGAAACTCTAGGACAGAGATATGTGATCACTTACAAGTTAGCACTCTTCAGAGAGCTCAGAGAGCAGTCCAGAGGGTAGGAGCCATGTCTCTCCCATCAGACTGGAGATTCCCTAAAAGCAGGGTACCATGTATCTCCCCTCTAAATATGGACTCCCAAGGGCAGTTGACATTTCTATTCTATCTTCTTCCTCAGTACCTGGCCCCAAAGTCTATAAACAGTGATTCTAAAAAAAAAAAAAAAAAAAAAAAAGTACCTATGACATAGCCTGGCAAGACCAGGTGTCTCAGAACCTGGCCAGGGACTTCCAGGCACCCTCCACACAATCTGGCCTCCCGTCTTGGCTGGTGCAGTTACTGCTCCACTGACAGCTCTTTAGAATCCATTCAGAGTTTTGGCCTCAATATAATCTCTGGGTGATGAATATTTCCCCTAATGAACTGATGGGAATTGGATTAGGTTGGAATGCCCATGTGCTTAGACTCTAGCTGATTAAACCCCCATCTGTGCAAGGCCCGCTTATGAACAGCTCGTTACATATAATTTTTTGAAGGAGGGGGAAAAAATGATGTTGGTATTCGAATTCTGTAAAGGAGCAGGAAAGAAAGTGAAAGCAAAATGTCTGTCCAGACTTTTGGCAACTGCTTTTAATCTGACCAGGCCAGCACTCCCTCCCCCCAGGGCACCCTCACTTTCCCCCACTTAGGCTAGGGGTCTCCCAGGACTCAGTTGCCTGCATCCTTACCCAGGAGTCCTGCACAGGGTTCTCTGAGCCCACATCTATCTGTCCGCTGCAAGGAGCACTGACTGCATAGGGAGTTGCTTTGGGGAAAGGCAGGAGAGGGAGAAGGGGTTAGAGGGGGAGAAGTTAGACCTGTGGATTCAGTTCTCACCAGATGAGGCTCAAGCTCTTTATTCTTACTCCAAAATTATCCAGTCACCTTCAAAAGAAATTTCAGGGAGTTTGGAGCCCCATCCAGGACAGGGACTCTGGACAATTCCTGGGCCCTTTATCGGTCAGGACCAAGGATAGCACCTCAGCCATTTCAAGGATCTCTAAACTTCCAGGCCCCTCCAATCTCCCCTCTTTCTTCCCTGCCATTTCTCCATTCTTTAACATTTTCTTTCCTTTTCCTTCTCCTCCCCTTCTTCCTTTCCCTTCTTCTCTTCTTCTTCCTCCTCTTCTCACTCCTTTTCCTTATTAATCCCAGGGACAGAACCTGGCTTCTGGTTCTCTACCACCAAGTACTTTGTCCCAGAAATCCCTCAAGAATAGTTATTTTGGGGGCTTCCCTGGTGGCACAGTGGTTAAGAATCTGCTTGCCAATGCAGGGGACATGGGTTCAATCCCTGGTCCTGGAAGATCCCACATGACGCAGAGCAACTAAGCCCACGAGCCACAACCACTGAGGTCGTGTGCTGCAACTACTGAAGCCCACACACCTAGACCCCGTGCTCCACAACAAGAGAAGCCACCACAATGAGAAACCCGCACACCACAACGAAGAGTAGCCCCCACTTGCCACAACTAGAGAAAGCCCATGTGCAGCAACGAAGACCCAATGCAGCCAAAAACAAAATAAAAAATTTAAAAAAAGAATAGTTATTTAAGCATCTCAAGAAGCCTATCCTACATAACCTCTTTTAAAGACCTTATCCACATGATTGACTCTCACCCACTCCATCCAAGAATACACACACAAGCTGAAATCTGGTGTCTAGCAGGGAGAAAGATCAGAGTGATTGTGTTTGAAAGACTGGCCAACTCTCCCCCTCCCCGGTGGAGCCAGGGATCAGCCCACCTGATTTAAGTACTCCCAGCATGACTATGGCTCTAACCCCACAGCCCTCCCCTCCCCCTCCCTCCTTCCATCCTTTCCCTCCCCCTCCCTTCCCCTTTGCTCCTCTCCTCTGTGTCTCTATGAAAAGTGGCAGCAGCTGCTGGAAAAGGCATACCCTTCAATGAACATCAGCAATTGTCATGACTGAGTGTCCCAGCCTTCTTTCCCAGTTAATCTAACTTGGGAAGAGTTGAGGTGTGCTCTGGCTCTACTGCCCATAAAAGGGAGAGAATAAATAACAAGCCAGAGGCATAAACAGATGTGCAAATATATGCAGCTGGCGCTTTCCTGCCAAATTACTCTGGACGGAATGCTGGCAGGGGGCCAGGATGCCTCCCCCTCTGACTGGAGTTCGGCCACCAGGACCCATCCAAGATCACCATCCATTTGGCAACATCTAAGTGAGGGGAGGGGATGCCAGGGAAGGGACTGGAGAGGCTGCAGGTGCCCTTAAGTTTGGTGAAGCACGCCAGAGGTTTATCCCAGAGACTCAGGTGGGTGGGGGTTAACATGATGGGGGAGGAATACGGCATCCTGTCCAGACCCGCCCTGAAGGTTCCTGAGAGTCCTCTCTCCAGGGTGGGGCTTACAGTGGCTTGAGGGTCGATTCTAACAACACTACCTATATACATCATGAGCTCTATGTTGCCACCCTCCCTCTCACTCAAGGACTGGAAGTTCCTGTGATGTTTGATTATATATGACACTGCTCAGAGCTGGCATGGAGTGCAGTGGGCGGGTGGCAGCTGGATAAGAGCCAAATATAAAATATCCCTGAAGACTCCAGCCCTGGAACAAGAGATGGAGGGAAAACTGGTTGGAATCTTTGTGGCACCAGGTGAGCAGGAAGAGAAAGAGTGCCTTAGGGGGCCTCTCTGGACAACCCAGATCTGAATTCAGAGAGACGCCAAGCTACCTTCTAGGCTTCATTCAGATCACAAGGAGTCTTTCTCTTCATTAGTTTGGGGGAGCATGGAACAGTTTTTCCAGTGCCCAATTCCTGCCCCTTCTCCAGTTAAGGTGATACAGATTCCTGACCTATGGGGATGGGAAGTCTGTGCTCTGGTGAACTATGGCCTTATGATAGATTGCGAGTGGACTCAGTCTTATGAGTCTGTACTCAGGCACAGTAGCATAGAAATGTCAGCTGCCCTTCGGAGTCCATATTTAGAGGGGAGATACATGGTCCCCTGCTTTTAGGGAATCTCCAGGCAACGGGAAGCAAGAGAGTTCTGTGATAAAAGAAGGGCCTAAAAAGATAAGATGGGCAGTGGAGTAGAAGGATGGGTTGAAGGGAGGAGAGATGCAGAGCTGGGGGCTAGTTAGGAGCCTGTTTTCATTCAAGCCTGATGATGGGATCCAAAGTCACACAATGGGAAAGGAATACAGGGAAGAATGAAGGGAGAGGTGGTGGGACTTGGCGATGGATTGAACAGAAATCAGAGATGAAGAGGAACAGAGTGGCAATATAATTTATTGCCCAATCCAGAACAATTTTGAGTACAAACAAAGTGCTATCAATCATTTCCCCAGGACAGTACACATACACTGGACAATCCTGGGCAAATCTGGACACACAGACACCTTGGTAAAGATGACCCAAGTTTGGGACTTCCCTGGTCGTGCAGTGGTTAAGAATCCACCTGCCAATGCAGGGGACATGGGTTCAAGCCCTGGCCCGGGAAGATCCCACATGCCACGGAGCAGTTAAGCCTATGTGCCACAGCTACTGAGCCTGCACTCTAGAGCCCACAAGCCACAACTACTGAGCCCACGTGCCACAAGTACTGAAGCTCGTGCGCCTAGAGCCTGTGCTCCACAGCAAGAGAAGCCACCGCAATGAGAAGCCTGCGCACCACAATGAAGAGTAGCCCCCGCAGGGAGGGGGAAGGGTAAGCTGTGATGAAGTAAGAGAGTGGCATGGACATATATACACTACCAAATGTAAGATAGCTAGCTAGTGGGAAGCAGCCGCATAGCACAGGAGATCAGCTCGGTGCTTTGTGACCACCTAAAGGGGTGGGATAGGGAAGGTGGGAGGGAGACGCAAGAGGGAGGAGATATGGGGATATATGTATACATGTAGCTGATTCACTTTGTTATACAGCAGCAACTAACACAACATTGTAAAGCAATTATACTTCAGTAAACATGTTAAAAAACAAAAACAAAACAAAACAAAGAGTAGCCCCTGCTCGCTGCAACTAGAGAAAGCCCGTGTGCAGCAACGAAGACCCAACGCAGCCTAAATAAATAAATAAATAAACTGAAAAAAAAATGACCCAAGGTGTGGTGCTTGGGCAACAGCATGTATAGGGTGATGTTGACCAAAGCAAGGAGGCTGGGAGGCAGGGGGAGGGATGGAAGAAGAGGGGTAAGGAGCTTGGTATTGGACTTTTTGCATTTGAAGTGTCTGGAGACATTCACCTGGAAAAAATCAGCAGGCCACCCCCTTCTAAGCGTCTGTGAGCTCTTGCTTGGAAATGTGCGTTTCAAGCTTGAAAGAGAAGTCAGGGTTAGATATACATACACTACATATCTCTTGACCCAACAGTACCACTTTTAGAAATCTGAATCTCAGAAATACTCATTCTTGTGCAAAATGACATATGTTTTAAGGAGGTTCACTGTGGCATTGTTTGTAAGAGCAAAAACTTCGAAACAATGTTAAAGCCCACCCCTAAGGAACTGGTTAAATCTATTATGGAGTACCACGTGAAATTATCTAATGTAATGAGGTACATCCTTATGTGCTGACCCGGCAAATATCTCTGATATTTTTAAAGTGAAAAGAGCAAATACTAAAATAGTAGTATGACATGATAAATATATACAATAATTGTTTTAAAATCTAATTTGTGTGTGTGTGTAGTGACTATGTAAAAGACCTAGAAGAATACATACCATATTGTTAACTCCAGTAACTTATAGAGAAGAGAGTAGAATTAGAGGGAAGGAGGAAAGAGGAGCCTTTACTTCTTGCTCTACACATTTCTGGATTGTTTGAAACTGTTTGAAATTTTTATAAGCATATATTCATGTATTATATTTTAAAAGTAAAGAACAATGAAAAGAATCCTTTAAAGACAGACTAGGGAGTTATGAAGGTGATGAGTGGAGCTCTGGAAGTGGGAGAAAGTGGGGATTGGGGCTGGAATTTGAGACCTATTCCCACAGAAGGGGAGGTGGGAGAAAGGAGACAGGGCCAGAGAAGAAACCCCAGAATATTCCCAAAGTGACTTAAACTCATTTCTGACCTCCAAAACTCATTTCTGACCTCCAAGGCTAAGAGAGAGATAGACTCTCCACTCCACAAGTAAGGCTGCCCGAACCATTCTCTCCAAACTCCAAGCTTCCCCTTCAACAGAGCTGAGCCTATACAAGAGCCCAGCTTTGTTCCAGGGCCCCTGATGGGTCCTAGGTGACCCACCACTGCTCCAGACTCCACGCTGTTAGAGAAAACCCCACTTCTTTCTTAAGTGCCACACTTGCCTAGGAGACCAGCTCCATCCTAGGCACTGCATTGCTCTGGTTGATGCAGAGCCATCCTAGGAGGCCCCAGCCCAGGCAGTCTCGACTTCTTCCTGCTTCTCTCCTCTCCCCTGATGCTGCCAAAATGCACAGCATTTCTCCAGGTGAAGGAAATAACAGCCAGAAAGGAACTCCCTCTTCTGGAGCAGGGCTGTGTGTTTAGGAGGAAGGGGTGGAATCAAGGGGACAGACAGCAGCGTGACTCACAGGGGCTCCTCCCCTGGGGAGATGGAGCCTGACAGGCTGGGGTGTGGGACACTTTGAGGTGATTTCCTGACAAGGCTGTCAGCGTTTCACTCCTCACTCTCAGCGTGAGTCCCCTGCAGCTAAGCTAAGCCTTCTCCGTCTTTCTCTCTCCTCACCTCTCCAGGGCTCTCTTTCCTCTCCCAATGGCCCCTCTCCCCACTTGCAAACCCTTTCTGGTGCTAACTTTCTGCCTCAGTGCTCCAGTCTCCAGCTCTGATAGGCATTTTCCTTTTTTTTTTTTTTTTTTTTTTTTTTGCTGTACGCAGGCCTCTCACTGTTGTGGCCTCTCCCGTTGCGGAGCACAGGCTCCAGACGCGCAGGCTCAGTGGCCATGGCTCATGGGCCCAGCCGCTCCACGGCATGTGAGGTCTTCCCGGACCGGGGCACGAACCAGTGTCCCCTGCACCGGCAGGCGGACTCTCAACCACTGCGCCACCAGGGAAGCCCTCCTTTTTCTTTTAACAGAAATACATAGAGTCAGCTTTTCTGTTGGGGTGCCCTGGTCCTGGGCTCCTTCCCAACCACAGCAAATTTCGTAAATGATTGGGAGTCCAGGGATGCACAATACAAGGGGCAAGGAGGCAGTGAGTGTGTGTGTGTGGGTGTGTGTGTGTGTGTGTGTGTGTGTGTGTGTGTGAGAGAGAGAGAGAGAGAGAGAGAGAGAGAGAGAGAGAGGAAGAGAACATGCACCCTTTGGGGTTGTGTATGTGCTGATCAGGGATGGGAGGGGTTCAGAGAATGTGTAAGGGGCGCAGTGGGGGGCACAGCTGAGCCTGCTAAGGTTCCTCAGATCTTAGAAAATTATAGGACGTGAGTATCAACAGTGTCTTTAGAGTTTGTCTCAACAGTCTCCCCCAACCTCCACCCCTGCCACTTTATAAATGATAAAGCTGAAGTCCAGAGAGGTTAAATGACTCATCTTCTGCCACACAGCTAGCTAGTGGCAAAACCAGCGTGAGAACCAGGGATCCTGACTTGTGGACTACACTGTGTCCACAACTCAATCAGGGACCTTAGAGAAAGGTCCTATTTCTCAGACACGGTAGACGACAGATTTGACTAACAACTTCTCAAAGAGATGGGAAAAGCTAGAATCTCTTGGCCTTCAGGCTGCCCAGGGGACAGGCAGGGTCCTTTCCCTCTGCACCCCCCAGAGCCCAGCAGTGACAGCAACCCCTCTTCTTATGGTCCGGGCTGCTTCCCTCCTCGTCCTGGGCAAACCCCAGGGCGTAGCAGTCTGACTGCTGGGAATACTCTATATTCACGTTTGTCTCCTTGGCTGCAGGTGATTCTTGCCTGACCCTGAGTCCCACCTGCCTCATCCAAGGACCTAGCCCAAGACAAATTTGTCTTCTTCCTGTGCAAGCTCTGAGTCCAGCCACCCTGCCCCCCAGGGCCTTACTTTACTTTTTAGAAGCATCCTCTGTCTACCACCCCAAATCTGGAGTCCTTGTCATCCACAGCCCCTTGGCATTGGGCTCACTTGCCTTCTGCGGGAATAAGGTGAAACCCCTCCCCCTTTAGTGATTGGAAGAGTAATTAATCCTTAACACAAGCTTTAGTCATTTGCCATCCATGCAAAACACCAGCATGGCGTCCCCCACCCCCTCTACACCACCCAACACTCTCTTCCTCCTGCTTGTCTCTGTGCAAAGCTCGTACACGAAAGACTCTCCCTCACACCACTGTTCTCCCAAATCAGCCCCCAGGCCTTCAAGAGGGGCCTGAACTCCTGAGATAGGAGGGGGAAGTGGTGAGTCTGTGAGTGCACTTGGCTTTCTCCCGTCCCTCTAATCACCTCTCCCAACTCCCAGCCATTCCCCAGGAAGAGAGTGGAAAGAAGGGTGCAGAAAAAAGTTGGCAGGGCAATAAAAATGTCAGGGCCTTTCCTCCCTTTCCTCTCAGCGCCCTTCTCTAGTTTCTCCCGCTTTCTCCCTTCGCCCCTCCCCCTCCCTCCCCCTCCCTCCCCCTTTCTTCTCTCTGGCAGATCCTGCAGCGAGTGCGGCCGGCCGGCCAGGAGAGGCAGCCGCATTCGGGGTGTGAGGCGGGAGAGGTTAATTATTGCTCCCCCGCCCCCCACTCCCCCCTCACCCCCGCACAAGATGTATCTGACTGTCAGAAGCGGTGACAGATGAAGACAAAGTACAGGTACGGCTCCCGCGAACCCGGCCCTCGACGTACCAGCCAGGGGTGGGAGTGGAGGGGGGCACGCTACCGAAGTTTTAACCCCTCTAACGCCGGGCCACACAGCAGGGGAGAGAGGGGGCGGGGGAGGTGGGGAAATCCGAATTAGAACCCGGTCCCCTCCAGGGCAGCTGAGCCTAGGAGACCTGTTGGCCTTCTCCCGCCTGGGGTGGGGAACGGGTGGGAGGCAGGGAGGACTCCGTCCCAGAGGCTGCGGAATCAAGGTCGGGAGAGAGACCGTTCCGAGGATGTTACAGGTACAGAGAAATGGGCTCATGGAGTAGCCTGGGGGGTAGGTCGATTTGGGGACCCAGGGACCCCAATGAGAGGGAGAGTTCTACCCCTCCTCCTTCTCCATGATAACATTCAGCCTCACCCCCAGCTTCATTGCTAGGCTCCTTGTCAGGGTGCGCTTGTGTGTTTGTTTTGTTGGTTGGTTGGTTGGTTTGGCCACGCCTCCCGCCTTGCGAGATCTCAGTTTCCCGACCAAGGATTG
Organism: Orcinus orca; assembly: GCF_937001465.1. NCBI lineage: Eukaryota > Metazoa > Chordata > Mammalia > Artiodactyla > Delphinidae > Orcinus > Orcinus orca. The sequence goes on along the minus strand of NC_064572.1, from coordinate 63,416,834 downwards.
AACCCAGACCAAGGCAATGAAAGCCCAGAATCCTAATCACTAGGCCACCAAGGAACTCCTGCACTTGTGTGTTTAAGAATGAGAATTGTGTGTCTGAACATGTATGTACTGGTGATGATACAACTCGACAGACTTGATAAAGTCTAAATATGTTGGGGGGGGGCATGCATTCACACCTCCAATGCTTGGAAGGGGTGTGTGTGGGTACCTGTGAGGGGGCCTATACTGTGAGCACAATGTGTTGCGAGTGTTTGTATAGGAGAGAGAGCTTTTGCCTGTAGGTATGGCTGTGGTACAGGAGTGTATCTTCAGGTGGGTGGACGCTCTGAGCTTGCAAGTACTGAGGAGTCTGCATTTGGGAGGGTGTGGATGAGGTGTGTCTTTCTGTGGGTGCACAGTGTGTGCCAGCGTGAGGGGCTCTGTGTGGTGACTCATGCTGCTGTGAGTGTGAGCCTGATTGTGTGTGCCTGTCTGTAGGGCCTGTGCATGTGCATGCACGCATGTGCCAGCCCAAAGCTGCAAGCCTCTTCCCTCACTGGCATCCCTCCCTTTCCTGACTCTCCTCTCGCCATAAGCAAACGAGGTGAAATAATTACTTTTCCATTTAAATGCCCCATGTTCAAGCCAGAATGAAAACAAAGTGTTTTAATAAAATTGTCTTTAAAAGGAAAAAGAGGAAAATAAACGTCTGCTCTGCTTCTCTCCCTGGCGTTCAGGGAGGCCCCAAGCCCTTCAAAGTTAATTAAAACAGGAACTAAAATCGCAGAATCACTTACTAACCTTTCCCCCATCTTCGTCTTAAAGGTAAGGCAGCCCCCAGAAGCCTTGCCTCTGGCCTGGACCTTGAGGTCCCCCTGTTCTCAGGCTCAAGTTCTCCCTGGGACCAACCTTCATGCTTGGCAGGTACCCTGGCTTTCCGGCAGCCACATCTGGGGATGGGGGGGCGCTCTGCCCCTTCCCTCCTCCCAAAGAGTCATTAAAGGCCTCCTCCGGCCATTTGAAGCCCTTGATGGACATCATCCCCGTCAGAAGCTTCCGGCCCTCGCCTCCTCTCAGGACACAGCCCGCCCTCAGCCCCTGCTGCCCCTCCCCACAGGTCTCCTGAGTCCCCAGCTGCTCTGAGCTTTATCTGTCTTCACTGACCCCCTGGCCTGGTCCTCAGCTCCAGCTCAGCACAGTTCCGGCTGCTTCCGCCTGGTCTGTATCTGTTCCCCATCAGAGGCCCCATTGGAGCTCCAGCCCTTCAGCAGCCCAGATAAAAGAGATGGATGGAAGTGAGTTTCGAGGATGCCCCTCCCTCCAAGCCCAGAGCTAGAGCCCTGGGTTCTGACAGGGGCTCCCTGAGGAGGGCGGGGGTTGGGGGTGTGTGAGGGTGAAGGCTGCCAAGCTCTCTGGAAGCCCAGCCCATACCCATCCCCACCTTGCCATAGCCCTTCCCCTCCTCCTAACACCCAATTTCTCAGGCCTCCTTCAGGCAGGCACAAGACTATAATTACCCACACACTTCAGCAGGAAGCTCTGTGCTAGGTACCCTGCCCCATCTCCATGTAGCTCACCCACCTAGAAATAGTGACAGTGAAATTGACCATTTGTTGAATACCTATTGTGTTTCAGACACATTACTTATAAGATCTCTAATCTCATCACAACCCTTACAGAGGAAGTTTTATCACTATTTTGCAGAGGAGGACACAGAAGAAGGAAAGCTTAGAAACTTGCCCAAGGTATGCACTTATAAAGCAGTACCACAAAAGCTCATGTCCCCTCTCCAGCCTATCCTTGACACAGACCCCCAGTTCTGTTCCCAAAGACCTATCTTTACCCTTCAGAGACCAACTTCCCCTAGAGATCCCCAGGAGTTAAAACCTGGGCCCCTGTGAGCCCTGAGTCCCGAAGACCTGTGGGTCCTTCTCCCCGCTTTAGTGATCTGGGGTTGGGATGGGGGGACAGAGGGGAGGCAGGAAGTAATTGTCCCTAGAGCCCTCAACACTCATCCTGGAAGACCCCATCACTTCTCATGACCCCATTTCAGTACCCTAAAGTCCATCCTGCCTCCCATGGTGCTGCCCACCAAGGGGACAGGGTGAAACTTGATTGTGGGGTAACATTTGTCACCAAAACTGATTTTCATAACTCTTCACCCTCTTCAGAGAGCTTTCAGTTGCCCAGATAGCAGAGAAAATATAGAAAATAAAGGCAGGCCAGGAACCAGCCTGTATCTTCAGCCCACCCCCCTTCCCTCAACCAGTGTGGTCACAGTCCAGGGACCTAAGATCTCAACCCTGGGAAGAAAAGGACTGAAGAAGGGAGGAGAGGCAATGAAAGGACAGAAACCCTGGTTTTAGGATGATGTAGTCCAGCACAGGAGGCTGAGAAGGAAGGGGACAGGAATGAGGTGTTACCACAGACCAAGAGTGAGGATGGCACCTGAAGACTTCTGGCCTCGACTGTGTCTGGAGAACATCTAGCAAAAGGAGGGAAGGAATGATCCAGAAGCACCTTTTTCCCAGTTCAGTCCCAGGAATGTGTGTGTGGTGAGGGGAGGGTATGTTCTGTGATCTTTTCCAGGTCACCATTGTTTGAACCCCCTGGGCTGAGCCCAAATTGAAACCTGGTAATGGCAGCTGGGCAGGCAATGAGCCAGGTGGCTGGGATGGGGTTTCATGGGACCGTGGTGCTGAGAGTTCTGCCTCACCTCGCCCACCAATGAGTCACCTAAGCCAGGCCAAGGTCTGGAGCCTAAGCTCTTCTCCTCTGCCCCCCACACATCTGGGACCCAGCTTGAGGAGAGAGGACTAGAGAAGAACATTAGGGGCCCCTGCATGGAGAAGGGAGGGGTGGGAGAAAGGGAGGGATGACTCCATCTGAGATGGCCTCCAAATTCCACCCCAAGATTGGTTTTCCTTGCCACCAGAGGCTCTACCTCCATACCCTCCCAACTCCATCCCTGATCCTGGCCTCATTACTCCCCTCAGGCCCCATCTCTATCCACCAGCTCATCCTTCCCCCAAGAGTTCTCAAATCACCCCCATTATCTGCAACTGAGTCCCAGAGCTTCCATCACTACCTCCCAGACTGGATCTCTTCCAGTCTCTAAATGCACCCACCACTGCCCTCCGAGAACCTATTCCTACCCCCAGCCTCCCAGACTCCATTCCCACCCATCCCCAACCCATCATCCTTCCTCCTAAGGTGCTCTGCTTTGAGCAGAGAGGTGAGAATTGATCTTCATTAACATTCCATCACTCTAAGTGGACTTACCTAGCTGTTCCCTGTTTAGAAAGAACCTAGTCATTCAGAGGGCTGAGGAAATAACCAAAACATATCCTAGGAGGTAATCAGCCTATGTCTCCAGCCTCTTTCCCTCTGCCCTCAGCTGCCTACACACTTAGAAATAGAGTCCTAGGTGACAGGACCTGAGCTTTTAAACAAAAAAACAGGGAATCTCCAAGCCCACCAGAGTATTTAAGCCTGTCTATTCCTCACACATATATATGTAAACAGAGTTATACATATATACATGCACATACAATCCTGTAAACATACATGTATATAATTAATTCACATGCACATCTTAGGATAGAATGTAAGGGGACTTCCCTGGTGGCACAGTGGTTAGGAATCCACCTGCCAATGCAGGGGACACGGGTTCGAGCCCTGGTCCAGGAAGAACTCACATGCCGTGGAGCAACTAAGCCCGTGCACCACAACTACTGAGCCTGTGCTCTAGAGCTCACGAGCCACAACTACTGAGCCCACGTGCCACAACCACTGAAGCCCGCGTGCCTAGAGCCTGTGCTCCGCAACAAAAGAAGCCACTGCAATGAGAAGCCCGTGCACCACAACGAAAACTATCCCCCGCTCGCCGCAACTAGAGAAAGCCTGCGTGCAGCAACGAAGACCCAATGCAGCCAAAAATAACATAAATAAAATAAATTAAGAAAAAAAAAAAGAGGGCTTCCCTGATGGCGCAGTGGTTGAGAGTCCGCCTGCCGATGCAGGGGACACGCGTTTGTGCCCGGTCCGGGAGGATCCCACATGTCGCGGAGCGGCTGGGCCCGTGAGGCATGGCCGCTGAGCCTGCGCGTCCAGAGCCTGTGCTCCGCAACCGGAGAGGCTACAACAGTGAGAGGCCCGCGTACCGCATAAAAAAAAAAAAAAAGGTTGAAAGAAAGGCAAATAATAGAACATGTACTTGCAAATAAATGTATACATACAGCTATATACACATATAACAACACATCCATATATACAGTGCTTATGTACACACATACATGTATGCACCTACATGGTTATCTACATACATATATCTGCATTTAGATAATCTACATACATAACATTGTGATGTACATACATATATATACATACATGTACACAGTGCATGTAGACACGTATACACACATAAATAGTATGAACATATTATAGATATTACATATACATGTGCACCTTCACATACGTATATGAATACAAATCAAGCACTTTTCTTTTTTTTTTTTGCGGTACGCGGGCCTCTCACTGTTGTGGCCATGGCTCACGGGCCTAGCCGCTCCACGGCATGTGGGATCTTCCTGGACCGGGGCACAGAACCCGTGTCCCCTGCATCGGCAGGCGGACTCTCAACCACTGCGCCACCAGGGAAGCCCTCATGCACCTTTTTACTCAAATTTTTCCAGTCAATTTAACTGTCTCAAGACCCTAGGCCCAGGTTTGGCTGCTACAACCAGAAATAACCACCAGATGGCACTCTTTCACTACTTCCTGTTCTCCCAAGTGTTGCCAGAGGTGTCGCCAGACATGTCTCTCTCCGCCTAGGCCCAAAGCTTGCAGAGCCGGCGTACCCCAGGCACTGCCCTGTCCCCTACCTACAAGACTGATGCGCTTGTCCTTGGTGCCCAAAGCCTGCAATCTGTGCCCTCTCTGAAATCAGATTCATCCTCTTGGGCCTCCAGGCTTCTGTTGGAGAAGTGGACTCCCCTTTGGGGCTCCAGTTCTGCTCAGCCCTCAGATCCACACACACATACACACACCCCATTCACCAAAGAGCTAGCGGTTGGACTTCACCTGGACTCCCTCGACTCAGACCAGCGCGGCTCAAGGACCCTTCCTGGAAGCCTTCGAACTAACAAGCAACCGGCTTCAGTGGCCCTATTCCCCAAAATGGCCCAAGGAGTGAGTCGGGGACATTTGGACACTTGTAGCACCTACACACCGGTACACACAGCCCCCTTTGGCGGCTTACTCCCCACATCCTGCCTGGGACGCCCAGCCGGGTCAGCCAAAAGCTGGGAGGAGAGTGGCTAGGCCCTGGGACTTAGTACCCTCAGCCTGGGAGCGGCTGGTCCCGGTTTAACCCTTCCTGCCCCGGTCCAGTCTTGACTTCAGACCTCTGGTTCAGAGCTGGAAGGAAGCGCATTTGCTCATCTTAGGCAAACTACTTAAAATCCCAGAGATGGGGGAAGTAGGATGGGGCAGAGCCTCTCCTGCCTCCAGACCTAGACCACTGCGAGTCAGCTCCCCTGGAACCTCATACGTCGGGTGTGAGCAACCTAGGACGAAAAACGCGAGGAAGGCTTGGAAACCCGTGGGGAGGCGAAGTCGGGAGTTCTAGCAGCAGCTCGGCTTCCCCCTCCACCTCCCCTCTCCTCCCCCGGGAGCGGCGGGAAATTATTTATTAAAACGCCGCCCGCGTTCTCATTTATTTGCGGAGAATAATCCTCGGCATTGCAGCGCGTTTATTAAACCTTTCCCGTCCCAGCAATTCTTTAATAATAAATCGCGTGTCACTTTCCAGCGACGTTATTAAAGCCGGTCCGCTGGAGCAGGTGGGGGGGGGTATGCGCAGCAGGGGTTCCTCCTATTCAAGGCTGTGGGGCCTGAACCTGTAGCACCGCGGAGGGGGAAACTGAGGCTATAAGGAGGCTGCACCTGAACATCCTGTAATATCTGCAAAAGTGATGGAGGAGTACGGGTTCTGGGAGATGCGTGTGACCCTCTAGGATCGTGCGGAGCCTCTGCTCTGCAAGTGGGCGCGGTAGGATCGATGGGCCCACCAGGGGGCGCCTTCGAGCCCAGCTGGCCGGGAGTCGCCGGCGAAGAACAAGTCAGTGGCGGATTCCCTGGCTGCTGGGGGACCCAGACCCCAGTCCCCTCCTTCAGCGCGGAGCAGACCTCCTTCTGGGCCGGACGCTGAACGGCCTGCCCCTCCTGCCCCCACCATACTGCTCACATCCCTATCCCTACTTTCGCGGTCAACTTAGAATTCGCCCCAAGTATCCAACCCGCTCGAGCTGTTGAGTGCTGCTCCTGGAAACGCCGGACTCCAGCCAGGACTCGGCAACGAGAGCTGTCCTCTGACTTAGCCTCTGGACGAGTCCTGAGGTTCTGCGGGAGGGGCAGCCAAGCCCTTGGGTTGGGGTCCGGGCCACGCCCCTCCCAAGAGGCCGGGCTCCCTGCGTTGGGCCCCAGAGGACAAGCTCAGACACCGAGTCAACTGCGACCTCTCCCGTTGTGTGGCGCCAGGCTTCGGGTGGAACCCAGGCGCGTAGGAGGCCTTCGACACCCACACACGGGGGTCTTGGCCTCGCCAACTTAAGCTTTCATTTTCTCCTTTAGTCAGTCAATAAACAGTTCGCCTCACCAGTGTCCCTGGGCGAGGTAAGGGGAGTGTGGAGAGAGATTTCGGGAGCAAAAGAGTACGGCTCTGTGAGGCACCTCCAGCCAGAGAAGACAAGTCACAGTTGGGGCAGACGAGAAAAAAGCTTACCATGATTTTGTCTGGGTTCGGCTGGGAAATGGGCGGCTTCGTAGGGAAATCCTAGGGTGTGGCCCATACATGTGACCAAACTTCTCCCCTCCTCCATCCAGTTTATGCTTTCATACTGGGTCCTACCCACATAGATCTGGTTTCCCATTCTGCCTGGGGAGGGGACAGAGAGGCAGGCAATCTATCTCTAGACCAGCCCCAATGGCGTGCCGACTGGGGGGATACCCTCCCTCCCAACCAGATGGCTCCAACCTTCCTGCCTGGGGTGGGGGGAGGCCCCAGCTCAAGCTTCCTCTACATCTGGCAGGCATGTGCTTAAAGAGCAGGACCTACAGCTTCTGGAAGCCAGAGTCCTACTACCCTGGGAGGCCTCCCAGAGAAATGCGGTCTCTGTGTGCAAATCTGCATGAACCATCTGTCTCAGTTTGTTCATAAATCTTTATTGCGTGCCTACTGTGCCTAGTCTTGTGCTAGGCATCGTCCAGTACAAAGTGGTATAATATATGGTACTGCCCTCATGGAGTTCCCAGAACGACAGGAAAATCAGACATGCCCAAATGCCCATCTTACTGCACTGAGCTAAACCACGCTCCATCGTGCCTTCCTGGACAGCAGATGGCAAACAGCAAAGAGGATTGCAGTTAGTATGTGCAATTGGGACTTAGAGAGAGGGAAATTTTCTAGAAGGTGAGTTTCAAGAAAGGGTAGACTGAGGTTAGGCAAAGACTGGGGACTAGGAAAATAACAGCAGGAGCTGTGCAGAAGGGCACTCAGAAGACTGGCTGAGCAGAGCTGGAGGGAGGGCTGCTGGAAAGAAGTAAAGGATCCTGTTGTCTGCACCCCTTTGTGTCAGCTCCACTCCTCCCCACCCCTACCCCCCCCCCCACTCAGCCTAGAGACCAGCAGGCAGCTATTGCCTAATGCCTGGTTGGTCCACACAAGAGACTGTCCTGGCCAGAGCACCTCCTGCATGGGCCCCTCTGCATCCCACCTCCCCTAGTCGCTGCCTCTCTCCTTACCCTCCAACTTTTGTCTCTCCCACCACCATCACATCTCCCCTACTAAGGGCATTAAAGCAATCTGTGAAGGGGCCCTGCTCCCCCTTTCTAGATCTTTTCAAGAGCAGGGTTGAAAACTATCCCCACTCACCCACCCCCATGGGCCACGGCTCTGGACCTAGTAGTAATCCTCGGCCTCTTCACTCTCAGCCTCCTTCTCAGGAAACAGGTGCAGGAATGACAGCTGGGGGATGCCTGTGGAGTTCAGCTGGTCTGCAAACACATGGGGACAAAGGAGAGAGAACAGGAAAGAGGGCTGTCAGTGCCCATGTATCCCAGTCTGTGAGAAAGCCATGCTTGTGTGTGTACCCACATGCATATACACACATGGACACACATTCAAAGGCATGAATCCACCACCTTCCCCCAGCCCCCAGAGCTCAGGGCTCTCCCTTACCCAGTGTGAGCACTGTCAGGCTAGCTGGGGCCTCAACCTGGCCGAGGGCATTGCGGGCCAGGCAGCGGTAGATGCCCTCATCGCTAGGACGCACAGCCTGGATCTGCAGCCAGCCCGTCACCTCAAACCTCTGGGGTCCACCCCTAAACTGGAGCCAGGAGGAGTCAGCAGCATCGTTCTAGAGGGACCGTGGGCTGCCCCGGGGAGGCCTCTGCTCCCTGTCCCTACCTGCACAGAGATGTGGGGGTCATCCCCTGGCAGCTGAATGTCCAAGCCGTCCTTTCTCCACTCGATGGAAGCCATGGGGTAGGCAAACACTTCACAGCCAAAGATCACATCCTGCCCCGTCACGTTCCAAATGTCATATGGATGCGACACAATCTGGGGCTCTGGGGGTGGAGATAGGAGGCCTAAGAACAGGATGGCACATCCAGCCCAGCAAGGACCCCATATACAAACCATTTTGAATGTGTTTGTGAGGGAATACATATATGCTGAAGTAAATACACATCCATAAACATGACATGACACATACACAAATGTAGCTGCAGGTACACACAAGGGTGGGAACACAGCGATGGAAATGCACAGGCAGACAAAATGCGCAAACAAGCACAGAGACCCACACCTCAGCTTGGCAACCACACTCTGTCCCTGATTGCTCCCCTGTCCTCATTCCACCCTCTAGGCCCCTACCCTGCTGGACTTGTAAGCAACACCTCCCTCCCCCACACCCTCCCCGTTCTCTAACCAGGTCCTGCTGCCAAAGTCCCGAAGATCAGCCCTTCCCCCACCCCACCCTGGTGGCGGGGCAGTCCACGTGGCAAAGGCAAGGACACTGAAATCAATCTGGGCAGCAGGCAGAAAGCCTGGGGTCGTGGGGGGACCCTCCAGCAGCGCGTTTACTTTCCCAGCAGCCCCAGCCAAGCCAGACCCCTCAAAGGGGCTCAGGAAGTGAAGGTTACTAGAGCTGCCAAAGAAAACTTGAGGCTTGAATAGCCCTCAGCCCGCTGGGATGGGGGAGGAGGAACTAGAAGAGTCCCCCTGCTCCACTAAGCCCTAAACGCAGAGGAAAGGGGAGCGCAGGCAGAGGCCCGGAGACTAGGTTAACTAAGCACTGGCTCTACGGAGCCGCCCAAACGAAACCGGATTGCATCTCACAGGAACCCAAGTTTCCCTGCCTGAATTCTAGTGGTCTGGGCAAAGTCTGAGAGTCTCTCTTCACTCTCTCAATTTTGAGGCCAAGCGTTGGCTATGTGCCTGCTCTCTCAGAGGGTTGGTCTCTGCCAGCCACGTCTGGAGCTTTCACGCGCCCCAGCGCACGCTGCTTATTGACAAAGCTCCGGACCCGCACCTTCAGGCGGTGGCTTCTGCGGACCGGCCCCGAGAGCAAACTCTTATAATGGACTCGAGGCCTCCCTGGCGTTAACTTTTTCGCTCCGCTGGCCAGAGACCAATGCCGTCGCGGACCGGGGAGCAACGCCTTTTGGAAACCCAAGTGGCGGGGGTGGGGGTCGTGGGCCGTGCGTACCCGATTCGCAGGGCCCGGGGTGCGCCACGGTGAGGTTGGCGTCCGGCCGAGCGCGGGCCGCCTCCTGCAGGCGGCAGATCTGAGCGTAGGTGCGGCCGTCGGAACCGCAGAGAGGGCGCTGCGAGCGGCAGGCACACAGCGGCTCGGGCACCTCTCCGCGGCTCAGGTCGCCACCAGCGTCCAACTGGCACTCAAGCTGCTCGCCGCAACGCCCGTAGAAGTGGGCACTGGGGTCCAGGTCGCAGAGCTGGCCCTCGAGATTGGCGCATTCCCAGCAGCAGCCGCACGCGTCGCGCACCCGGCCGGCCAGGCAGCCCCGCGGCGAGGCGCACTCTTCTGGCCGGCAGGGAGCGCAGCCCTCGCCCTCCGCCAGCAGCCGTAGCCAGCCGCGCCGCAGGTAATCGGGGCCTAGGGATGGCCGCGCGCCAGCCGGGGACGGCGTCCGCACCACCAGGAGTAGCAGCAGCAGCAGCAGCACGGGCAGCGGCAAGGCAGCTGCGGGCGGCTGGGGCATGATTAGCTGGAAGCCTCGAGAGCACTAGGGGCTTCAGCGCGTGCGTGGCACCCTGCCGGGGATGGAAACCAGGTCAGGAGGTCAGAAGCAACCTCCTTGTTACTCGTACCAACTTGGACCCTAGCACTGCCCCCTCCCCTGCTACCCTGGAGTCAAGTGTCGAAGGGTCATAGGAGGGGTCATCCAGTTACGCTGGGTGGTAATTGATTGGGCTGTTCTTGGGGGTTGGGGAGAGGTGAGAGGAGGGAGTGATAAAGCTCAAGCACACACGCGCACCACCTCTACTACCACCACCACCACAAACCATCCAACTTCGAAGCTTCCTGCCCTAGAGGTGGGTGGGAATGGCTGGTCCCAGGAGGAAGGAGTTGTTAATAAGGGTGGAAAGGGGGTGGAGCGGGGGAGGTTGTGTATGTTAGGGTGGGGGTGGGGTGATGCCCTGGGGCCCAGAGCGCTCACCTGGTGTCCGGGACTATGCCCCTCAGAGCAGCCGTGACTCCTGTCCGAAAAAGCAGGCAGTGGAAAGGAATCGGGTGGGCCCGCCAGCCACCTCTGCTCCGACTTGAGAATCTCTGACAGAGTCCACGGACTTGCACTCAGAGAGCAGCTCCTCCGCCCCCTCTCCCCGCCCCTCGACGTTGCATACCCCACCCCCTCCCCTAGTTCTGAAGCTGCCAATTTTATGCAGCCGTACGGGACCCTCCTGGGCCACTTCCCCCTAGCCTGGTCCAAACTCACAGTAGTAACCGGACACCCAAGCTGGGAAAGGACTAGAGATGGGGTGGAGTGCGGGTTCGGAGTAGGGGATGGGAGGGTGTGGGGTAGCTGGGAAGTTAGAGTTGGTTGAAAGGCTAGGCCCTGTCCCATCTGACTTTACAGTCCAATCCGCTAGAGCAGCTGCAAAAATGACAAGGAGGTAGGAATTATTGTGCCAAGTCGGGCGCTCCTGCAGGGCAAAGCCAACCAACATCGTCTCCCCGCAGCCCAGGAGCGATTGCAGGCTTGTCCACCCCACTTCCCCACCAAGTCGCGGACCAGAGACTCGGCGTTTACTTCTGCCTCCTCACATCTGGCCTCCTCCTCCCTCCCCACATCCGGCAGGTGCTCCAACCCGAGGAGGAGCCGGGTGATTATAGAGGTCCCAGCCGACCGGCGGCCGCTGGGAGAGGTGGGCGGGGCGCCTCCCCAGTGGGCAGCGCTCCGGGTCAGAATTACAGGTTATGGTTGCTAGGCCGGCAGGGCCAGAGGCATTCGGTCTCGCAGCCGCCACCGGCGCCACCGAGGCACTTCGGGCTGGGGGCGGGGAGGAGAACATTCCTGGAGGCCCGACCTCCGTACCGGGGGTCTGCCAGGCCCCGCCCCGGCCTGCCCCCAGCGGCTTACAGAAACCGCGCTGCAGTCCAGTTTGTAGGGGGCGGAGACTGAGCTTTGCAGCCAGGGAGGGGACGTTATTCAGTCAGGCTCCCTCCGGAAGGACCTGGCCCGGGGTGGACACCGGCCTCTCCATCAACCGCGAAGCCAGCGGCTGGGCCTCGGCTTCTGGACCGCCCAGGAGGACTGGCTCCGCATGCGCACTGGGTGCCGGGGAGTCGAGCTCTCGGAAGCGGTCAGAGACTCTCTCTCCTGACCTGAACGCAGCCAAGCCCCTTCATTTAGGGGTTCCCTCGAAGGGCTCTACTGAGGTGGCCGTAGCCAGATACACAGTCACCCTAGTCTCTAAAACGCAGAAGAGTGAAGGGACGCAAACTTCACGCGATATCTCGTAACTGTCGCGAGAATCAAAACAGGAAGGAAGTCTAGGAATTCAGAACAGGAAAAGCCCGCGGGTTTTAAACCGTAAAAAGAATGGGTGGAGCCCGGTAAGGCTGATAGTTGTGGGTAATTCCTTGTCCTTGGCTCTGGGGGGCAACTGAGAGTGTCGACCTGGGGCAGAAGTGAACTGTAAGAGAACTGCGGGAAGCCCTGAAAAAAAAGGGGGATGGGGGACTTGAAATTGCGGAGCTGACTAATGGAGCCACTCAAGGACAGGTCTCTGGCTCTGGTTTACAAAGTACCATGAGGGCTGAGATCGATGTCCGGGTTACAGAGCGGAAGCAATCCGGGATCTCTTAATGAATTGGTACCGGCTTCTAAAACCAGGAGCCAATATTTAAATAACAAACTCCACAGATCTAGAAACTCTTCACTTACCCACCTTGTTGTAGCCGGTTGTTTACTTTCAGTCTCTGCTGTGCTCTTTACGTCTGGTATTAGGAATTGTGACTAACTCACCACTGTATCTTGTGAACCTAGCCCCTCTCCTGGCAGCCCAATAAATTGTCGGTAAATATTTGTGGATTAAATGTGAAAGACTTTTCCTGAGTGTGAAAGTCAAGTTTAACGTGGATTTTCGGAGTCGCTGACGAAGGCTGGATAGACAGGGAACGAGCGCCCTCTGGTGGTCTTGCGATTGGTGACGAGAACAGGACCATGCATACAGTAGGCACCAAAGTTGTTGACTCTACAGGACATCTTCTTTTATTAAGTAAAGATTTGTTTCAGGAAAACTCAACATATTGTAAAAATACGTTTAGAAGGGAATTTTTTGCATAAGACACAATTTGAAAGTTTACTTTCCCAGATCCCCATCATCTGACACTTTATCCACTAAGGCTCCAAAACACATTCAGTAACATCTATTCGCATCGTAAATAGTAAATAAATAAATAAATTTAATAAATTTGCATACTTACACTTTGAAAATGTTGACTCAGTTTGACCGGATCATGCAAAATTGTTGGGCCACAGGAAAAGGATTCTCTTAATTCAGATGATGAGACTACTGCAAGGAAAGAAGCCAGGTGGCAGCATCCTTTGCATCGGCATGAGGGAGACTAGATTCAGGTGAGGAGGGTGAAGTTAAAATTTGTTGAAGAACAGATAATCCTGCCTCTTTCCTCTCCTTACTCTTTCCTATAGATGCTTGTACTGAAGAAGGAATGGGGTATAGAATATAGTTTGCTTTCCACTGTGAGCCATAGCCTGCAGTTCACGGTTATCATACATTTACTTTCTTTCAGCCACTGACCCATGAGATAATTGTTAAATATAATGACAGAATGAAATGGGTCCTAGACAAATGAACAACCTAAGATGAAACACAGCATAAAGGATCAGTTTGGTAAGAAATTACTTGGGAGGACCCACACATTCTAACCTGTCACTTCTTGAACCCTATTTTGACACAACGAGTGAAAATTATAGGGTTGCAACTTTGGAAAAAGCAGAAGTGAAATAGATGGTCCAGATTGACCCGTTAGAAATGGATACAGAGAAATTGTGCTTCCAGTGAACATTAGAATCAGTTAAGTCAAAAAAGTCTCAACATAAATAATTAAGACGGAATACCTTGTAGCTACCTACTACGACAAACTGGTGAACTCGGTCAAAATGAAAAATACATGTTGGAAAATAGAGTTAAGTGAAGAGGAGAAGTATATGAATACTGATCACAGCTGTGTAAATATTATATATATCATCAACAAACACCCTAAGAGAGTGGAACAAGGCAAATGGTTGAGTATAATGCTCACAATCCTTTATTTTGTAAAATTATTTTTCATAATAAAAAAGTAGAGGCTACTTTTATAGGTAAATTAGGATGTTGAGATAAATGTAGAATGTTGGGCTAACCAGGTGGGAAGATAAGCATTATAATTCAGCAACAAAAAGCATTACAAAATGAAAGCTGGAACATCCAGCAGACTAGCTCTCTGGAATACCAAAACATTAAGGCAAGCTGAATGAGCTTTGTGACATGCAGAAAGAAATCAGGTGAAAATTTTCTTCAGCTTACTTTTCTTTTCTTTTTTTTTTTAACATCTTTATTGGGGTATAATTGCTTTACAATGGTGTGTTACTTTCTGCTTTATAACAAAGTGAATCAGTCATACATAAACATATGTTCCCATATGTCTTCCCTCTTGCGTCTCCCTCCCTCCCACCCTCCCTATCCCACCCCTCCAGGCTGTCACAAAGCACCGCAGCTTACTTTTCTTATGTCACAGGAGGCAACTCCTTCCCCCAGGATCCCAGTTTCCCATCCATCTTTTTAAAAAAATAAATAATTAATTAATTTATGGCTGCATCAGGTCTTCTTCGTTGCTGCGCGCGGGCTTTCTCTAGTTGCGGTGAGCGGGGGCTGCTCTTCATTGCTGTGCACAGGCTTCTAGACTGTGGTGGCTTCTCTTGTTGCAGAGCACAGGCTATAGGCATATGGGCTTTGGTAGCTGTGGCTCGTGGACTGTAGAGCACAGGCTCAGTAGTTGTGACGCACAGGCTTAGTTGCTCTGTGGCATGTGGGATCTTCCCAGACCAGGGCTCGAACCTGTGTCCCCTGCATTGGCAGGCAGATTCTTAACCACTGCGCCACCAGGGAAGTCTCCCATCCACCTTTGAGATGGAAATCATAGCTCCATCTGACCTAACAATGTGGCCACATTTTGTATTGATAAACTTAGAAGTGATGTAAAATCATTGACTCTTTCTATATTTCTGTTCTCTTTGTTTTTAACCTTTTTTTAAAATTTTGAAATATAACAGACAAGCAGAAAAGTGCACAAAGTAGATATAGAGTTTGATTAATTATTACAAAATAAACACTCGTGTGATCATCATCCAGGTCAAGAAATACAACATTGTTAACACCCCCAGAAGCCCCCATCATGATTAATCCCTCCTTTTCCCCCTGGATAACCACTTCTAAGCTCTATATTTTCATTTTACCTGGTTTTGACTTTTATATAAGTTAGGATACACCTAGGAATGGAATTGCTGCTTCTCATGATATGCATGCATTCAACAGTAGTTACTACCAAACCATTTTTCCAAATTTTTTCCCCATTATGCCACATCCTTGCCAACACTTGGTATTGTCAGTCTTTTTAGTTTTAGCCATTAAATAAATATTTTAGAGCCTAAGATTCTAACATGACCCATCCCACAAGGATTTCCTCCCCTGGATTTTCAAAAAGCTTTATTTTGAAATAATTTTTAGACTTGTATAGAAATTACAAAAATAGCACAGAAGGTTCCCATGTACCCTTCACTCACCCTGACCCAATGATAATATTTTATTTAACCATAGTATAATTACTATGGTAATATAGTATAATTATAGTATAATTATCAGAAGCAGGACATTGGCATTGCTACAATACTATTAATTAAACTATGGGCATTAATTCAGATTTCACCTGTTTTTACATGTATTCGTGTGTGTGTGTGTGTGTGTTTATAATTGAAAATTTATCACATACATAGGTTTATGTAACCATGAGGTGAGTTAATGAGTCTTCTGGCGTATGAGAAGCTAAAGCTCATGCCAAGGGAAAAGCCAGTAGAATCTGCAATACTAGATAAAATGTCATTTAATATATAAGTTGCCTTTTCAATTATTACCCAGAGTCACTGAAGGGAAGGGAGGCTAGTTGTCAGGATAGCTAATACTCTCACACTTTTCACTCTACATCTACCTGTTGGGGCAGCTGTGGGCATGGGGAGAGTCCCAGGTTCACTGGTTGAAGTCTACTTGTTGTTATGGCACACCTGGAAGGGAAGATTTGGTGATGACAAGTGGTGTTCTCCAAAGCAGAAGGCTCTTCAGTCCCACCTGACTTTTTACTTGACAATTTTGTGTGAGGCCAGTGAGATACCTTCCTGCTGACACCTCTACAGTGACTCCTCATTCCTTCCACCATTATTTTATATAATGTCCAGATGATTACCAAACTTCTATCTCTGGCACAGACCTTTATCCTGAAAGTCACACCAATATATCCAAACTGATGAATTTCCTGATGTTTTCTTCTAAGCAGCCAAGGAAGAAGGCCATAAGCAGCTCCAGCCTACGTTATACTTATGGCTCCCAGAAAAAGCATCAGTACATCAAATTGCAGGGAAATATGTTATTGACTCTGCTGGGGTGATGTGCTCAACAGGAATTAATCACGTGGCTGAGGCCTGACCAGCCTGGAGCTCGTCTCCCCTGCAGCAGGTGTAGTCGATGCCCCGCCCCGCAAAGGTTACTTGCAGACAGTTCCTGTACAATCTCATGGGTCTCTCTACCTGAGGGAGTCCTCTGGCCCCTAGAGTGAGCTCAGCTAGCAGGGCAGTCTAAAAATGCCACAGAGTTAATTCAGGAGCAAGCCATAGCCAGCGAGGCCCAGGAGTTGGAGGATAAATACCCCTGCTTCCTTTCCTTTCAGTGGAATAATTCTGTGCTGTATTCTCTTCAGGCTTGCAGAAGGGCTCCTCCTTACTGATGCACCTTTTATTTACTTTTCCTCCCTTCTGTCACTTCCCCTCTCCTTCACTGTGTTTTCTGGGATAAACTCCCAAACAATCCCTGTCTTAGGTTCTGCTTTCTGGGGAATCAAAATTAAGATAACCTCTGTAGAGGGAGGAGGCCATCTGTCTGAGAGCCCCATCAAGACCATATGGACGAGGAAAAGTTCTTGGACCCCAAACTACATTTGTTAGTGACAGTATCCTTGCTTACATTCCACTTTCAACCTTTGCTCTTAAGACATAACACAGTTTAGCGTTGGCTTCTGTGGGGAGTTGGGCAATAGGTTAATATCCAAGACTCTCCTGAGCTGGCTGTTTCCTTGAAGCCAAGGAAGAAGTTGGGAAATGCATGCTAGAATTCCAAGGAAAAAATGGTAGGATGCTTTCCCAAGGGCTGATGGAAAATAGAGAGAACTTAACAGCAAGCCAGGAACTACTTGGTGTTTAGGCAACCAAATCACACATAGGATCCTGGACTCCAGGAGAGCATCAGAATATGGTAAGTATAATGCTGAGCAGAGAACAACTGCCACCTCTGTTCAGTATGGGCAATTCGGTGCTATCAGAACAAACGTGTTAGAAAGAACATGGGCTTGAAAGAAGAAACATGAGGCTCAGCATAAACCTTTGAGCATGTTATTGAGTCCATAAACCTTAAAAAAAAAAAAAAGTCCAGAAACCTTACATGTCGATATGCACAGCCTCACAAATCCCCAACTCCTTCGTGTATTTTCCACCATTCTCCCCAGGAGTAAGATACAGGGAGAGAGGTACCAAAAGATGACGATCAGGTGAACTCTGCCTGGCAAGCCTCCTGCTGGTTCTGTTCCCTGACTGGGGGACACCCCAGTGGGAAATTTGTTGAGTAGAATCACACGGAAGTTGAGCTCAAGAATCGTGTAGAAATATGGCGCTTTAAGTTAAGGGACTGAAATCTTTGGGGTCCTGGGACTTGACCTGCTGTCACACTGCCCTCTACAACATTGTTTTATTTATTTAGTTAGTTAGTTAGTTAGTTAGTTATGTCTGTGTTGAATCTTTGTTTCTGTGCGTGGGCTTTTCTCTAGTTGCGGCGAGCGGGGGCCACTCTTCATCGTGGTGCGCGGGCCTCTCACTGTTGCAGCCTCTCTTGTTGCGGAGCACAAGCTCCAGATGCACAGGCTCAGTAGTTGTGGCGCACGGGCCTAGTTGCTCCGCGGCACGTGGGATCTTCCCAGACCAGGGCTCGAACCCGTGTCCCCTGCATTGACAGGCAGATTCTCAACCACTGCACCACCAGGGAAGCCCTACAACATTTTTAAAGAATTTGGATTTATCACAAGAGCGAAGGCTGCCGTATATCAGTCTTGTGCGTTGGGAACTGTCAAGTGCTAACACTGGCCCAGCTGCTGGGTACTGTCTGCAAAGCAGGCAGTAGCTGCAGTGGGAGGCAGCTTAAAATGCCCCACAGTCTAGGAAGGGCCTCCGAGAAGTTCTTATTTTAACATAGAATCCAGGCTTCCAGTCAGCTTTGCCAGCAGCTGTGACCCATCTGAACCTCAGTTTGTTCTGAGAAACGAAGATGAATTCAGCCTTCAAACATGTTGTATTTGGCACAGTGGGTTCTTTTTTCTTAATTGCCAATATTTAAATAATGAGAAATTTTATATAAAAATCCAGAATTTAGGGGCCGGAGTCATTAGGCCAGGATGTTCAGAGAGGCCTAAGGCCAGCTGCTTCTAGTGCTGAGATAAGGAAGTGAGAAAAGTTGGAGCTAATATCTAAGCTCCTAGTGCTGCCAGATTTTTTGGGAAAAAAGAAAACCCAGGGAATCTAGTCCACCCTGCAACCATTGAAGATGAGCATTGGCTGCTGTTTCAGGCAAGGCTGGCCCTCTCCAGCTCTCCACAGTCCCAACCAGGCTTACTTCCCTCACATAAGAATCCTGCTGGCCGAGCTTCCCTGGTGGCACAGTGGTTAAGAATCTGCCTGCCAATGCAGGGGACATGGGTTCAAGCCCTGGTCCAGGAAGGTCCCACATGCCACAGAGCAACAAAGCCTGTGCTCCACAATTACTGAGCCTGTGCTCTAGAGCCCACAAGCCACAACTACTGAGCCCACCTGCCACAACTACTGAGCCCACCTGCCACAACTACTGAGGCCTGCGCACCTAGAGCCCGTGCTCCACAACAAGAGAAGCCACCCAATGAGAAGCCCACACACTGCAACAAAGAGTAGCCCGGCTCGCCGCAACTAGAGAAAGCCCGTGCACAGCGCACAGCAACAAAGACCCAACACAGCCAAAAATAAATAAATAAATAAATTCATAAGAAAGATTCTTGCTGGCCCATGTGGCCTTTGAGTTTATGATCCTTGAACTAGATGGTTACTTCAGCTCTAACATACAAAAACAATAGCTAACCCTTATCAAATTGTTCCAGTGTGCCAGGCACTGTGGCAAGCAATTTACATACATCAGCTTATTTCAAACTTACAAAGGTATTATTATTAACCTTAATTTTTAAATGAGAAAACTAAGGTTTGGACCTGTAGGTAAATTTGCCCACTGTCACACTGACCAGTAAACAACAGAGCCAAGACTTGAACCTGGGGCTGCCAACATCCAAGGCCCGATTCTAACCATCACGTTCGTTATCCTGACGATATCGCTGTATCTTTGTCAGCCTAACTCCAGTGCAGCTGGAGCCAGAACTGCAGCTGGTGTTTTATAATTTAAACACCCTATATTCAGGAGCCAAGCTGCAGAAATACAGGTGAGTGTGCGCCCAGACAGCAGATCAGGAGGTGGGGAGGTGGTGGGGAACCTCGTTGGTCGCAGCATCTGGTCATCTGAGGCCAAAGTGCTTCAGGGCTGGCATCAAGAGAAGACAACAGAGATGAGCTGGGGCTTCTGGGGAGGTGGCAGGGGGGAGGCAGGTCAGTCCCCCGTTAGAGGCCTTGGGGAGAACCTCCAGCGCCTCCTGGTGCTGAGACAGGCGGGTGGGAGGCGACAGGTGTTACAGCTGATACCTGAACTGCTAGAGTTGGCAGGAATCTTCCTGGCTATAGGTGTCTAGGGTGGAAGGGATGGTGACTGGAAATGTGGTGGCTCTCTGAGCTGGAGGGCAGCGTGAGCCCCTGAGCCATAAGGGCCTAGGGGTCCCGCCCCAGCCTTCCTCATTCTTGTCCCTCTCCCCTCCTTGCTTGAGTGGTCGGTCTGTGGTGACCAGCAAGGCTCCTCTGCAGGAGGCAGCCAGCTACCTCACAGGGAAAAATAGCATCGGAGCCCTCCTTAGATGCAGACACACAGCAATTTACCCAAGGCCTCCGGACCACGGCCACGTGCAATGCGTGGAGGTAGGAAGGGAAAGGAGGAAAGGTCGCCTCTAGAGGCGCCTCAGCTCGGCCTGGGGGCTGGGCCGCAACGTGCCTGGCCCGGCGGGTAGCAGGGAGGATGAGGCGCCGTCCGGGGGCGAGGGCACCGAGCGGTTCCGCGGCCCAGTCAGATGGGTGGCCCGGAGCCCTGACCCCGGCGGTTTGGGTGGGGTCCCGCATCCAAGGCGCGGAGCGCCCTCTGCGAGGGCCGAGAACGCCGCAGGCAGATGGCAGCGCCGGGCTAGGTGGCCGGCGGAGGGAGCTCCAGCCCCGCCGGGGGAGCGGGGTGCGCCCCATACCACCTGCGCGAGGGCACCTCGCCTGCGGGAGGAGGGGCAGGAGTCCGAGGCGGGTCGGATTCCCAGCCAGCTCTCTCCTCACAGGAGGCGGCCCATTATCCGGCGTCGTTAAAGAGCAATTAGATGGAAATTAAGCCGAGAACAAGTATTGATTATCTCATTAAGGCCGGGGGAGCCCTTTCTGTCGGTGAGGGTTTACCGCCGCCCACCCCATTATCTGCAAGGTGAAAGCCTGCGGTCTTCAAAACCTAGTGAAGTATCGATCTGGTCTCCATCCCCAAACCCAGTCCCGCCCTTCCCCCCTAGCGTATGTGTGTTCTAGAGAGGTGATACGAGGGGTGTGACGAGGTGGAGGAAGAACTCAGGCCCCCACTCTCTCGTCTTAGTACTTCCTCTGTAGTTGCCTCCATTTTCTGCTCCCAAGTCATTTCCCCCCTGGAGCTGAGGGGTGAGGAGTAGGTGTGGGGATGGGAGAGGAAGATCAGAGACAGTTCACAACTCTCCAGGCCTGGAGAGATGAGAATCCCCTAGTTTTACATCCAAGGAAGAGAAACTAGAGTCGAGACTTAATGGAAAGAATTTGCCCCTGTTGACACAGAGCGTAGGGTGCATGTGGCGCCCAAACCCCTGGAGGGAGGGGGAAAGGCTTAGTTCTGGGTGACCACCATCGCCAAGGAAGAGACACCTGGGACCACCCCACACATTCCTCAACGCTTAGAAACCTCAGAATTCAGAAGGGTCTTCCTCAGGATCCCAGATGATGTGAGCTTTGGAGAAAAATCACAGTGTGTTGGAGAGAAGAGTTGTTTTCATCCTGGCTCTGCTTCTAGTTGGTTGTGTGACTTCAGGCAAGTCACTTTGCCACTCTAGGCCACGGAATCCTCAAAAGAATGGAGTTGGAAGAGCTTTAAAGCTCTTGAGTCCTCAGGCACCATAATCTGACCAACTAAGTGCTGAGCTCCCAGCTGGCAGGCAGCTGTGTGCCCAGCTCCTGCCTGCCCTCCAGGAGCTATGACCTCAAGGGAGAGAAAACATCAAACTGATAATTACAGAAATAAGTTACAATTATAATACGAATTAGAAGAAAGAGTGCAGGTGCTGTGAGGGTGCTTAAGAAGGTGGTGGGGGAGTTTACACAGGAAACAGATATTTCAATCAAAAAACACAGGGAACAAGCCTGTTGCCCACTCATCCATTCAACACACAATTACTGAAGGTGCTCCAGAGCCCATGGTGAGCAAAGCGATGGTCCCTTCCCCCTGGAGCCCCCAGTCCAGTGGGGGAGACAGACAATAATGTAATCACACAGATAAAGGTGAAAGCACACATATGGTACATATACTGAAAAATATGACACGGGGAAATGAGCAAGAATAAGAAAAGGAATTGACTTGGGGGAGAGGCGGTCAAGGAAGCCTCTCCGAGAAAGCGAAGGTCAGTCCATCATTTAAGGTCAGAAATCCTTCAATCAAACCCTGGGGGAGGTGGGGGAGACCCCTGAAGAGGGTGCACCTGCCTCCCCTACTCGCCTAGCCTCATAACAAGCCCAGGTCGGAGACAGAGCAGGGCCTAGAATTCCGGTCTCTGACACTCCCGACACCACTGTGGGACTCATCCGGTAGCCTCAGGGACGCCTGGGGGCGGAAAAGGAGGTGGCAAGAGGGATGGCGGCGGCGAGTGGTGCGCCCGGCCCGCGCAAGGTTGGCCTGGCGCGGAGCGAGCGGTGCTGCAGCCGTATCTGGGCTCATCTCCCTGCCCCGGAGCTGGGCAACTATTAATCTTGGTTGACGGTTTCTAATGTCCTAATTGGGAGGTGGGGAGAGCGGCCCAGTCCGCCCTAAAGGTAGAAGCGGCTAATGGGCCTCTTCATCACCGCCAGGAGCGGGTGCCTGGCGGAGCGCAAGGGGTTGCTGCAGCAGGTGAGACGCGGAGCCGGCGGCGGCCCTTAATGAAGCTGCCGGGGCTGCGGCGGACCGAGAGGGAGCTTGGGGAGGGAGGCGGTTCCGGGGGTGAGAGGACGGGTCGCCCATTCCCGTCCGAAATCCCAGCTCCGGGGCTCACCTGGGCGCTCTTTATCTGAAGAGGCCTCCTGGGGGCGCAGGGCTGGGGGGAAGGTGCTGGGTTAGACCTGCGTAGTTAGGGATCTTTTCAGAGGTGTCAGGAGTTGGGTGGGATACACGGGGAGGTGGAGGGTCTGAAAGCCCGAGTCTCCCTGCCGTAAGCAAGGGCCGGGCGCACAGTGGGCGCTCCGATGTTTGCTGACCTACGAGGCCTGTGCCCGACGTGTGCAGGGGGTAGATGTTAGGAGCAAGTGTGAATTCGCGGGCATCCATGACCCCATGGCTCCAGAGCGCCTCGTCTTTTCATATTTGCGCCCTTCCCCCTCTGTGACTCACCTTCCCTTCTGGGGCGGGTCTGTGAGCTCCCAGTCCTCCAACTCTCAAGCGCGTCCCCTCCTCCGGCATATGCTAGCGGGACCTGCCGCTAACCCAATCCTCCCAAGGCAGCCCTCCTCACCCCCACCCCCATCCAGGTCCAAACTGCCCGGGGAAGCAGGGTTGGGAGGGGATCGCCCACGCAGCCGCTCCTCAGCCCTCCCCTGGGGCCCGCCGCGCCGTGGAGCCCCGGCTTCTCTGCGGGATTCGCCGTCTCTCGCTCGCTGTCAGCCTCTTTCCCGCCCGCTCCCCGCTCCAGCCGCATCAGAAATATATTGTATTCTCACCTAATCCTGTTCAATTACAGCATAATAAAACACATAATAAAAACCTAATTCATTTTTCTCCCGTGCCCACCATCTCCCGGCATCTTTTTGCTCGGGATTAAAAATTTGTCTTCATGTTTGTGGCACCGCAGTCCCGGCGCCTCCGCATCTTTAATATATGAGCCGGGGCGCTAGGGACCCGCCAGTTCTGCAGTCTTCGCGCCGGGAAGGCGCCCACCAGTCACCTGAGGATGCGGGCGGGGAAGTAGAGAGAAGCATAGACCTGCATGGGGGCCCAGCGGCACCCACCCCCTCCCTCCCCGGGGATGGGGGCGGATCAAAGGCCCCAGATTTCCGGGGGCCGAGAGATAGTGCGTCTATTTGTCCAGCAGACCCAGTGTGGCCTCCAGGGGGCGTAGTGTGGGGCAGGTCTCTGGAGATTTTACCAAGGAGACTGGGCTACCTGGTGCAACCCAGCTGAAGGTGCAGAGCAGAGCCGTCAAGGCGGCGCCCCACTGTCCTCAGCCTCTATTCTCTCCTTCGCTTCTGATCTTCTGAGCTGACCAGGTCAACACGGCTCTGACTTCCAAGTTACCACCACCATCCCCAGTCCCTAGGGATGCTCTACCACCCTCTGATCACCTTGTGAACACCTGTATCACTGAAACAAGATTAGGACTCCCCAGAAGCAATTATTAAGAATTTAATAAGAGAAAGTTTCCTACAGAGGCACAGTACTTGCTGAGCTTACAGAGGGGCCAGGTCTGAGACCCAAATGCAACCCAGTGATATTCCCTCATTCCTTCATTCATTTAGGGCAGGGGTTCCCAAATTTTCTACATTCATGGAGCCCTTAGTTTTTCAGTGATTTTTTCACAGTACCCTAGGCCAAAAGAAATATCTTAACAATTCCCTTTAAATACTTAGGTCTAGGGCTTCCCTGGTGGCTCAGTGGTTGAGAATCTGCCTGCCAATGCAGGGGACATGGGTTCGAGCCCTGGTCCGGGAAGATCCCACATGCCGCGGAGCAACTAAACCCATGTGCCACAACTACTGAGCCTGTGCTCTAGAGCCTGTGAGCCACAACTACTGAGCCCACGTGCCACAACTACTGAAGCCCGTGCGCCTAGAGCCCGTGCTCCGCAGCAAGGGAAGCCACGGCAATGAGAAGCCCTCACACCACAACAAAGAGCAGCCCCCACTCGCCGCAACTAGAGAAAGCCCGTGCGCAGCAACGAAGACCCAACACGGCCAAAAAAAAAAAAAAAAAGTACTTAGGTCCAAACAATTTAATAAATATTTACATCCTAACTCCTTCATAGCCATTTGAAAAACGAACACACATAAATTGGAAGAAAAAAAGAATATTTTTTACATTATTCTTAAGTTCGATTACTAATGAATGGAATGTGTGTCTGTTGGGCTCTGCATAACTTCTCAAAACTTGGAATCAGCTTGGATACTGCCACCAGTTCCTGTTCCACACTGACTTTTGTGTAATTCTTGCTGTTTGTCACAGCAACCATCAAAAACCCAGTTTTGCAAAGACATCATTGAAAGTGATGTAGCACAAACTAATTTTGAAACTGTGAACTACCTCAAGCTAGTAGTTTGTGCAGTGTCTAGCAAATGTCGAGTATTGCTGGATTTCCCTCAAAAACTTTAAATGTCTGGCAGTCCTATGAGTTCATTGTGTCTCAGTATACAGTTTGGAAACCACAGACTTAGGGAATCTACCTGTTTTCTTTAAGCAACAAGCCTCCTTAGTGGTCTTGGAAAGGATGGGACGGCTGAACAGAGGTCATCTGATTTGGCCACAGGAAAAGAACTTGAATCTTATCCACAACTCAGAGGTCAGATATAAGGAGGGGAGTCTGACAGCCTGGGGGTTGAGGTGTTAGTCTTACATCACTGTTACCCAGCACCACCTTCCACCCCACTGTACCTTGGTGCCCTGGAAAGGAGGTCATGACAATGAAACTATATCACCAGAGACCAGCAACTCTGCGTGGGACTACTATATAGGAACTGGACAAGAATGAGGTGAAGGTGTCTCCTTTCCAGCATGCCTTAAATGATGGCTGCTCGGTGCCCTCCCCAAGAAGTGGCAGAGGTGGAGGGCAGGTCAGTACCCCCGGGAACTGCCAAAAGGAAAAGGCATTGGCATGTGCAAGGAAGCAGACAGCACAGTTGGAGACAGTGGCTCTGATTACATGTTAGATACTTTCTCCCTCACCTCCCTGCATTTAGGACTCCTAGGGAGACACAGAAGAGGGAGGGCTGAGCTCCTTCTCTTGCTGGCTATCATATGTAGGGACATCTCTAGGGACAAGCTTCATTTTGCCTAGGGGACTTTTCAAGCCACATTACCCCCAAGATTCTGACATGCCTCCTTGGGAGGACATGCTCCCCATCCTCGAGGCTGAAAATCACTGAAGCTGTGAGCCATTGTTTCTGTTGTGAATATGTCATATCTTTTAGGTTTGTTGAGGAGTAGAACAGATTGAGAACCACTCGGTTAGTGGTTAGTAACCTAGGACCAACATATGAGTGGGGTTTAGGGCACTTCTGGATTCCACATTCATTTATTCAGGAAACATGTATTGTGTACCTACTGTGGTTCGGGCACTAAAATGCTGCCTGCTCTCAGGTTTTTCATTTAAGCTGGAGAAAATCATTTGTATAGGATCAATAGGAATACGTGTTGTAGCAAATACCAATCAAGTTAAGTCCCAGCCAAAGTGAGCGAGTGGCATGGACATATACACACTACCAAATGTAAAACCGATAGCTAGTGGGAAGCAGCCGCATAGCACAGGGAGATCAGCTCGGTCCTTTTGACCACCTAAAGGGGTGGGATAGGGAGGGTGGGAGGGAGGGAGGGAGACGCAAGAGGGAGGGGATATGGGGATACATGTATACATATAGCTGATTCACTTTGTTATACAGCAGAAACTAACACACCATTGTAAAGCAATTATACTCCAATAAGGATGTTAATAAATAAATAAATAAATAAAGAGCAGTAATTATAAAAAACAAAACAAAACTTACGTTCCAGCTCACAACTGCCCTTCTTTGAGAACAGCCCCAACCACAGAGGTGGACCTGAAGTGATGATGTGTAGTGTCCTTGCAACTTGACCCTGACCTCTGGCCACCTCCTAGGGGTAGACAACTGATCTAAGCTGTACCAATTTTTCAAACTTGAACGGAGAGACTGAAGCTGGCTGAAGCTGTTACCTTCATGGCAGTGTCCATATACTCCCATTGCTGAGGCCTCCACAACTGCCCAGCTTCTTGCCCTTTCCAAGGCCTGGTTGGTTAGCTCCATGTCTGATTCTGAGAGCTATGGCAGAATCCTTCCAATACATCCCTCCATTTACCGAAGCTAGCCACAATCATTCTCTGTTGCTTTCTACAAATAACTTCAATTATAACCCAAACCAGTGGTGCTCCTTCTGGGAAACAAAAGTTGTCAATTGAGGATTTGCTGGTGATAGGGGAGGGGAGGTCTTCAGTCAGAAAATAGCATGGGTGGTTGATTTATAGATTAAAATAGCAAACTCTTGTTGCATAAGAAAACACTTTACCCTGAAGGAGCTGTGTATTGCTTGCTACAGGCACAGGGTTATTTTCCTACTGGAGGTATGGGGATGGGAGGAGGACAGAGTTGTGTAAGTAGCCTAAATTATTCCGAGTTCCTCCCCCATTCTCCTGGTCGTTATTCAGTTGCCAAATGTCGCTGGTCTGAGAAGACTGGAAGGAGGAAGCTGGAGGAGGCTGTGGCCTGAAGCTGAGGCTGCTGTTGCTGGGCTGGGACTGCCAGTCAGGAAAAAGATGTGTATAAAAGAAGAGAGAAGGGAGCAGCCCCAGAAGCTGTCTTTTGGACACTGATCCAGCTGGTTCGAGGTTCCTCCACAATTCCTAGCAAAAGGTTGCCCGGCATCAGGACCTGAGATCACTGCAACGTGCGGGGAGACTGAGGAAGAGGGGACCGAGAGAGGTGCCTTAATGCCTGCCCTGCACGGGGCTGTGTCCCTGCAGATGGGAAGGCCCTCTTCACCCAACAGCCCATTTCTACTCAGCGCCAGGCACAGAGCCACACTTAGCAGAGTTCAGTGAACTGTGGGATACAAGGGTGGAGAGACGGAGAGGCCACGGCAGGCGCAAGAGGCAGGACCAACAGCCTCGCAGGCCACTGGAAAAAATCGGGGCTTGGGACCCAGGAGGGGCCTCGCGTGATTCCTCACTAACCTCGCGGATTTCTAGGCGGGAAGTCAAAGGGCGGGCCCTGGGATGCTCTTGGATTTCGAAACTGGAAAGTAGGGAGGGGATTTGGCGGATTTAACGGTTCGGTACCGAGGTCATCAAGGAAGCGGATCTTTGACGTAGGTTCCAGGATCAGGTAGGCGAGGTGAATCCTATCCCCGGCCTGCGGCGCTGAAGTCACTGCCCGGGAAACGGGAAGGAGGCGGAGCCGGCCGAATTTTGACTGACAGGAGCCAAGCAGGGGCGGGACTCTGCTTCTGACTGGCTGTGTCCCCCACGAGGGGCGTGGCTCACCTATGACTAACAGGCCCAGGGGCGGGGCTGGCTTGAGACTGACAAGCTTGACGGGGAGGAAATGGGACTTGGTTTTGGCTCTTTGGACACCAGCCAGGGTGGAACTAGGGTAGTCTGACTGGCATGAGTCCACAGGGCCTGAGCTAAAGCTGGCCCAAACCACCTGTCCTTAAGATGCCGGCCATTAGCCCCAGCGACCAAGGAAAAGAGCAGGATATGGCCACCTGGTCCCCTCCCTATGGCCAGGGTAAGCCAGGCCTCCAGGTCCAAGCCATTTTTTCCCTTCGAACATAGGCCAGGAGAGAGGAAGAAGGCTGGGGAGGAAGGCCAAGGATGCAGATGCAGGTTCCCAGAGAGGGTTCCTGGAGTCTGAGCACTGGGAGGAAGAGAGGAGGCCCAAGAATGGGGCCGATTATTTAACTGTGAGAAAAGTGCTATCTCTACCCAAATGCTGACTTCCGAGGAAAATTCCAAGCATGTGGAGGCAGTCTGGAAAACATGCCTGGCTAGGATTTGCCCCTAGAGAACCTGTGAAATTAGCTTAAACCAACCGTTTTTTCTTTGAGAAGCTGGTATGGAACTAGGAATGAAAGATGGCAGGAAAGCCTTCCTTCTAACTGGCCCACTGGTGCCCTGACCAGCCTTCTCTCTGACATGGTTTAGTATTATCTGCAGAGCACAGATAATTGTTATTAAATGTTCTTAATGATTTTGTTTTACAGAGATTCCAGCACCTCACTCCCCAAGTGGGTTTCTTTTACCTAGATTTTCCAGTAAAAGTGCAAGGCCTCTTTTCAAGGGTATAGCTGTGGGCAACTTCCTTAATGTCTTTAATAAGCCTCTGTCTTTGCTATGAATGGACATAACATGTCCGGCCTCACAGGGGTGGTTGTGGAGATCGAAGGAGACAATGAACTTAAAGTACTTGGCTTCAGTAAGCCTGCCTGGCACAACAGGGAAGGACTCAATGAGCAGTAGCTGGTGTCACCCCCACTGCCCATCAAGTAAACTCCTACTTCCTAAGAGGATCGAGTAAGCGCAGGCCAGGGTAACAGGTCACTTGAGGCTGTTGTGGGACCATTCAGCTCTAAAGATTTCTCCTGACCACCTAGTGTGAGAGCTTTAGGCTGAAAAAAAAGGGAGATGAGGGGTATTTCCTGCAGGGAATAGGGAATGGATTTTGTTATAGATTCATTCACGTTTATTCTTTTGAATCTTCCTAAGCCGAGACTTGGGGTAAGAGAGGCAACTATTGGGGGAATTCCCTGGTGGTCCAGTGGTTAGGACTCTGAACTTTCACTGCTGAGGGCAGAGGGTGCGGGTTCAATCCCTGGTCAGGGAACTAAGATCCCACAATCCGCAGGGCCAAAAAAAAAAAAAAAGACAACTATACACTGTTTAATAGTAGCTCTCACCAGTTTTACATAGGCATGAACAGGACTTTGGGCCTTATTTTTCCTGGAAAAAAAAAGGCGGGGGTCATAAGCAGGGAGGGAGTAGAGGGCCCTGGGGTCGGGGGAAGGGGTGTTAACTAGCAAATGGTCCCGACCAGGCTTGTTCCAGTGTTGCATCAATGAGAGTGTGTAGGGGTGTAGAGGTGTGCTGGCGCCCTAACAACTTCTCTGATGGAGCCAGGCAGTCCTTAGCCCTCTAGCCTTCCTCTCCCAGAGGCCACCACCCCATGCCAAATGCCTGAAGGGAACCAAGAAGCCCAGAGCCTGAGTTGGTTTGTAGGTGTGTGATCAGCAAACCTGCATCCCCCGCCACCGCCCCCGGCCAGAAAAGAAGGAAATGAAGCCAGCACTCCATCTCCTGAGGGAATAGAAGGTGGAGGCAATCTACCCACATCCCTCCTACTTTAGTACTCAGGGTGCTGATGGAGGACTGATTTTTCTATACTCAGAGCTCCCTCTGCTGGGGGCTGAGGCTCCCTACAGAAGGGGAGGGAAGAGACTAAGAACTGAACTTTGTAGGGAGAGAATGGAAGGCCGCAGGCAGCAAGCTCTTCCTGGACACTCAGGACATAGAATTGAATGAAGATCAAGAAGTACACAGGTTTTCGGTTTATTGAGTAACAGTGGCACCATAGCTTTTATTACTGGTGGCGGTTGTTTGGGGGAGCAAGAAAGTGCTCTTAGAGGATCGCACTGGGGCTTTCACCCCACTTCAGCCAGAGGTCACAGGAGTTGGAGTCATGGTCCAGCTCTGCACTCCATGAATTCACCAGCACATATTCCATCCCCAAGTCCACCTCCCCTATGGACCAGCCGTTGACTGCCGGGCCCTTCCTCCTCTTGGAGGTGGGGATGTGGGGGAGCAGGGCCAAAAAGCCTCAAGAGAAGGAACTAAGATCAAGATCCTGCTGAACGTCCAGCAATATCAGTGGAACACAAAATCCCCTGTCTTGAGATCATATGCTCAGGGCCTAGTTGCCCTTGAGGTGTCCTAGTTACAGCCACTCAGACACCTGTGGGGTTTAAGCACCGTTCCCACGCTGTGTCCCTCCGTAAGAGGGTGCAGTGGGGGCTCTTAAACAGGAATGCTTGCTCTGCCTTTGTGGCTTTTTGGTTAGGGGAGGGGGTTGGGATTGTAACTTTAGACTTAAGGTTATGATGTCTTGCGGCCCAAGAACTCCTAAGATTGTGCCTGAAGATGCCCGTGCTACAGTGTGGGGGAGATGGGGAGATGGCAAGAGCAGTACAGGACACTGACACTCCTTTGTTCTAGCAGAGAAGAGGAGAGGAGATGACCCCTTCCAGGATGTAGGGAATGCGATAAGCCCCCTGCCTCCCTTATCTTGCCATGTCATCCTCTGCCAGCCCAGTTCCTGAGTCAGCTTCGGAAGCCAGGAAGCAGAAATCTGAAGGATTCAGCCCAGTTTAGCCTGCTAGTGTCCCTCAGTCTCTGTCCTGAGATCCTGGGTCTCCTCCTGTGTCCAGAAGGGGCAAGGTTCCATCAGGAACGACTCGGCTGGTGGAACTGTTTAGGCGAGAAAGTCCCATAGCCTGGCCGGCTGGCAGGTGACAGGAGGCCAAGAAGGGAAGCCAGACATGAGGACATCCCAGGACAACCTGTACACACATGTATCACATATGTACATGTGTAGACACACTAGTGCAGAAGGGATCATGTGATCCTGCTCTTTGAAATCAGAGGAGAGAAAAAGGCTACGGGGGCACCTCTCCCAGCCTAATGGATTGCTGGTCTCAACGGCTGCTCCCACACCAGGCCCCCGCCCAGTACCAGGCAGATGGAAAAGTGGCAGGGACGGCAAGGCTCCACTAAAGCAGCAGCCCAAGGAGGTGAGAGAGGAGGCCAGGGGCTGACGCCCCCTCAAAGCCCCTTGTTGTAGTAAACCGCTTCGATACTGGGGTTTTGCTCATGGATCTGAGCTCTCAGCTCCGGCTCCAGCCTGCTCACGTGGATGGAGCTGCAACAGAACAGCGCAGGCAGGCTGAATGTCCCTTGAGCCCACCCCCTCAGCTGGGTGCCCCCCGATCACCACCCCTCTTCCTCCCAGGTTGCTGAATCTTCTCCTTCGACTGCCAGAGGCCCAGATCACTGTCACTCCCCCACCCCCAGAATAAGCTGAATGCCTGCCAGGCCTCCTCCGGGAACACACTGAAGGAACCTAAATCAGCTGCTCCCAGAGATGTGGAGACCTGTCTGAAGCCCCCAGCCAAGCCTGGGGGCAACACTTACCTTCTCTGGGGGAACAGGGCACAGCACAGGGGGGTGGCAAATACCAGGCTGAGGGAGAAGAGTGTTGGAAAGGTTTGTGAAGCTCTGATCTAAGAGTGTTCCCTCCCAGCACCCCACCCCATCTCTGGAGACAGGCCCTAGGGGTGGAGACTGATGAAAGCCAACGATGACATTAGGTTCTGGCCGAGGAAAGAGCCTCCAGAGCAGTGACCCAGAGCGCCACAGCCAGTGACAGAATCAGGAATTAAATGTGCATGAAACTCTGGGCTGGTACCAAAAGGTATATTTCCATGGTTTCCGTGGTGGATGTAGAACCCCTTCGACTAGATTCTTGACCTTCAAGAACAGAGATCACTCCTAACACACACAGTATGCCCTACAGGTGTCCAAGACCCCTACCAGCTGAATGGATGAATGAATGATGTATTTAATGTATTAAATTATCTTAATTATCTTATCTTAAAAGCAATAAGACCCCCCCACATCCACCACAGAAAGGATACTCCCACACATTCTAGCTAACTCCCTGCACACTTACCAGAAGCCCACCAGTCCCACCTGCAGGGGCGCCCCCAGCCAGGGGCGGCGCTGTGGGGAGAGAGAGAGAATGTAATGGTGTGTGTCCCCTGGCCCCCCTCACCCCTACACATTCACCCACCGCGGCTCCATCCCATCAGCGCTGCCTTTGAGCCTCTGATATGTGGCCCTTTTCTTTCCCCCAGTCCCATAACAGGGACTCACCACCCTCCACTCCAGCCAGGCCCATTTGCTGACACCCTCCCTAGCGTCCCACCGCCCATCTTCCCCTCTCTGAATCGCTTCCCACACTTCCTTCAGGAGCCACTTTCTTCAGGAAGCCTCCTCTAACCCTCCACTCCCTCCCTCCCATCCCACTGCGTGAATCTGTCCCTTTCCAAACACATCTCCTGCTCTGCACACCCTTCTTGATTTGCTCCAGCCTTAGAGGCCGCCGATCTGTTGCTCCATGTACATGGCTGGCACTCAATAAATATTTGCGAATAAATGATTCAACAAATGAGCCAGAGCTTGTATCCCTGTGCCTTGCTTCTCCGTCCTGTTCGCATGCAGGTGAGCCTGTGTGTGTGTCTCAATGTTTTTTGTAGCTGACTGCACGAGCACAATATCAAGCGTGTCTGTGATAGTCCAGCCCTATGTGTGTCAGAGGTCTCTGGAGTGACACCGGCTTCCTTCAGGACAGAAACCTTTTTTTTCCTTCCCTTCCCTTCTCCTCCTGCACCCTCAGTGTTCCTTCATTCCAGCTCAATTTATTCTTGCTGAATGAATTAATGAAGGTGGAAGGGGTAGCACAGGGGTGGGGCAAACAGGTAGCAAGTCTTAGACTCAAGTCAGGTTGGAGAGGAAGTTGGGGACCGGTCACTTCTGCCCCCAGTCACCACTATTTCTAGGACGGGAGAGGTGAGAGTGATGTACCTTTAGGAAGTCTTTCTTCTCCAGGGTGTCCATGATCACTGGGGGAATGGCTGAGGGGAGAGCAGGGCAAGGAGGGAGGGAGTTAGTAGAGTGAAAGTCAGGACCCTAAGGAAGGGGCGATCCCCCTTTGCAGCTCCTCCCACTCCCCCCAGAGTCCTCAAACCCCCCGAATAATGGCACCCCCTTCTCTTAGAGCCGCCCCTGCCTCACCCATGGCAGGAATCGCCATGCAGATTCTTGACGTCACCACCTGGAAGATTCCTTGCTTGGCTGCGGCCACCGAGTGGCCAAGCCTCTGACCCTGTTCATCGGTCACTGGGATGCCCACCTGCAGCTCTCTGAGAAGGGAAGGGGGTGGGGGTCAGATCACAGGCCCCAAATGCTCTCACGGGCAGCTAGTCCCCTCAGACAGCCTAGATTCAAAGGCTGGTTCTCCCACCCCAGGATCCCAGCACCAGACTGAGACTAGGCCCAGCAGCTCGTGTGGCTGGCTGGTGTGCCTACGTGCACCCTGGGCGTGCACACGCCAGGAGCTGGGGCCTCTCACCTCTGCCTCATCAGGGGGATGTTGATGCAGTTGGCAGCTGCCACAGCTGCAAAGGGCACGAATCTGCCAACCAGCGGGGGCAAATGCTGGGGGAGGAAAGATGTCATTTAGTGCAGGGGTCCCCAACCCCAGGGCCGCAGACCGGTACCTGTTAGGAACTGGGCCGCACAGCAGAAGGTGAGTGGCAGGCGGGCGAGTGAGCGAGGCTTCATCTGCCGCTCCCCATCGCTCGCATTACCGCCTGACCCATCTCCCCACCCCCGTTCGTGGAAAAACTGTCTCCCACGAAACCGGTCCCTGGTGCCAAAAAGGTTGGGGACCGCTGATTTAGTGACCCTAAGGGCCATGGGGTGGTAAGGAACTCTGAGGAGAGAGATGGGGAGCCTGTAGGTTGGGGTGGAGGAGTGGTAGGGAAAAAGGAGGCAGATAAAGCGTGAACTGAGGGGGGGCAGTGGAATGGGGGGGATTTACCTTAGTGAGGGATTTGAGTCCCAGGGCCGTGGCCACAGCCCCGGTGGTAGCACTCACGTAAGCCGTTCCCAGCTGCCTGTAGACGGAAGAGCCAGGACACAAGATGGGAGGTAAACAGTCCAGCATGTGACTCTTTGCTTCAGGGACGTGAGGCATGGGAGGGTGGCCTCAGTGCAGAGAAACGTCTCCCCTGCTCCAGTGCAGACTTGTCTGGAAGCCCCAATCCCTACCCTTGAAGAGGACTGGGTCCCCCAAAGCATACACAAGAAGACCTCAGGCCCTCAGTCAGGCCAGGAAAGTGAGTGGGGGGCAGGCTGAGAGGAGGCCGCTGAGCCACTGGCTGCATAGGCCCAGGGGAACAGGAGAGAGCAATGGAGGGCTGGGAGAAGGGTCCCTGGGAACAAGCTCTCACCCCCCAGTGATGGGAGCGTCGCCACTGCGGTTGGAGTAGTTAACGATGGCATTGAAGGACTGATTCACCCACTGCCAGAACACCACGGTTGGGGTCTTCCTGAGGGAACAAAGACACTTACTTCCACAGTGTCCCACATCCTTGGACACTGATAATAAAACCCCAAAGGTTAACCCCAAACCCTCAGGAGGGGCCCTGTTGATGCCCCTAGAACGTGCTCTGGTGACCCCTGCATGACCCTCCTTACACAAACACACCCATTGTCTCTGGGGTGGGAGGACCCCAGGGGCTGAACTCTGAGGAATGGAAGGGATTCTAACGCAAGCTCTCACCCACCTACTATTTTCTGCCCAAACTGGCCCAGAGAGGAAGTGCCTAGTCATCAAGTTACACTGTACCTTGAACAGAGCACCCAGGGAGGAGACACACAGAATAGGACCTGCCTGTAGAAGGTGAGCATGCAGCCGGTGATGGTCATGTTCATGGGCACCTGGGCTGACATGCGGCCAATCAGGACCACCTTCTCCCCTGTGTCCGGATGGAAGGCAGAGTCGTACACATACTTGGCCCTCCAGAGCTGGTCCTCGGTGAGCCCTGGCGTCACCACGCCGGCCCTGCAGAGGTTGGCAAGGAGGAGACAGGCAATTCTAGGGGGTAGATCTGCCCTCCCAAGCCCTGCCCACCCAGCTCAGGGGAAGTCTGGGCAGAGGACCAGGCACTTTGGCTCCCAATCTCAAAACAAAGGAAATACATGTCTCTGGGGAAGAATCATGTCTTGCCAGAAGGAGGGCTCCTATTTCTATTTCCCTTCTAGCCACACAAAGAGGGGTGCCCTTCTGTTTCTGCCCAAATGCTAGGTCAATGCTGGGTAATGGTGGTTTCCAATGAGTCAATGGCTCATTGGCTGGGGTGTTGCATGAGTTTTTCCTCCTGGAGACAAGGAGGCTGCCCTCCTACTTCCTTGGGACTCAGCTGAGCCCCTCTGTCCTTGCAGAGGATGGCCCAGCAGTGGGACAGGTCCTTGTACAGGGTTTGTGAAACACAGAGCAGCCCCCTACCCACAAATATCGACACCACCTCCTCAACCCAAACACCCTGAAATCCTTTAAGTTAAAGTTCTGTGCCCTAGTTGTCTGTGATTCCAACCGAGAGGGCAAGGGAGTGAGGCGGTGGAGGAGTGGAACAGGGTCACGCTCAAGTTAGGGGAGACAGGTGCAAAAGGTACTGTATTAACAGCAGGGAATGAGCCCCTGTGTTAAATG
This sequence comes from Orcinus orca, assembly GCF_937001465.1. Taxonomy (NCBI): domain Eukaryota; kingdom Metazoa; phylum Chordata; class Mammalia; order Artiodactyla; family Delphinidae; genus Orcinus; species Orcinus orca. The sequence continues at coordinate 63,381,479 of NC_064572.1, read as the reverse complement.
GGGTTGGGGGTCACCTGTAGCTCTGTACGATGTTCTGGGAAGCTTCTAGCTGTGCCCCGGACAACAGCAGATTTCGGGGGTCAGTCACAGTGAAGAAGTGCCGGGCTCTGCCCAGGAAAGTGCTCTGGTCCCAGCGAGGTTCCTGGATATTGATATCTAAGGGCAACTCACCCATTTTCTGCAGGGCAGGGACCAAAGTCAGAGGACTCCAAGGAGGGGTCCAAGGGGTCCACATGGGGGAGACTTTGGTGGTGCTGCCCTGGTCCCTGCCAATCCTTCTAGAGCTCAGGATGACTCTAGATAGGTAAGCAAGGATGTGGGGAGGAGCTGTGTTCTAGGCAATGTTCCAGCCCCCCTGGGCCACTAGAGAACATGGCCAGGAAAACAGATGTCCTTGCACTCTGGCCTGGTACAGATTTTCATGAGTGAGGATTTACATGTGTGTGGCTGACGCATGAGCAGCAACTAATCCCATGCAGCTACTCTTGTGCTCTGTATGCACAGAAATGCAGATTACATGCATTACACATCCACGTTCATGTCAGCTTTAGGCCCCAGTTGCCTTGAGACCTACATACAAACCCCCAAGGCTGTTTGGGAAGATGGCATAAGCCATCTCACTCCCCAGGCCCTGACTGGAGGACAGCAAGGGTTCACTGGCAACTCCAGGGCTTACCTATTCCAGATCTCAAACAGGGGACTCTGATGCCAGCCAGGTGTGCTCGTGGGCATGCACAGTCCCCTCTCCAGACCCATCTTCCTCAGCCCACACTGAATGGCCCAAGGCTCTCCTTGTTCCCTAGCTGGGCAGGGCTGGCAGGAACACACATCCACCTCTCCCTGAGCTACCTACCTCTAAAGGAGCAGGATTCAGTGAGTGAACCCTCCACTCGGCACAGAGTAGAAAGCCTGAAGCATTCATCTGGCCATGTTGGGCAATATCCTACAGAATGACTAATTCTCTCCAACCACACTTCCTCCCTCACAGGCAGACACACCCTCCCCTCTCACACACTTACATTCACATACCCACACACAAAGACACCAGCATACACGCCCTACACAGACCTGCAAACAGGGTGGACATGCCCTGCATACAAAGACCGTTACTTACACACACACACACACACACACACACACACACACACACACACACACACACAGCTCATATCCATCAGTTGCAGACACTTGAATGTGTGACCATACAGAGTCTCACCCCGACATTCCCTCCCCAACCAACCTCCCCTCGTGCTTTAGAGCCGAAGATGCTGAATCTCGCAGGACGGAGGCAACTTTCCTCTCTGACTCCCAGCCCTCAAGCCCCTCTCCCCTGACCCCCGAACCCCGCCCAGCACAATGAGCACTCACGATTTCCTAGGCTCCTGGGCTCCCGTCCTCTGCAGCTCTCAGTCCCGCCTTCCTCTCCGCGCGACGCCCCCGCCCTCACACCCATCACGGGTAACGTCACGCGTGACGCTCGCCAGCCTGAGGGGCGGGGACTCCCTTGGCGCATCCGCCCGGCGAGGCCAGGGATTGGCAGAGCCTGGGGGCGATGGGTGTCATTTAAGGGCGACGCCCCCAGCCCGGGCCACTGAGACCCGGCCCTACGCTGTCTCCCAGAGCCAATCCGACCTCAGGGATCAGTTCTGGTCACGTCCCCAACGCGAGAGAGGAGGGTAGGAGCTGCCCCATTTGCTTGCAGTCCCCTGGCTGGCCTCGGGAGGCACCCGGCCTCTGCAACCGGGGGTCTAGGTGCCCGGGGCGAAGGCGGGCGGCGTGGAGGGGCATCCTCTGACGGTACGCCCAGAGAGACTCGGGTTACCGCCCGGCTTGTTTACTTAATGGCTGCCTTGGCAGTGGCCTCTGCCTACTTGGACCCCTGGTCTCCTACCCCGGTTCCCTCAAGGTCCTCTCGCAGCACCTTGGCATTCTCACCCCTTCACAGTCCGGTTCTGCTCGTGCCTGTGCCTCTTCGGTGTCCCCAGCCCTTTCCTCCTCCCTAGTCCCCTCTATACTCCCCTCTATAACCTCTAGCTCCACTGAGTCCCCAGTTTCCTTATGCCCCAATCCCTACCCCTGCATCACAGACCCTGGCCGCAGTCCCTGCCCCGGATGTGAAGGGGCAGAAAGCTCAAGGTACCTCTGTCTGCATCAAGAAAGTGGATCAGAAAGAGTCTTCCTCCTTCTAGTGTCCTGGAACCAGCTTCCCTGCCTTGCGTCCTTTCCAGAACTGGGTGGCCAGAGAGACACTTTCTGACATAGGAAGATGCATATGAGGGCAGCGCTCAAACACACACACACACACACACACACTCCCAACTCACCCAGTCACCATACAGAGCATGCGTGCTGCACACCCAGGTGCCAGCCCGCGCTCACGCCCCACTCTGCCCAGGTGGCATTCCCTCGCTGAGGCCTCAAGGGTGACCGCGGAGGGGTAGCAATTCCATGAGCCCTGGTAGCTGGTTTGGCCTGGAGAAGACGTGGTTCTGGGCTCCCCTGCGCTGAACCGGTAGCGGGAGCCGGGCGAGCGGAGACCAAAGGCCTAAGTTCGCGGTGCGGGGTGGGGCACCAGAACTCGAACTGGAGCGAGTAGAACCCAGAGGCCCCAGCCCAGATTACAAACGGCCGACCGGGGCACCCAAGGGAGGTGGCTGGAGGGAGTGATTGGCGGCCCTCCCAGCCAATGGGAGCCCGGGGCTGCGCTGGGCGGCCCTATTCCTTCAGCCTCGGCGAGGCTTGGGCGGGGATCCCCCTGCTGCTGCTGCTGCTGCTGTCGCCCGCGCCCGCGGGCGGGCGAGGCTGGCGGCTGCAGCACGCGCGAGCAGGTGAGGGAGGCCGGGAGGACCGAGCCGGGGGTAGGGTGCTGCGTTCTGGGTCCACGAGCTGCTCTGAGGGATTTGGCCCAGGTTTTGCGCGGGATGTTGGGGGGCTCTCGCCAGCAGGTCCTTCCCCCAAGGCTGGGAGAGGTTCACGCCCCTCTTTGGACGGGAGGGAAGGGGGGACAGAGGGGACCGCAGCCTGGGGCCTGGGGATCTCTGGGGCCCTTGGCTGCAGCTGTCCCAGGTTCTGAAGCCCCTCGAGGCGCAAGTCCCTGGGGCTGGCCCCCTACCCACATACACAGGAGGGGTGGTTCAGCGAACTGTACTGGCCCAAATTTCTCTCACACTGCTTGCAGCCCTAGGGCCGCCAATAATCCCATCTCCACTATCTCAACCTCTACTGAGGACTGGGGACCTACCGGAGTAGATGACTCAGCTGAGAGCAGGAACTAGGGGTGAAAGAGAGGTTCTCACCCACCTTGTTGTATAAATGGCTCCAGAAGTCCACAATGGTGGCTGAACTGGGCAGTTCTCTGGCCAGGGGGTGGGAGAGGTGAGAGGCCTAAGGCATGGGAGGCAGGATGCTCCAAGCAGGGGGTGGGGTGGAAGTTCTGGGGGGCAGCGGAGGCAGCATTCACACCCCTTCCCCAATCTCTGCTCTCCCTGTGCAGGCCTGGAGCACACACTCCTGAGAGGCAGCAGAGATCAGGGACTCCAGGTCCCTGAGATCCCAGTCAGCACAGAAGGCTCATGGAGCCTGGGGCACGTGGGGCCCTCCTCTCAAGGGCTAGCAGGTTCCCTCTGGACCTGTAGTGCACCACCCTCGTCTAGCCACCATGGCGCATGGCTTCCCAGTGGGCTTCGACCCAGTGGGCCTCAGAGACCTAAGCTCTGGCTCTCTGAGCTCCCTCTCCTCCCGAGGCCACCTGGGCAGCGAGTCAGGCTCTGCAACCCGATACCTGCTGAGAAAGCAACGGCGGCTGCTGAATGGGCCCCTCCGTGGAATCCGAGCCTCATCGCCCATGGGCCGTGTCATCCTCATCAACTCCCCCATCGAAGGTGGGAGCAGAGCCCAGCCACCGGGCCGGGAACTGCGGGTGGGGGGTAGGGGACAGCAGGCACTAGGTAGGAGAGGGCAGAGCCAGTGTGGGTGGGGGAACTCAAGAAATGGGAATCAGGGATGCAGGGAGAGAGAGCCTCTGGTAACCCATAGACTCTTCCTCATCTACCCTTTTCTCACCTTTAAGCCGATCCTTTAGTGTTCCAGGATTGTGGAGAGGTCAGAGGTGGGAGGTCTGGCATGAAGATAGAGAAGGGGGGTGTGATATGGCCAGCCCCCAAGGAAGCAAGGCAGAGTATTGAATTGGCCCCTCACTTCTATGGACTCTTCCTTTCTCTAGACCCATTCATGTATGACTTTGGGGGGTGGGCAGGATGGAGAGGGACACTCTTCATCAACCAGTTCATTGTGAGCCCAGCTCTGTGCTGGGCTGTGAGGAGTGAATGTCCAGCTGGACAGAAAGAATTAAAGGCTTCAGGTGCAGAGGACGGAGACAGAGGTAAAGTGGAAGATGTTGCAAAGAGTGGGGAGAAAAGGAGGGTTGAGGATAGGGAGGGAGCCCCAGGTCTGGGCCCTGAGGGAGGGGGACACCTAATCTTATGTAGTTGCTTAACGTTTCATTGCACACCTATTGTATACCAGCTCTCGTTATGTCCTGTGGGAACCTACAGAGAAATAAGGCTCAATCTTCACCTTCCAGAAATTTCCAGTGTAGCAGGACTTAGAGACAGAGCAATGACAGCAGCTGGTGGTGGGGTGGAGATATCACAGACAAGGTTGAAACGGAAAGCATGGAATATGATGGGTGGGCACTTAGGAGACAGCCTGGCTGCAGTGACAGATGTGAGGCGACAAAGAGCCGGTGACCAAGGCAGGACCTTGAATACCAGCAGGGGAGTGGGGCCCCCTGGGCCTGGGCTTTCCGTGGGTGGGACCAGATAAGTATCTCCAGCTCCGCTCTTCTCTCTCAGCCAGCAGGGCTCCCCTGGCTGGATCCCAGACTGGACTTTTCAGCCTGCTCCTTCCCGCTGACTCAGCTGGGTCCCTCTGTCCCCTACCCAGGGCACCAGGGCAGGGGAGGAGCATGTTGCTCAGGGAGCAGGCTTTCCTGCACCAGTGGCCCATCACGCTCACCCCCATCGTCCACCAAGCCCGGCCTCAACTTCAGGTGAGCAGCAGGGCGGCATGTCGTTCTGGACATGGAGCAGAAGTCGCCAGATAAGCTAGGAAACACAGAGGGGGAGAGAGGAGGTACTGTAGCACGGCCCTTGCAAGTCCCATCGTATTGGAAGAACTACGTCATACCTCCCCCTCACACGCCCACATACTCCATGCCCAACTGTGATGCGAGGCCTATGCACACTGTCCCTCTTCCAGAAGTTCCATGAGTGCTCTCTCCCTCTGCCTCACCCCAGTGCCCTAGTGCAGCCAGGAGAGATGCATCCCCTAGCAATGGAAGGACCGGGGCATTGCTCCAGCCAGCTGGCTTCTCTGGGTTGGGGGCCTATGAGCTCAGAATCATCCCCTCTGCCTGAGCACAAACATCTCCCAACTCACCACAGCCTGGAGCCCCTCCCCCACGTTATTATCAATATTTAGAACTTTCCAGAGGCCTAAAGTTAACTGATAAGGGAGACACAGTGGGAAGGGGAACACTACCACCCATATCACCCAGGAGTTCCCACCAACTCCTCAAACTCAGTGGGTCCCAGAGAAATGGTATTATCTTTAATCCCAACCAGCCCTTTCTCCTCACTCTCCTAATTCATTCATTTATTCATTATTCCACTTATTATTTCATTGATTAAAAGAAGACTTAGCAAATATCAAGCACAGTGCACAAAACTGGGGATACATTGGTGGAAAGAATTACTAAGTCCCTACCATGACTGAGCTTACAGTCCAGTGAAAAGAGAGCAAGGATAAATAATATACAAATAAGCAAATGATGAGAAAGGATGGTAAGAATCTTGAAGGTACTAATTTGGATGATATGATAGAGCAGTGTTTCTCAAACTTCAGAATACATCCGAATTGCCTGGGGGCCTTGTTAGATAGGCTACTGGGCCCTACACCCGGAGAATCTGATTCAGTGGGTCTGTGGTAAAACCCCCAAGTTCACATTTTTAATAACTTTCCAGGTGCTGCTATGCTGCTGGTCTGGAGAGCTCGCTTTGAGAACCATTCGAACAGAGACTACCTGGGAGGAGGGGGAAGGGACTTTCTTAGGTAGGGTTGTCCAGGAAGGCTTCTCTGAGAAAGTGGTGTTTGAGCCAGGAGGAAGTGGAAATAGGAGGTGGCTTTATGAAGGTCTGGGCAAGGGCATCGCAGGCAGAGGGAACACTGAAAGGACTGGCCGGTGAGAGGAACAGGAAGGCAGTCACTGTGGCTAAAGGTCATGAGGCTGGGGAGGGTGGCCAGAGGTGAGTGTAGAGAGGTGGGCAGAGGAAAGCCCAGGGAGGGCGTTATTGGGCATGGAAGGAATGTGGAGCTCCTTCTAGAAGCAGGGGGAGGCACTGAGGTTTTTAATCAGGGGAAAGGCATGATCTAGTATGAAAGTTGACTCTGGCCACTGTGTAGAGAATGGACTAAAGGAGGCAGGAGGGGCGGAGATAGTGAGGGGCTGCCGAGTGCCTGGAGGGATGCCTGGTGGCCCCAGGCTAGGGCAGTAGAGGTAGAGGATCTTCCCTCCTCAGAGGCCCCAAGCTCCTAGGCTCAAAACCCCAGATTTGACATCCCCCTGGCCCAGGGCCCTAGGGAGGCCCCCCGAGGAGAGACTGAGGAGAAAGAGGGTTGGAGGGCGGGAGAGCAAAAGCCTCCTTGTCTGGGCTGAGAAAGTCCTGGGACCTGTGCAGATAGAATCAGCTAGGAAGCCCCAGCATCTCCCACACCTCTGTCCTGCACTGTCCCCACCTACAGGCTGCCCTTGGGGATTACTTCCTGAGCTTCCCTGCTCATGTACTGTAACCTGATTTCTCTTAGATCGAATAGAAGTGTGTGTGTGCGTGTGTGTGTGTGTGTGTGTGTGTGTGTGTGATATTTCTCCTCTCAAACACCTCTGAGTAAGCCTTCCCCAAGAAGAACTCTGACCTTCCCAACTGGGACCCAACTTACCCCTCCAGTCCCCTCACTTTTCTCTAACCAAAAGGCCACCTCTGAGCCTTTGCTCACTCCATCCCTTCATCAGTGCCTTTCCCTTCCCCTCCACCCATCCAAATCCCATCCTCCAAGAAACCTTCCCTGACAGCTCCAGTCCCTAAGGACCCCCTCCTCTGACTTTCCCCATCGCTGATGGAGAGGACCACTTCTGTGCTCTGGGCACATACTGAGGCATGGTGGTTTGAGTTTCTTTCCTCATGTAGTCAGTTAGCTCCTAGAGCCCTCACCTCCAGGATCACAGAGTCTATGAGATACAAGGGGCCTCAGGGATCCTTCCACAACATCCCAGACAGGGACTTACTAGGTATCAGCTTGTATGCCTCCAGTGATGGGAAACTCACTACCTTTCCTTGGAAAATTCATTCCATTGTCTGCCAACTGAAGGTTTTAGAAAGTTTTCCCTGATTAAATCTTCCTCCATATAACTCCACTGCGTGGGCTTGGTTCTGCCTTATGGATTACACAGACAAAAACATCTAATGCCTTTTATAGAAGACCTCTTCAACTATCTGAATATAGACTTACCATACTCATCTCTACTGCAAGCTGGAGAGCCCAGACTCCCTCAACTGTGCCTCGTAGAATGGAATCTTGAACATCTTTCCCATCCATCTGACTCTCAGAGTGGCAGGATTTTTCAGAATTTGGCCTATCCCAGGCCTGTGGTCATGGGTAGCTTAGTAAGGATTAGATACACACACACACACACACACACACACACACACACACACACACACACAGACCCTGCATTATGAGGAAAGGAGGACCGTGTCTTCTACCATAGAGTCCTGTCCTGCCTGCTCCCACACCCTCCCTGGCCCATGGTCTCAAAATCACCCAGAGAGGACTCAGAAATTAGCTACCTACCCCCTCATTTAGGGCCCTGGGTGCCGGTGCCCAGCAACCCAGCCTTCACAGGCCCCAAGCTGGGGAGGCCAGGGTCCCTCTCTGCCCAGAATGGGCAGGGGAGTCATGCCTGTGTCCCTACGCCAACAGCCAACAGCGATGAAAGTGACATCATCCATGCAGTTCGAGTGGAGAAGAGTCCAGCTGGGAGGCTGGGGTTCAGTGTGCGGGGCGGCTCTGAGCACGGCCTGGGCATCTTCGTCAGCAAAGTGGAGAAGGGGAGCAGTGCAGGTGAGTGGGGCCCAGGTCCTGGCTTCGGACGTGACCCCCACTTTGGTGGGGTGTGGAGATGCTGTTGTCAAGAATAAGAGGAGAGGGCCCTCAGCTTTGGAGGGCCTGATCCAATGGGGAGATGGAAGGGGCTAATGAACAGGTAGGTCCCTGTCTGATGGCAGGTACTCAGACCCTACCTGGGGATCCCAATCTCATCAAAGAGGTTTTACCCCAGGGAGCCTAGTCTGATGGGAGAGGCTCAGCCTCAACCTGGGGGACTTCTCCCAAGTGGCCCATGCCAGCCATGCCTCCCCTGGTGCAGAGCGGGCTGGTCTGTGCGTGGGTGATAAGATCACCGAGGTGAATGGGCTGAGCCTGGAGAGCACCACGATGGGCAGTGCCGTGAAGGTGCTGACGGGCAGCAGCCGCCTGCACATGATGGTGAGGCGCATGGGCCGCGTACCAGGCATCAAGTTCTCCAAGGAGAAGACCACATGGTGAGCAGGCCTGGTCCCACCCCACCCACCCCAGCACCACCACCCAAAGCCGTGGAGGGAGAGGCCAATGGCACAGGGCTCAGCCGGGGGCCTGGCTAGTATGGCTTCCGTTCTTCCCATCCCCTGGCACTGGAAACACAGGGATCCGACAGCCTGACCTTGAAATGAGAAAAGGCCATTTCTTTCCCCAAGCCCTCCTCTCAACACTCTGCTGTCTCAGACCCCAGTGGCCCTGCCCCTCCATGCTGCGGCTGTGAGCCAGGGGCCAGTACAGGGCCTCTCCCTCGGGGCCCGGGGAGGATTTGAAATGGGGCCTGGCAGTTAGAGCTGCTCAATAAAGAGAGATTTGCGTGGTTTCCCTGGCTCGATGAAATCTATGTCCCAGTGAAGATCTCAGGTCTGGGAGTCCCCCAGAGGCAGCCCTGCCTTTCCTATGCAATTGTCTTGGCTGCTGGGAGGTGAGGGGGTGGCCGGTGGTGGCTGAGGGCCCAGGCTGAGGGCCCCGTGCTGTTGTCCAGGGTGGATGTGGTCAATCGGCGGCTGGTGGTGGAAAAGTGCAGCTCAACGCCCTCTGACAGTGGCTCAGAGGACGGCGCACGGCGCATCGTCCATCTCTACACAACCTCTGACGACTTCTGCCTGGGCTTCAACATCCGCGGGGGCAAGGAGTTTGGCCTGGGCATCTATGTGTCCAAGTGAGGGCCGGGGCAGGGTGTGGAACGGGGTTGGGCTGGAACCTGGGGATGGGTCAGCAAGTGAGTCCTGGCCAATGACCTAGGTCAGGGATGGGATCTGGAGAGGGGGTCGGGGGTCACCAGGAGGAGGGTCGAGGGGTTTGACTGGTGTATCCCTGTATGCAAGTGAAGAGTCTGGAAGAGGGTGAGGGAGAGCAGCCAGGTGGCCTATCAGAATGCCTCCTTTCTGACCCCAGAGTGGACCATGGTGGACTGGCCGAGGAGAACGGCATCAAGGTGGGGGACCAGGTCCTGGCGGCCAATGGTGTCAGGTTCGACGACATCAGCCACAGCCAAGCCGTGGAGGTGCTGAAGGGCCAAACACACATCATGTTGACCATCAAGGTGGGCAGGGCTGTGGGAGACAGGGAGAGGCCAGACTAGGAAGGACTTCCCAGGCCACTCTAGCACTTAGTGTTGCCCATCGCTGTGCAGTATGACTTTCCACAGCCTCGTGAGAGGTAGGGCAGGCATTGTCCTCATACCTATTTCACAGAAGAAGAAACTGAGGCTCAGAGAGGTAACATAACTCAGGAATCACAGTCAATTACTCAGTTGATCAGTAGGAGGGCCTGGTTTCTGTCCAGCTCCCCACCAGATGCGTAGGCCAGGGTCCCTTTGTATGAGTGGTGGAGGTCTAGGGGCCTCCACCCAGAAAGGAGTCCTGCCCAGAAAGGGGGGTGGTAGCTGTGGCTTTGGGCAGGACCTGGGTAGTGGGCATCCTCAGGGCACAGGGCAGGGAGGTCTGGGCTGGAGCCAGAGATTGTGTTTCAGGGGATACGCCTGGATTCATTATTCATGTGGGTCTCACACTTGCCTAAGGATCAAGTCCTTCTCACCCTGGCTCCCGGAGGAGGTGATGTCTCACTCTCCCCTAGCGCCCAACCCTGGCCCCTGCCCCCGTCGTCTCCCTTGTGAGGCTTCTTCCCTCTCACCATTCAGTGCCTCCCCTGCCATCCCCCCCGCCACCGCCTCTATTTCCCACCTCTCCCACATCCCGTTTCTCTCTTTCCTTCCTCTCAGATTATCCCAAACACTCCTCCTCTCTCCCACTCTGCCCCCATTCCTTCATTCAATATTTTTGAGTACCTGCTACACGGCAGCCACTATGCCAGGTACTGGATCACAACAGTGAACAAGATAGACCAGGTCTCTGCTACTGGAGGGAAACAGACAAACTAGGTGCATGCGGCCTGTGACAGCTGCTGTAGGGAAATTAACGGAGAGGTGGGATGGGGTAATTTGGGAAGGCTCTTTTAGCCAGGGGGGTCAGGACCTTTCAGCTCTGAGGAGGTGACACCTGAAGAGCTGGCCATAAGACGAGCTAAAGGAAGAGAAGCCAGGCAGAAGAGACAGCAAGTGCAAAGGCCCTAAGGTATAGAGGAACCTGGCACGTTCAGAAACAAAGTGGCTGGTGTGGCTAGAACATGATGAGCTCGGAGGAGAGTAATCAGGTTGAAAAGTTGACTCCTGTCCCATCGCTCCTCCATTCTTACCCTCCCTCCTCACCCACTCCCCTGTGCCCTCCTGTGCTCACCATGCCCTCCCCAGGAGACTGGCCGGTACCCTGCCTACAAGGAGATGGTTTCTGAATACTGTTGGCTGGATCGATGTAAGTAGCCAAGCCTCCAAGGTTGGAAGGAAGGGGCTGAGGCCCTAAATTGGGGCTGAAATCTCTGAAGAATAAGTGGGCAGGGGCACCAAGATCTCCTCAGGACTTTCACACGCCCAGAGCCATTTATGGGCTCTCCTCCGAGAAGCTGCCGTTCCTTTACAGGCTCTCCTGGGGTCTGGAGTTGCAGGGGGTGGTTGAAGAAGAAGTGACTTGCTTAAGATCTCTCAACCAGTCAGTGGCAGGACGGCTGAGCAGCTGGTTCCCTAGACCCCATGCTTACAACCTTGCTGCCGCCAAGCCCACGGGTGGCCTGCAGCCCCGGCAGGGCCCCAAAGCCACCCAGCCGGATCACTGAGACGCCCTTGCCCTCCCCACTGCCCGCAGTGAGCAACGGGGTGCTGCAGCAGCTGTCCCCCGCCTCGGAGAGCAGCTCCAGCGCCTCCTCGTTCGCCTCCAGTGCCCCCTACAGCTCGGCCGATGGCTGGAGCTCCCTGCCCTCGGACCACATGGATGTCTGCCTGGGGCCTGAGGAACCGGGCAGCTGGGGGCCAGGCCGGGGGCGGGCAGACACGGCCATGCAGACGGAGCCAGACGCGGGGGGCCACGTGGAGACCTGGTGTAGCGTGCGGCCCACAGTCATCCTCAGGGACACGGCCATCCGCTCCGACGGCCCCCCGCCTGCCCCCCGCCTTGACTCTGCGCTCTCTGAGTCCCCCAAAACTGCTCTGCTCCTGGCCCTCAGCCAACCCCGGCCCCCCATCACCCGCTCCCAGAGCCACCTGACCTTGTGGGGTATGTGGGGGATGGGTGGCTGCTGCTCTCTCCAAAGCCCCTGCTCCAAAACCTGTCCCGCACCCTGCCCTGGGCCCCAAAGCTTCCTTTGCGCCAGGCTTTGCCCCAGCGCCAGCTGCAGAATACACTCAGACCCTGCTCTGGGCTCCATTTCAAACTAGTCCTGGACCCCAAACCTACCCTCAGCCCCAGCCCCAGCTTGTCATCCCTGGGCCCCAAACCAGCCCTAACCCAGCCCCTCCATCCTGGAGTTCCCAGCCCTGTCTACAGACAGACAGACACACGCACACACTCCTCACATAGCTGTAGCTGTGGGTGGGGGAGGGGTAGAAAGCTGAAAGAGGAACCCCAGCCCCGTGCCCATCCCCACCTCCCCACATGGCTGCAGATCCCGTCTGCCCCCTACTCTCCCTTTTCTCTGCCCCTCCCCACACCCCTGCCCCTCGTCCTTCCCTTCTGCCCACCCCTCCAGCCCCCCGGGTGCTCCCTCGTGTCTGCAGAGGAGAAGAAACAGCGGAGGAAGGAGAAGTCGGGGTCTCCTGGGGAGAAGGGGGCCCTGCAGCGCTCCAAGACCCTGATGAACCTCTTCTTCAAGGGAGGGCGGCAGGGGCGGCTGGCAGGGGACGGGCGCAGAGAGGCCTGGACGCTGGACAGTGGGAGCACAGCCAAGTCCCGCCCCCACCCGGACCTGGAGAAAGGTAAGTACTGGGCAGGTCAGCCAAGCAGGACAGAGGAAAAGTCCACTCCGGCCTCCAGCAGGTCTGAGCTTAAATCCCACACTGCTTCGTCCTAGCTGTGAGCCACCACTTCACCTTGCGAGCGTCATGAGTAAAATGAGAGTAATAATACCTATTTCTTTGGGAATAATGAGGAATAAGTGAATTAGTGTATGTTAATCACTTAGCACATGGTCTGCCACACAGAAGGTGCTCAGAAAATATAATGGTCCTTGTTATACTGCCTTATCTTCCCATTTTACAGAAGGGAAAACTGATGAGAGTCACAGCATAGACGAGAAAGCCTTGGGTCAGATCCCCGTGCTCTTGGCACTGAGGGGAGGCAGGGCACTCCTTTCCTAGAGCATTTGGCTTCACCTCCCCTGGCCAGAGCTCCACAGGCTTTACCCAATTCTAGAACCATCTTGAGCAAGGCCATTTGTAGATCAAGGGCCAGGCAGGAAGGCCTAGACAGGCTTCACTCACGTCAGGGGCTTCCTAAGGACACTTACAGAGGGTGTCTCATCTGTCTCTGGTGAGATTCAGAGACTGGACCAAAAATGGATGAGCTGAGACTATAGGGGTTGCCTGTAACAGAAACTCAACTCAAGCTAGCTTTAAAAAGCGCTTCTTGGCTCAGCTACGGGTGGAAGCTGGGTCTAAACGTTTAAACAATCTTCCCAGACATCTGCCCCCTTCATCTTCTGGTTCCTCTTTCCCCTGGGTTGGCTTCATTATCTTGCTGGCTTTGCCACTTGGAGGTAAGAAGGCCACTGTCGCTTAGCAACCCAGGGGAAAGAGCTTCTCCTTAAATAGTTCCAGCTTAAGGCTCTCATTGGCCCAGCTGGGATCAGGCGCCCAACACATCACTTGTCATCTGGGAGAGAGAGAGGTGCTTTCATTGGCCAGCCTGAGTCATGTGTCCACCCTGGAGTACAGGGACTGAGAATGGGGTGGGGGGGGTGGTCCCCAAGTAAAATCAGGGTGCTGTTTCCAGAAGGGAGAGTGGATGTTGGGTAGGCAAAAACAACCAGGGGATGAGGGGCTGGGCCTTGCCCCTCCCTGGGGTCTCAAGGTGACAGTCTCTTGGGAGAGACAACCCCTTCAAATCAGGGCAGGCCAGCCCCCTCCCTAAAGCCATCTCTTTTTCCAAAGCCCCCAGGGCCCTGCTCTCTCCTGGTTCTCCTCCTACTTCTCTGGCCACTCCTCTCCTTCAAAGGCTCCTCTTTTTCTCTCTGTCCCTTGAAGGTAGGTGATTTGCCCTTGGGGTTCTTCCCTCCATTCATTTGCTTCCAAATGAACCTCCATGAGCAGGGTGCAGACTGGACCCTCTCTTGATCCAAAGCCTTCACTGACTCCCCATTGCCTGTGAATGAATCCCTGGCCTGAACATGGCCTTCAAGACCCTCCTCAATAGCCTGGCCTCTTGCTTCCCGGTCCTACCACCTTCCAGCCTTGAACGCTCCATTCCAGCCAGTGATCCAGCCAGTCCTGAGCCCCCAAACCCCATTTTCAGATTGGGGACCAGGGCTGCAACTGAGCCTCTTTCTTCTTCATAGCAGGGGGAGCGGGATCCGTGCAGAAGTTTGTCACCTGGAGGCTGAGACGTGGTAATGCATGCATCCCTCTACCAAGCCTGGTTTACAGTAGAGCTGCAGATGGGGTGCATATTGGGCATAGTAGCTTAGGGGCTTTGGGCTAAACTCAGTTGGGGTCAAGCATGGGGGATCAGACAGATAGGAAGGTACACATTGGGGGGCAGCTAAAAGAACTGGACTATACTTTCTAAGAAAGATAGGGTTGCAGACAGATATTGGGGTGCATTTTTGAGGAATGGGAGCTTGAGTTGGGTCTCCCCAAAGACAGATTTTTGGAGAGATGAGGGAGGTAACCTTGCTAGAACTCCAGTGGGGACGTTCAGGGGGTCCAGGGGGCACTGGGCTAGGACTCCACTAAGGAACAGCCTGGGATAGGGGTCTGTGTTGGGGGCTGAAGGGCCTGGATTGGAGCTCCAATGATGAGCAGATTGTATGGGAGACCATGGTGGGGAGCATCTGGGCTAGACTGGGATTCCGTCGGGGGTACATGGGCCCCTTAGCCAGGCTGTTCTGGGGTCTGACCCCACTGAGGGGAGCCCCCTTGCCTCCTCTTCTGGATGGCTCCTGGCTCCTTCATCATACCCTTTTGCTCCTGCCCTGCAGACCGGGAGAGGGGCCGGACTCTGCTCTCGGCCAGGTCCAGGAGCCCCTCCAGCCAGCTGCCCAATGTGGATGAGAGGGTGCAGGCCTGGGAGAGCCGAAGGCCCCTGATTCAGGACCTGGCCAGGAGGCTGCTGACTGACGACGAGGTGCTGGCTGTCACCCGCCACTGTTCCCGGGTGAGCCTCCAGCCCGTCCCCAGCCCTAGTACATGGTCACTCAGTCTCCCAACCCTTCATTCAGGCCACTATCTATTGACAAGTATCTGGGCTTGACACTGTGAGGCCAGTGGTAAATAAAAGCAGAAGTTACCCCTGTAACTCGTGAGTGCACACAGACACACAGACACATGGACACACAGACACACACACACACACACGCTGAGCTCACAGCCAGGAAGGGAAGATAGACAGTAACTAAAACCTAAGCACCCATACTGACAAATCATGTGAAGTACTGTGAAGAAAAAGAACATGAGAAAATAACCTAAGAGGCAGAAACTAGATGGCGTGGTCTGGGAGGGCCTCCCTGAGGAGGTGATATTTAAGCTGAGGGGAGAAGGAGCCAGACCAGACAGGTGATGAGTTCGGGACTTGAGTCCCTGCAGTCACCTGCTCTGTTCTCTGTTCTCTTCTAAACCCAGGCTTCCCCACCCCTCATGCCTCCTTCCACTCCTGGGTCAGCCAACAGGTCTGGCCTCATGCCAAGCACCTTCCCCTGTTACCCAAGTCAGTAATCTTTTGTCCTCCCAACATACCCCAAGCCTCCCCCAACACCTGCACTGCTGCTCTCTGTTTCGTTCAACTTCAGACAGAAGCAGAGGGCCCCACGGTGGGGTAGAGGGTAGATCTGAGGGAGTCTTTGTAGCCTGGGTGTTGGGGAGGCTGCAGGAGGCACAGGCCATGCCCTCCAGGAGGATTGGAAGGCCCTCTCCTGTCCCTCTGTCTCAAGAACGTGCAGGTTTCCTGTGATGGGTTCCTTGTGCTCGATCTGCATCAGTGTACGCGTGATCCTGTATACCAGGGCAAGCTGAGGAGTTTCAGGAAATTGTTTGTGGTTCCCCCGACTCCCTCACCTTGGTCACTGTGGGGCTGTGTTATGTCTGTGTGACATGTGCATTTGTTCATCTCTGGGGTACCTGAGTTTGTGTTGACTTAACTGTACAGTTGTATCTGTGTGTATGTCACCTGGAGACTGAGGCACACTAATTCATGCATCCTTTTGCCAATGCTTGGTTTACAGCAGAGCTACATATGGGGGTGCATCTGGGGGGCAGCTAAAGACCTCTGGGCTAAACTCAGTTGAGTGTCACGCTCAGCTCTGAGCGCCATGTAGGGCTGTGCGTACCAAGCCTTTGTGAGCCTGCAACTCTAGGTCCTGGCCACTAGGTGGAGCTCTGCATCAGTTTCTTTGGTAGGCTCCTGTTCCTCCACCCCTCTGCTCCTCCCACCCTGCCCAGGCCAGGAGGGCCTCTCTCTGTGCCCCAGAGCACCTAGGGAGCAATGCCTACCACCCAACCTGACCCAAGCCCCACCCACACCAAGAGATCAGACCCTCGGGGTGGAGTCCTGGCTGGAATGATTAGTAAAGCTCCGCTAGTGACTTGGATGTGTGGTTCCCGAACCCCAAGCCTCCCTTCTCTCTCCCCCTCTGAGCCATCTCCCCACAGCCGCCAGACCAGGTATTATAAACCACCTCTCTGATCACTTTACACTCCCCAAGCCCCCTTGCAGCCTCATATCTTTGGCAGAATGGAGTACAAGTTCCTTATCCTCACATTCAAGGCCCTCCCTGATTTGATTCCCCAATCCACTAACCTCTGCTTTCCCATGGTCACCACATCACATCCTCTTCCCTTGGTATAACATATAACACTGGTTTATACAGCCTACGAATTGCACAACCCTAGGGGCACTACTCACACTGTAGTCACAAACTGTACAGCCTATATGGAGGCCCTCCATGTACCCCATGTTCCAGTTCAACCTCTATCTACCCATTATTCCACAGTACCCTTTCCTGCCAGCTATCATGCTGTTTCCCTGCATTTATCCTTAAGAGTCAGTGAAAGGCCATCTCCTCCATGCAGCCTCCTTTGATCTTCCCACCCTCCTCTGAGACTCCCTCTGCCCCGTCGCCAGTGGTCTGTAGTTTACTGGAGCATGTGGCTCTCTGTCATTGTGTCCCCACTGCCCAGTACAAGACCTGGCACTTAGTGGAAGCTGAACACAGGTTTGTGGACTTGAAGTGTGTGCACATATGTGACTGGTTCTGTGCAATTACGTGTATCTCTCTCCAGACAAAAGGGGGTGTATTGTCCATATTTGTAAGTGTGGGTCCCTGTAATTTTGTGTGTGGTTTAGGGCCACACACACAGTTGAATTTCCAGATACTTATGAATGTCTCACTCTGGCCACCAGGGTGTGCTGTTTCCCTGTGTCTGGGCACGCCCGGGTTGCTCTGGGTGTGTCCCGGAACCAGTATGTGTGTCCCTCATAGCACTAGGGGGCAGTGTGCTGTCCAAGTCGGGTGGCTCCCAGTATACAGTTTGCCAGTTTGTCTGCGTCGGTGGGGTGTGGCTGGTGGCATCGGGGCAGTGCCAGGCAGAAAGGCCTCCACCACCCTGGGTACTGACTGGAGTGGCTTTCTGTAGGGCCACCCCTTCCCCAGAGTCCCCATTCCAGCCTTGAACAAAGCCTAATTTGTAGGTCTGTGCAGACACAAGCTGGGACAGCCAGGCGCACAGCCTAGACTTTGGCTCAAATTCCTTCCTTCAGCCCGGGAGGTGGGGTGGGGAGGAGAGTCCACGCCCTGCATATCCTTTTCCGGTACCACAGCAGGCAGGAGCCAGAGCTCTCAGGTTCCAGTCCCTCTTCACACTTCCTCATCTGTGTGGCCTGGGGCAAAGTCCTTCTCTCTGAGCCTCAGTTCCCTCATCTGTGAAATGGGAATAATTGACGTCTCTCTCAGAGTGGTTGCTAAATGAGGGACCGTGTGTACGAGGCCTAGAAAAAGGCCCAAAGCTGCTATTGTTACTGCTGTTACAGCTCTGTCATTATTATTGCAGGCTTCCACCCAGTCACCAAGATAAGACAGCCCGGGGGTGGGGAGAACCTCTCCAAAACGTGGGGTCCCTCCATGCCCAGGCATGCCCCCTCACCGGGCTCTGGAAGTCCCCGCTGCTATCTGACCTGTGGTGCCTCTCTCTGCAGTACGTGCATGAGGGCGGCGTGGAGGACCTGGTGAGGCCCCTGCTGGCCATTCTGGACAGGCCTGCGAAGCTGCTGCTGCTGAGGGACATCAGGTGGTGAGGGCCTGGGGGCAGGAAGGGGATCCCCGATACCTCCCCTAACCTCTCCAGGGCTGAAGTCCCTCCGGGCACCTCCAGAACTGAGCCCTGACCACCCCTCGTCTCTCGCCCTCCCCCAGGGGTGTGGTGGCCCCCACAGACCTGGGTCGCTTCGACAGCATGGTGATGCCTGTGGAGCTGGAGGCTTTTGAGGCCCTCAAGAGCCAGGCAGGTCAGCAGCCAGGGGGCAGGACTGTGGATCCCGAGCCACAGGTGGGGCTGGGGGCGTGGCCTCCCAGTGGAGAGGGGCAGAGATTGCCTGGGCCCTTTCAGCTGGGCCCATCAGGGAGCCTTGTTCCTGACCTGCTCTCCTCTCCAACCAGTTTGGCCTCCTGCCTTGCGACCAGCCCGGCAGGACACACCGCCCAAGCGTCACCTCATCACTCCTGTGCCTGGTCAGTCAGAGTCCCAGAGCCCGGGGAGGGGGCACACCCTAGGGGGGCTGGGGGAGGGAGAGTGAACCTTCCATCCTTGTCCCCATGTGGGCTGTCGCGGCTCCAGAGGTATGTGTGTTTCCCTGAAGGAAATCCCTCGTCTGCCAGAACCATTTTCATCATGTCCACTCACCATCTGTACTATTATTTACTTAATAATTAAAAAATTTTTTTAATTAATTAATTTTATTTTTGGCTGTATTGGGTCTTCGTTGCTGCACGTGGGCTTTCTTTAGTTGCGGCGAGTGGGGGTTGCTCTTCATTGCTTCTCATCGTTGTGGCTTCTCTTGTTGTGGAGCACGGGCTCTAGGAGCGCGGGCTTCAGTAGTTGGTGGCTCGCGGGCTCAGTAGTTGTGGCTCACGGGCTCTAGAGCGCAGGCTCAGTAGTTGTGGCGCACGGGCTTAGCTGCTCCAAGGCATGTGGGATCTTCCCGGACAAGGGTTCGAACCTGTGTCACCTGCATTGGCAGGTGGATTCTTAACCACTGCGCCACCAGGGAAGCCCCTTAATAATTGGGTTTTAAATCCACTCACTTTTTAAATCATCTCATTCTATGCAATAACCTCTGAGAAATTACCAGCTTGGTGTGGGAGTCATATTTTTACTTGCTATTGTAATAGTTACTTAAATAAAACTGTAACTATGACAATAGAAAGTTTTAAAATACTATTGCAATAGAACCCGGGCACGCTGCCACAGGGCCTGAGCAAACCCAGGCCTGGGTCTCCCTACACCAACAAAGGCAAGGACTGGGGTCTGGTAAGGTGGTCTGGGCTGTTGAGGGGAAGGCGGCCTGACCTTGGCCCTCTTCCCCAGACAGTCGTGGAGGCTTCTACCTACTTCCTGTGAACGGCTTCTCAGAGGAGGAAGATGATGGGGAGCTGAGGGAGCGTCTGGGGGGCCTCCAGGTCTCCCTGGGTGCCTCTGCCTCCCACCACCCTCATAAAGGGATCCCCCCTCTCCAGGATGTGCCAGTAGATGCCTTCATCTCACGCAGAAGCGCCTGCACACCCCCTCCCCAGCCACCCCCCGTGGCTCCCCGGCCCCCAAGGCCTAACTGGCTGCTGACAGAACCCTTGACCCTAGAGGGCCCTCGGCAGAGCCGGAGCCAGGGCCCAAGCCAGAGCCGCAGCTGCAGCCGCAGCCGGGGCAGAGGCAAGTCCCCCGGACGCAGGCGTTCCCCATCCCCGGCACCTATCCCCACTCCCAGCACAGCCAGCGGGCGCTACCACAAACCTCGGAAGGCCAGGCCTCCTCTGCCACGACCTACGGATGGGCAGGTGGCCAAGGCAGGGGGCAGTCAAGGGCCCTCTGAGAACGGAACTGGTGGGACAGCCGAGGAGGCAGCCACGAAGGTCCCCAGTGGGGAGCTGAGGACCGTCACACTATCCAAGATGAAGCAGTCCTTGGGTGAGTCCAGGCAGGACTGCACCTGCTGGGGGGCGGGGGCTCTTGGGTGTGGGTGAGGTTGGTGGGCTTGGTTTTGGGGTATAACTAGGGGACCTGGGACTAGGGAAAGAATCGGGATATTAGGATATAGTTGGGAGGGTCCATATTTGGGAGGTTTGGGGTCTAGAGTGAGTTGAGGATTGAGTAGTAATAGAATCTGGGGGTTTGGGAGAAGTTGGGGGCTCTCTATTTAGGGCTGGGTTTTCCTGGGAGCTCTGGGCTTTAGGGGTGTGGCTGCATGGTAACCCAGTGTTTCTCCCTCTCACTAGGCATCAGCATTTCTGGGGGCATTGAGTCCAAGGTGCAGCCCATGGTGAAGATAGAAAAGATCTTCCCTGGGGGCGCTGCCTTCCTCAGTGGGGCCCTTCAGGTGGGTGAAGGGCACCCAGGCCCACTCCCTAGGCCCAGAGCTGAATTCTGGCAGGGGGCGGGGCTGGTACATGCTCATCTTCCAGCCAGACATGTTTAGACCAGGTCATGGGAGGAGGCTTGGGAGCAGCGGGGTTAGGCCTGAAGGATACGCAGACCTAGGGAAAAATCTGTCCCCTCATGCCAGCCTGCGCCTGAGGGTGGCCCATCCTGTTACACCGCTAGCCCCAAGGGACAAAAGGCAATTGTCTGCACCCCACCCTGCCCCCAACCGGCTCTGAACACAAAAGTCCCATTGTCCATCGCCTCCGCCCAGAGCCCAGATGGGGAGGAGTGTCCTAGCTGGTGGAGGTGAGAGGTTGGGTGGTGGTGTGGGGTTGACCTGAGGAGGGAGGTCTGTGATTCTCCCACCCCCATCCCAGGCTGGCTTTGAGCTTGTGGCCGTGGATGGAGAGAGCCTGGAGCAGGTGACCCACCAGCGGGCAGTAGACACCATCCGCCGGGCTTATCGAAACAAGGCTCGGGAGCCCATGGAGCTTGTGGTCAGGGTCCCCAGGCCCGACCCACTGCCCTTACCCTCTGACTCATCAGCCCTCACTGAACAGCGGCTTCCTGGTGACCATTCCCCTGCCCGCTGACCCCTTGATGGTACTCCAGCTACCTCCCACTGGCTCCCAGAACCTCCCATTAATGCCCTTCCCACCCATACCCAGACCCCTCCCGCTGATGCCAGGCTTCTCCAGCTGACCCCCAGCCCAGTGCCCTCTCCAGTCTTCCAGCCTCCTGATACTAATCCCAGACTCTCCCCGGCTACCCCGTAACTCTTCCCACTGACCCCAGAGAATCCTCCTGCCATCCCCTGGACCTCACCTACTAACCTCTTCAGGCCTCAAGAACCTGCCACTCCTGCTTGCCTTGCCTACCTGCAAAGCTCCGCACTGGTGGCTCAGATCCTCTCCCCCCACATTCTCCCTCCCCAGTTGTCACTAAGGCTCTGCCCATTCCAGATAAACTTGGTGTCAAGGACAAGGTGCTACTGGGCAGCTCTGTCACCAGCTCACTATCCCTAACCCCCCAAGACAGGAAGGGGGTTGGGAAACCCAAGGTCTGGGGCTTAGGATTGGTGTGCACTTTCTCATGATTCCCCCAGTGAGGGACAGGCACTCTCAGATAGGGCCCTCAAGGGGGTCACTGTATCTAGCCCCCAGCCCCAAGCAGTGTTCTGTGCAAGGGACAGGATGGGAGTCTTTTCTAGTTTCTCAAACCCCAAGAGCCCATTTCATGTTGTGGTCCACTAGGAACTCAGATTTTCTGCTGGATTTGTCCCTCCCCCATCACCCTTTCTCCCCGGAAGACCTCCATGAGGGGTTAGGGGAATAGCCAGCAAATAAAAGAGGGCGTGGGGGTCAAACAAGTTCCCGTAATCTTTATCCAGCACACTCATCATTTTCTAAAAACAAAAATTTTTTTTTTAATTTTTTTCTTTGGGTTTGTACAAGAAATTTACAATGTGAAAAATATACAAGTGAAAACAAGGCCATAAACCTGGGTGTTGGGGAGGGGCCACTTGGTCACAAATACAAATAAACAAGACATTTCTGAGTTCTTCCTTTGGTCTGACTATAGCCCCCTTACCCCAGGAGAGAGGCTGCAGAGCTGGAACCTGGGGATCAGACCCCGCTCCCAGCCCTGTCCCCCAAAACGGGCAGGGTGGGGGCAGGCACATCTGGAGCAGCTGGCGCTGTTTGGCTCGCTCTGGCTGTGTGATGGGGAGAATGTGGAGATGAGGGAGCCCCTTCCTCTTCCCAGCCCCCTGGCTGGGTGGGCTGGAATGCTGGGGGTGAACGGGGTTGGCAGAGAGGCAATGGCAGTAGTTGGTGAGTGAAATAGGCTGAGTGAGTAGGAGCCTCGGGGTGACAGTGAACACAGGGACCTTCAAGGAGTCTGATCTTGCTCATCCAAATCACAGGGCAGCCCTGAGTCCTTGAAAGAGGCCCAGAGGCCTGGATCACAGGGGACAAGTGGCCCTGGGGCCCTCCGACTTTGGGGCCCTCAGTGGATCTGAGGCTACCATCTGCATTCAGTAGACCTCCCCGCAGAGCTGGATGCCAAGGCCCTAGATTTCGGTGGCAGTGATCTCCTCCAGGCAGATGCAGGGAGCTGGCTCCGCCAGGCCCAGGTCCGCGAGTTCCCGGGCCTCCAGCTCCAGGCTGAGCTGCTGCAGCTCCTGCTCCAGCTGCCGGTTGCGTCGGTACATCTGGATGTAGTTGTGCTGCAGCTGCTTCTGGTAGCGGATCACCTGCTCCTTCTCCGCCTGCCAGGCCAGCCGCTCCTCCTCGAAGCTGTCCCGCTGTTCCTCGCCTCGCCGCCGCTCCCGCTGTAGCTCCGCCCGGAGCCGCTCCACCTGGGCCCGCAGGCTGCCCCCAACCCCGGCTGCTGCCCGCTGTGCCTTGGCCTCATCACTCTCTGCCAGGAGGAACGGGTCAGCAGTGGCAGGAGGCACAGGGGGTTCCCGGAGGCCGGCCGCCTCGGTGTCCAACTGCCCAGCTTTCTCCCGCAGCCGCTCAGCCTCCTGGCGGTGCCGCTGCAGCTCCTGGGAACAGGCCTCCAGCTCCAGCTCCCGTGTTCGGGCCGCCTCCTGGAGGCCCCGTGCCCGGCCCTCACTGACCCGCAGTGCCGCCCGGGCCTCCCGCAGCGCCACTCGCAGGGCCACCAGCTCGCTGCCCTTCTGCACCAGCTCTGCCTGAGATTCCTTCAGTTGCTGCTTCAGGAGCGAGATCTCGCCTGACTTCTGGCACACCTGGGGGTGGGAGATAGTCAGAAAGGATGGTGAGAAGTGTTCTCCCAGGGTGTCAGGCCCTGACATCATGCTGGGCATTTAGGGAGAGGTGGTTTGATCATTATACCCATTTTACTGATGAGGATAATGAGAGAGCTATTAATTGGCTACGGTGGAATACAGACCCAGATGTTTTGCTTTCAAAGCTGGGGTCTTTAAACCATCACAAAGCAGTAGCGCCCTGGGGACTGGATGGTGGCGGGTTTGGTAGGAGTGGAAGCAACTGAGGGCAGTGCCCACATTTCCAGTTGAGAGGCACTACAGTATCCTGGTGAAAAGCAGAGACACTGGAGCCAGACTGCCTGGGTTCAGACCTCAGCTCAGCCACTGAGTAGGTGTGATCTCTGGCTCTAGCCTTTCTGGGTCTCACTTTCCTCACCTATAAAATGAGGATATTAACAGCACCCACTTCACAGGGTTGTTACGAGGATTAGAGGATACACTCTACATTACACGCTTAGAATAGTGCCTGTTGAGCAGCAAGCACTACATTCTCATTCTTATTATGGCGGGAAGGCAGTGGATAGGAACGTTACTGGCTACGTGCGCACTTAGACCAGACCAATGAGGAGACCAAATGTGGAGGCCCAAGAAGACCCGCACCCAGAAAGGGAGGTCAAAGGGGGAGCCTCATCTCACAAAGGTGAGGAAGGGGAGGCCCTCTGGGGGTGGCAGGTGAGGGGGTGTGGCTGGGCCCCTCCTTTCAAGGCTTACCCACTCCCCACCCCCACCCCCACCCCGCTGCCAAAGGCCCTGCTCCCTGCCCATCCTGGTCTGGCCCACCTCCCACTTGGTCTCCTCCAGCCGTGGCCCGAGCTCCCGCTGCTCCCGCTCGAAGGTGGCGCAGCGCCGCTCCAGCTGCTCACGTTCCTGCAGCAGCTGTGCAAAGTCATCCTGCAGCTGCCGCTTCTCCTGCTGCAGCTGGAACACCTGAAGCTGCAGCAGCTGTTGGGCCCGCTGCGCCCGCTGCGCCTGGGCCATGCCGTCCTCTCGCAGGGCCTCGCGCTGCCAGTGCCGCTGCCGTTCCTCGTACACCTATGGGCGAGAGGGTAGGCCTGGGTCCTGGTGGCTCCCCCAAACCTCAAGCCCTGGCCACCCCCAGCTCCCCAATCACCGACTGCCCTGGCTCCCGTCCTGGGCTCAGGGAAGGTAGATTCCATTCAATAATTACAATAATTACAATACCAACAGTAGCAGCTACTTTTATGAAAAGCGACACAACAACAACAATAACAGCAAGCACTTCCCAGGTGCCAGGCATTAGTCTAAGCACTTTACACCCTTCACCCTACTTACTCTTCATGATAACCCTGAGGCCAGGAATATCCCCATTTATAGATGAGGAAACCGAGGCTCAGTACAACTAAGTAACTTGCTCAAGCCTGAAGGACAGTAAATGGTGGTGCTGTGTCAACCACTCTACAGTGTAAGCCAGACAGCTGGGGTGGGGATGGGGTCACAGTGCAACAGCCCGACACCTGCCCCTCAGCACAGACAGAAATGCTTCTTGTATTCCCAGCACCTGTGGATGTCCTGCCATGCCACCCCCGTCACTGCCACTGACCACA
Organism: Orcinus orca; assembly: GCF_937001465.1. Classification (NCBI taxonomy): domain Eukaryota; kingdom Metazoa; phylum Chordata; class Mammalia; order Artiodactyla; family Delphinidae; genus Orcinus; species Orcinus orca. The sequence goes on along the minus strand of NC_064572.1, from coordinate 63,356,758 downwards.
CCCGGCACATGGTCACCTCGCTCTCGTCCAGACTGTCCCGCAGCTGCTGCAGCTCTGCCTCCCGGTCTCGGAGCTTTCCTTCCAGGACACAATGCAGCAGGGCCTCGTCCGAAGGGGGTGGAGGGGGTGGAGGCGGTGGCGGGGAGCGTTCCCCACAAGAGCTGCTGTCAGGGGAGGCCCGGGGACCGCTGCCCAAGAGCCCCCCGGCCATGCGGCCCCCCAGGGAGCCTGTGCTCTTGCTGGAGGAAGATCGGCCGCTGTCTGAGTGGGAGGGCCCAGTGGGGGCCCCTCGGGCTGGCCCAGGCAGTGCCCCCCGCCCAGGGCCGTGGGAAGGCAGGTGCCCGCCTGGGGAGCTGGTGGCTGGCTCTGCACCCCCGGTGCTGTAAGTGGGCAAGCTGGACAGTGAGTTTCGGCCGGAGTCGGATAGAGTTCCCGATGGACAGCTGCTGGCCCAGCCACTCAGGGTCAGGGGTTTGTCGGCAGCCGAGGAGGAGGAGGAGGAGGAGGAGGAGGCAGGGCCCCCAAACAGCTGCGTTAGGCTGCCTTGGCTTCCTGACAGTCCGGCAGCCCGAGGACCCAGGAAGCTAGGTAGGGATGGTGCCCCTCGAGGTTTGGGCAGCACTGGCTTGAAGGCTGTTGGGCGGATCACAATTTTCTCCATGTTCTGAAATGAGGTGCCACTTGACAATGGGGATGAGGCCGCCCAATCTTTCAAAGCCCTTATCATACTCCCTGCCCTCCCATCCGGGGTCCCCAATCCCCATATACTAATAACAATTGCTCCCACTGGCTGAGGGCCTCCTGAGTGTCAGCTTTATGTCAAGTAATTTAAAACGTTCCTCTCAGATCATTACAACAGCCATACAAGCAAAATATTATCACTATCTCGTCCACAGATGAGGAAATGGAGGCTCAGCAGAGTTACGGGCCTTGCTCAAATTCAAACACATTGTTTTAAGTATAAAACAGTATTTCTAAGCAGCTAACACTTATCGAGTACATATTACGTGCCAGGCACTAGGCTAAACACTTTACACACATGATTAGATGTAATTCTCCCAACAATCCTGTAAGAGTTGACCTATTACCTCCATTTTACAGATATAGGAACTGAGACTCAGAAAGGTTAAATGACTTCTCTGAGGTCATACAACCAGAATGAGGCAGAGTTGGGATGAGAACCCAGGTCTGGTGAATCTGGAGCCCACACTCCTCCCTCTAAATAGGTCTCCTAATTTTGGCTTCTCCAGGGGACCCCTGATTCCACCCAGGCCCCAAAGAAAGGGCTGGTCCTCACCTTCTCCAGCTTTCCGGAGACAGGGATGAGCTTTGGTGGGGGACCACGGAGATGGGCATTGCGTGCCCGCTGCTCTCGGGCATCTTCGATGTCACTGCTTGGGCTGGGGGGTGACTCTGTCCGGAAGTCTTCATTGACGTAGGTAAAGTTGGTGCCAGGGACAGCCTTCCTGGGGGGCACAGCTGGGCACAGCGGCTCCTGTGCCTCATAGCCACCCTGCAGCAGCCCATCCTGCTGGCGGAAGAAGGTGGGCCCAGGGGGACCGTGATGGCGGGGAGGAGCCGGCCCCCCAGGGCAGGGCCGGCCTGAGATGAGGCTGCTCACGCTACCCATGGCTGGAGCTTGTGGGGCAGTGGCGGCCTCAGGAGCGGGCTCCAGTGGCACTGGCAGCGTCTGCACAATGGCCATGGCAGCAGAGGCTCAGGCCTGGCCAAGGGCCTCCAGGGAAACCTGTGAGCAGGGCAGTGGTGTCAGTCTCTCCATCTTGAGCTCCCTCCCTATATAAGGTCTCGAGTTCCTCCTGGTCCTTTGTCCCAGGTCAAACAGCCCCCTGACATCAGTAACAAACAACGATACCCTCCCCGCAAGGCATCCTCTCCGAGTCTTGGCAAGAACCTCAATTATCCCTGGGCCGCAGGCCACTGCCCAATTCTGGTCTAAACATGGCTGAGGACTGAATCTACCAAGCAGGGATGATGACGGAATGGGGCCCCACAGAGGCCAGGACTCAAGTTAGGGAGGGAGCCCTCTCTACCAGCTCCCAGCACCAGTCCTTGGTCCCCTGGGACAGGTGGCCTCATTAGAGGCAGTCTGGGCAACCTCAGGGGTGCAGTCAGCAACTCAGATGGTAATTAGGAAACAAAGAGCTAAGGCCAGGCAGTGCCCAGCCTCCCCCAGCTGGGCCTCAGTTTCTCCCAGACAGACAGGCGGCAAGGGTGGAGCTGGTCAAACAAGAACTCAGAGCTCTTAGGGAGCCCACAGGTACCCTCTGGGGTCTCCTGCCTCCAAGAGGTGGATGCAGGCTCATGCCTGTTTCCATGACAACTAGCCTCACCACACCCAATCAGTCGGGCCTAGAGAAGCCTACACAGACCCACTGCCAACCCCTATGAAACCTTCTAGCTTTGGACATTCCCCAGAGTAACCCCAAGGGGATGAGGATAGAAGCTCTACCATCACCTCTGGCAGCTGCTCCAAGATCTCATTTCCCTGGAGCCCAGGGAAGAGGGCTCCACCTCCCCAGGCCCTGCTCCTTCCTGGAAGGGGACAGCAAGTCTCCACCCGGAACTCCCTCCCCAGTCCTGAGGCTGAAGACCAGGACTCAGGCATCTGCTGAAGTCATCATGCAGAACGGGAGCCAAGAAGTGGACAGAGAATTGCGTAGGAGTAGGAGTGTATGCATCTTACTTATTTGTGTGTGTGAAACTGTGTGTACAAGAGCATGAACCTGAGCACTGTGTTTGAAAGTATCATGAATGAATGTGTGAGTATATATGTTTGGATAGATGCATTAGTACATTCAGATATACATGCATATGTATGTGAACTCATATGTGCATATCTTACAAAAGTGTGTGTGTAAATAGGGTGTCTCTCTCAGAAAGTATGTGAAAGTCACAAACGCATACATAAGTGAATTTGTGGTGTATGACTGTGACTATGTGAGAGAATATGTTTGGTTAGATGTCCATTCATATATACATGAGTTTATGTATCTTACACAAGTGTGTGAGTAGGAAATGAGGGTGCACAAGTGTGTATAGAGCACCGTGTGTGCATGGGAGCATGTGAGAGAGAGGGTGAGAGCCTGGGTGGCACGCAGGGCCAACTGGGTGAGTGGGAGCCTGGTTTTTGTCACTCACTGGATTGTGGGGAGAGGAGAGACACGTTGAGTCTTTGCTTGATCTGCTCTCCTTCATTCTTGCGTGTGTTCCGTTAAGTCCGCCCCCACCCCCCCTCCCCGCTCAAGTCAGAAGATCTGGAGAACCAGGGAGGTGTCCAGACTGAGGAAGGAGGAGCTGGGAGCTGGGGGTTGGGGTGACTGGTGTCCACGGAGCAGGGGCAGGGGCTGAGTCCACCCCACAAGCGCCAGCCCTGAGCAAAGCCAATGGAACACCCCCTCCTCTGCCCTCTCCCAGACCACTCCAGGGCCTGGAGGAAACAGTGGGGAAGGGGCTTTTTAGGGGGCCATGGGGGCTGGCATCTCTGTCTCCATTTCCCCACTTCTGTGAGCACAGAGAAAGTGGAAACTGAGGGGAGGAGACAGAGAGATTCAGACAGGGACCCAGAAGACAAGAGACAAAGACTGAGAGAGGCCCCAGGGTCAGGCAGACCCAGTGAGCCGGGGTCCCTGCGCGCCACGGAGCCAGGAGCCCCTAAACCCAGAAGAGACACTGAGCTGGGCCCTGAGAGCCAGACACCCAGGGAGCCAGCGCCAGGCGTCTGGAGAGCCAGGCCCAGCCAGCCCGGCTCCTGCTCTTGAAGCCCGAGAGAGAAGGAGGGGCAAGTGGAGGCTCCATTTTGAGAAGTGCGTTTGTGGCTGTAGGAAGGGAACCCCCAGCTCTCCCCAGCATCCTTGAGGAACCGCTCCGGCACAGCACACACTCCCCCCGCCCAGTGGGGACTACTGAGGGCTGGGTCCAGCCGGGGTCCGAGGGAGGTCTGGCCGAGGTCCGAGCTCCCACAGACCTGTTTTGAGGGCAGAAGAGTTCGGGAAAGTCTCCCCCTCACCAAACTCCAAGGACCATCCAGCGGGATCAAGTCTGGGATCACGAGTTGCCATTCCGAGACCGGAAGCCGGGAGCCCCCAATCCACCCTCCGGAATCCATCCCCCTCCCACCCCCGCCGCTTCCATAAAGTGGGGGCAGCTGTAGAATGCCGCCTCCCCACGGGACCTCGGCCGTGCATAAGTTGGGGTCACCCCCAGGTCGCCTCCCAGCCCCGGCCCCCCCTCACCTCCACCGCGCTGCTCCATGCTCAGCCCCGGGCCGCCCCCAGCGCTCCACAGGCGCGCCGACCGGCTCCAGCCCGCGCGCCGCTACTCGGAGCGGCCCGGTCCGGCCCGGCCCCGCCTCCGGGGAGCCCCCGGCCCGGCCCGGCCCAGCCCAGGCCCCGCCCGGCCCAAGTGGGCGGTGCAGCGCGGGGGAGGGTCCGAGGGGCGACCCCGCCCCCGGGGCGCGGATAAGCGTAGGCACCCCGTGTCACGCGTGTCCGGCGAGGCGCACGCACGCAGGGGCTACGTAGCGGGACTCAGATTCCCTCCCTCCGAGGCGCCGCGGCTGTGTGTCTGGAGGCTCGGTCGGCTCAGGACTAGGCGGCAGTGGGTCACCCTGTACCCCTACCCGAGCCCCGGGGCCGGCGGCTGCTGATCATTGTTCGAGCACAAAGGGCCAGGCGCCGCGGCGGCCGCCCTTCCCCCTCCGCTCCTCTGGTCGATGCCAACCCCGCCCCCCCCACCCCCAACACACTCTCCGGCTTCGGAGTCCAGAGAGGGAGGCCGAGGGTCAGCTGCCCCCCACGCTGGGCCCTGCGCCCCAGCACAAGTCGGGGGCCGCGGTTTGGTGGGTGCTTGCCCCACCCGCAGCGGGTTGGAAGAGGCACGCTTGGATTTGCGGAGGCAGCGCCACCTAGCGGCCTATTCGGAGAACAAGCCCAGTCACCCCAACCTTGGGGGGTCCCTACCCGACTCCCCAGCACTGTGCCCTCTCCCACTAGAGCCCAGGCCTCCCCCGAGCGCGGCTCTGTGCTCCCCAACCTTCCCTCCGAGTCATTTGCTAAGAGAGAAGTCATTGATCGAGAGGCAGCCCCTGAACCCCCAAAAGTCACTGGGGTGAGCTGGTCCAAACTTACAGGCCAAGCCTACACGAGCCTCACAGCCGACAACATTCCACTGTCTTCTCAGGGTCAGGGATATTCTCACCCTCTGGCAAACAACACTGTCTTAACACCCACACGATCTTTCCCACATTCAGTCTCACACAGCCACAATCACACAGTCTGTCTCGTCCATCACAAGGTTCCATGTCCCTTCTTTCCATAATCTTCAGGCCAATTCACAGAGATACACTCGGTGTCACACGCCTAGTTGTGCACAAACACTCGGTGTCACACGCCTAGTTGTGCACAAACACTCGGTGTCACACGCCTAGTTGTGCACAAGCTTTCACAGCTCGAGTTCCTTCGCACCCAGTCACAATCTTAAATACACTTCGTCTCCTAAGTATGTTTCACACTGACAGTCTCATTCACAGTCACAAAGACAACTTCTTACACATACACTTTGTATTTCACAAACATTTTAACACATAGACTTGCCCGTAGGGGTCTCTGTGACCTAGTCAGGTCAGCTGATGCCCGCACCCCTGGGCAAGGACAGCCTCCTGCCCCCTAACCCCGCCCCCCAGGGCCAAGGCCCGCCGGAGCTCCTCCGCCTCAGGAAGGAGCATTCCCCCCCTTCCAGGCCACAGCCCTGGCCGGCTCTCAGCTCTATTTTTAGCTCTATGGAAAGGGTTGTTTTTCTTTCTTTTTCCCTGTAAAGGGAAACATAGCCCAGCCACCCTCAGGCTCACCCTAGACCCTCAGCCTTACAAGAACAGACTGAGCCCCCCCTCCCCCGTGGAGACCCCCTCTGCTGGCCTTACCCTGATCCCAGCCTCCTGGGACACCAGGAGCCTCCTCCCCTTTCTGGCAGCCTGCCCAGAAGCTCCGGCAGCAGCTGGGCTCAGCGAGTGTGTAGAGGTGGGGGGTGGGGCAGGGAGGGAAGCCGAGGGCCGCTGCCCACTACCTCATTCCCTGGGGGGAGGGGGGCCGTCCTCCCTTCTACCAGAGGGAGATAGGCCCACTCTGGTATTGAGGTGATGTGTACGCTCATGCATCCTCTGGGGAAGGGGGACTCCCACTCTTGCATGAGTGGGCCTTCTGCTTCTACTTTGGGGGTAGGAGCTCCCAGTTCTGCAAGGAAGAGTGGTAGTAGGAAGGGAACCCACAGGCGCTCCCGCAGCTGCTCCCTGGGCTGGAGGACCGGGCGGGGGCTGCTGTACACTGCCATCCAGAATAGCACCCCCTTCAGGGATACTTTCAGGGATGGGGGCACCATGTTCCGGAGAAGGAGGACGAGGAACCCAGGTAACCCCACCCCAGCGCAACAGTCTCTGGTCCTCCTGCGCTACCCCAACTCCAGGGGGCGTTGTGTTCCCATTCCTGGGGGAGGGCTGATCACCTCCAGGAGGAGAATGAAATACAGCCCGGCAAGATACCTGGCAAACTTGCTGAGTACCGCGGAGGGAGGTTCCCGCCCCGAGGCTGGGGTGGGGGGAGGACAGCCCGCTGGTGGGCGAAGCGATCACGTGCTCAGCGCCTGTTTACGTCTTAGTCTTCACCTGCGGGCGGCAGGGAAGCAGGAGCCTCCGGAGGTGTCCCACCCGGCCCGCCCCCATCCGCGGTCACTGGGCGGCTCTTTCCTCCCACCCCCATCAAGTACGCGACAGCAGCGCGCCCTGCCCGCTGGGGGGTCCTCGCGGGCCAGTGGCGCTGCTCCACGGACTACTAGCGTTAACTCACTGGGCGCGTCCGCCCCGGAATGCACGTGTGTTCGTGTGTCTCCAGTACGCGTGTGTGTCTGTGTGCGCGCGTGTGTGGGCCCGTCAGTGTGAGTTTCCGTGTAGGTTCCCTGTTCAGACTCCTGGCCTGCGGCCCCCGGACCGGGGACCCCCCTCCTCAACCCCAATCCCCAGCTTCCCCAGATCGGGAAAGTTCGCTCCGGGGCGGTGTGCGGCAGGCGAGAGTTCCTGCACCTCCGCGGCCCCACCACTCACTCACCCAGCGCCACCTGCACCGCCGTTCCAGCTTCCGCCCGGCTTCTGCTCCAGAGCCGGTACCTCCTTGCCGCGGACCCGCCAGCTCCCAAGCCTGCTCCCGGTTGCGGACTCCGAGCGCCCGCCCGGCCGGGCTCGGTGGAGCGGGGCGGGGCGGCTGAGGCCGCGCCCCCGACCCCGGCAGGGGAGTGGTTTGCGCAGCACCCCCTCAACAGCCGACCCAGTACCCAGCCCAGCTGTGGCTCGACGGTGGCCCGAGACTGCTCCTCTGGCCTCTGACTTCACAGCTTACTGGATTTGGCTTTTGACTTACGAAGGGGCCAGTGGCGCGACAGCCAAGCTAAGCTACCTGGCTGCGCTAACCAAGTTGGCTATAGGGCTTTACTGCCACCCTCCTCTGCTTTGTAGGGAGCCCACCCTGGTCCACTCTCAGCCCACCCCCCAGACACAGGGGAAACCCCTGGGAATCAGACAAAGAAGGCTCGGGTTTCACCAAAACAGACCCCGCCCTTCCTCACACACACCTCGGGGCTGGGGCTGCCCGAGCAGAACCAGCGTCTCCCCCTCCCCTGGAGTAGGTGTCTGCCCAGGTGAGCAGGCTTGCCAGTTCTGGCCCCTACGGAGTATGGCCAGGTTTCTCTCAGGCTCATAAAGTTCCACCCACAGGCACAAACAGGAAGTTGACCTGTATTGCAGGGAGGCACAAAGGGCTCCCACCCTCCATGGCACTCAGGCAGCCTGTGATGTCTACAGGTATCTGGGCCATATTTGCAGCCTGAGTACCTGGGCAGCAGGAGTCCTGTGAGTTTAGTCCCTTCTCAAACCCATTCCCAGTAAAGGGATGGAGGACCAAGGCTGCCCCTCACAGGCAAGTGTGACAATGAATCGAGGACAAGGCTGCAAATCCAGCTGGACTCTGCTGGGCCAGGCTCTTCCTCAGCTCTCAGGAAGATTCTTAATGTCCAGCTGGGCACAGGCAATTTGCCTCAATACACTCTGGCTACGTACAGGGACAGTGACTCTCAGGGATCTTACACAGGACCCAGGGATTAACTACTGCTTTCTAGGTTCCAGGGACTCCTGAACACACTTTGGGCTAATTTTGATGTGAGGAGTTTAAGGCAGGTGTGGAATGGAAGGTGTTTGTATAGGGGGTGGGGCTGGGGGAACATTAGCTTCCCCTCTCCCCCATTCTGGTTTGTGCAGTGTGGGGGGTATCTGCTAGGAGGGTGGGGCAAGACAAGCAAGTGTGTATCTATCCCTCTAACTCCAGTTCACACAGAGACCTCACAAAAGTCCCCTAATGGAAATCCCTAAAGGATTTCCTGAGAACACACCAGGCATCCTAGGGAGACCAGAATATGGAACCCACATCCTTATAGGTAGGACTGACCTGGTGGTGTGCATCTGGAAGGCATGGCTGATGTTCAACGTTATAGACCCTGGATGAGGCCTAGACCAGCCAGCGGCTGGGAATGATTACTGCAGGATTAGGAGGCCTGGCTCCAGCCAGTCTGGGAGAGACCCCCAAGAAGGGAGGCCCTGGAAGAGGTCCCCCCTCCCTCCCCCCCAGAGAACAGCTTTGCTCCAGGGTGTTTCAGGAGACAATTGTAGCCACAATTCTCACACACCACAGACCAGAGAGACCCCAGACCATTCCACAGGGTTCCAGAGCCCCCTCTTAGGTTGACAGGGAAACCTTGATAAAGCAGCCCTGCTTTCAGGAAGCAGGAACCCCACTGACCCCACCACCCTTTACAAAAGGCTTCTCCCCAGCCCCCTTAGAACATCTTGCATTCTCATCACGCTTGCAGGCAAATCTAAAGGGAAACAGACTTTAGGATATCAGAGGAAGTGAGATGGGAAAGTGTCACCATTTAGCAATATTTCTTTAAAAAAATTTTTTTCATTAGAAGCAGATTTCTTTCTTTTTTAAAATATTTATATATTTGGCTGCACGGGGTCTTAGTTGCAACAGGTGGGATCTTTATTTTTTAATTGCGGCATGTGGGATCTAGTTCCCTCACCAGGGATTGAACCCGGGCCCCCTGCATTGGAAGCACCAGAGCCTTAGCCACTGGACCACCAGGTAAGTCCCTTAGCAATATTTCTGACAGGTCTCTGGCTAAGTTATCTTACAATCTCCGGCAGGGTTTCTTAAAAATGAGGAGTCCTTCAGCCATAAAAAGAAATGAAATTGAGTTATTTGTAGTGAGGTGGATGGACCCACAGACTGTCATACAGAGTGAAGTAAGTCAGAAAGAAAAACAAATACCGTACGCTAACACATATATATGGAATCTAAAAAAAAAAAAAAAGGTTCTGAAGAACCTAGGGGCAGGACAGGAATAAAGATGCAGATGTAGAGAATGGACCTGAGGACACAGGGAAGGGGAAGGGGAAGCTGGGACAAAGTGAGAGTGGCATGGACACATATACACTACCAAATGTAAAATAGCTAGCTAGTGGGAAGCAGCCGCATAGCACAGGGAGATCAGCTCGGTGCTTTGTGACCACGTAGAGGGGTGTGATAGGGAGGGTGGGAGGGAAATGCAAGAAGGAGGAGATATGGGGATATATGTATACATATAGCTGATTCACTCTGTCATACAGCAGAAACTAACACACCATTGTAAAGCAATTATACTCCAATAAAGATGTTAAAAAAATAGGTTCTGCATTTTTAAACAAGAGCCCCAGTTCTGACACACACTAACATAAGAGAAAAGCTGAGAGGGTACAAGAGGAGGGAAATGTATGGGGTGGGTGGGGGGTGGCCAGATAAGAATATGCTGAGCTTGGGTCCACGAAGAGAGGTCAGTGAGTGGCTCATGTCACAGAGGTACAGCTGGTCAGGCAAAGCCTTAGGCATGGGGCCCAGTGATCCGCACCTCTGCCAGGGATCACATGGAGATCCTCAGGGAAGACAGATAAAGAAGCACCATCCTGTCTTCCCTAGGCCACAAAGAGATGTAAGGGTGTGCATGCATGAAGACCCTTTAATACCCCTGCTTTCTTGGGAGTGCGCAGCTCAGGCAGGGTGGGGGAGGGGACCTATCTGCTCCCAATTCAAAGTGAGAGGAAAATCCAGTTAAAGACTGGGGTGACACCCAGTGGTCAAATAAGAAAAAGCACAGAAACAAAGGCAATGGAAACTTTTTTCAGTAAAACTGGAAAAGGCTCTACAACGTCATGATTGCAGCCACTCCAGCAGTCCAAGGCAGCATACCATGGAATGAGTGTCTAGGTGGCAGGCACCCTGGGCTAACAGCTCCCCTCCATGGCTCTCTTCCAGGCTTCCACCTTTGTGGCTGTCCCTGGTATTATAAGGGCTGAGCACCTAGATCCAATGGTAGTAAGCACTACCTCAGGGCAGGCTCCAGAGTGGGGAGCAGAGGAGATTGGTATCCACCATGTCGCCCCTTGGCTCTGAAAGCCTGGGCTGGAGTTTTGGCAAGAAGTCCCCTATCCCCTTTCCAGCTTCCCCACTGCTTTTACCTCAACTTGCTCATTCCCACCTCAGGGCCTCTGTATTTACTTTTCCCTCTGCCTGGACTCCTTTCTCCAGATGTTCACATGGCTCAATCCTAGTTCTTCAGAGGCCCCAGCTCAAATGTCCTCTGCTCAGAGACACCTTTTCAGATATTAATCTAAACTAGCCTGTAAGCATTATCACATTACTGTATTTTTTCCTCTAGAGCATTTTTCACTATCTAAAACTATGTTTTGTATGTATTTGTTCATTGCTTATCTTGTCTCTTCTACCACATTACAGGTTCTGTGGAAGCAGGGACCTCATCTGTCTTGTCAGTGCTATATTCGCAGGATGCAGAACAAAACCTGGCACACAGCAGGTTCTCAAATATTTGCTAAATTGAATTCTCTTGCAATGAAACCCTGCCCTAGGCTAGGCCCCTCAGATTGAGAAGGGCCCATAGGTCACAACTACAGGACAGAGGCAGCCCTAGCAGAGGACTAAGAGTCTCTACCCCAGCCTGTCCTGGTAGGCTCATTTCAGCATCCAGCTCTGCAATGCCTTCACCTTGAAGGCTTGGAGAGGTCTGGCTTGTTGGGGTTGGGGGCCTGGTCAGAGTGAGTCTCAGAGATCTGGGGCACAGCCCCCTTTTTGCCAGAAGAGGGCTTTTTGGCCACTAGCCCATTGTCATCCTTGATCTTCTTGAGCCGGGCCTTGCTCTTTGGTGGTATGGAGAAGGTGAGAGAGCTCTTGTTGAATTCAAGTGGGAAGACACCTACGTCTCCATCAAAGCGGTTCTTGGACACCTGTAGATACCGTTTCCCTGGCCCAGTTACCAGCCTCCTGTCCTGCAGGATCAGAACATTGTCTGCTTCCTGGCTTGCCTGGGGGATAAGGGGCAAAAGGAGGAAGGAGCAGTGAGAAGACGTATGAGAGAACCACAAAGGAAGGTTGAGGGTGCAGGGAGGAATAGCAAGAATGGGGGAAGGGAAAAGTACTTCCCCCATCACCAAAGCTCTTTGAACTACTGACCAGAATGCTGGGGCCACTTGAGCCTTTTAGTTCCCTGACAACCCTGTTGCTGTCCCAGATTGTGTACATGCTGTTCCCTCTGCTGCTAACATTTCTGGCTCCACAGCTCACTCAACCCGAGTTCCTTATCATTTAGGTCCTGGTCTAAATGTTACACTTCATCAGAGAGACCATTCTTGATCCCTGTAAATAAAAAAGGCACTACCATCTTTCCATTTCTGTTATTCTCTCCCCCAGTTCCATGTCTGTTCCATTGTGGCACATAGTTTGTGTTCCTTGCCCTGTATTCCCCGTGCCCAGCCCAGGCTTGGCGTGTAATAGGCACTCAGTGTACCACTGGAAGCTCCAGGGTCTGGCTGGTCCCGCTGCCCAGAAGGCCCTCCCACTTATTTGCTTATTTAACACCTGTTGTTGGACAAAACGCAACCCAACCTCTGTTGACACATCTTCTAGGAAGTCTCCCCCCAGGCTGACTCAGATGCCTTTTCTCTTTTCTCCCAACACCTGTGCTGCCTATCGTAGCGCTTATCATACTGAGTTGTAATCACTGTCTCCTTTTTTCCCTGTTTTTTTTTTGGATGCGCCACGTGGCGTATCGGATCTAAGTTCCCCAACCAGGGATCGAACCCGCGCCCCCTGCATTGGAAGCACGGAGTCTTAACCACCGGACCGCCAGGGAAGTCCCTCACTGTCTCCCTCTTTTCCCCATAGAATATGTGAGTTCCTGGAAGGCAAGCAGGGCAAAGGACCCACCATTATCAGCCTTGTATTCCAGCACATGTGTTCCTCATGTCATGGCCCCAGAGGCAAGCTGCCTCCTGCCTGTTCCAGATGGACAGTCAAGATGATTTAAGGCTGAATGAGGGCTGTCCCTGGTCACACCTGCCCCCTCTACTTTCCATAGCTTGAGCTCCTCTAAAGCCCACTTACTTTGGCTGAGCCAAAAATGGATGCTGTCTGTAGTTCTTTATCATCATCTTCCTTCCGGGGGTGAATGACCAGTGTCACATGGCAGCTACTGTCTGTGGCAAACTTCCGAAAAGCCCCGATGATATAGTCTTGAGCTGCAATCCTACCCAACAAAGAGGTTACCAGACACAGAAGGACAAGAACAGACACATACTCCTGATTCGTTAACATCTCCCCACAAACCACCACAACCTCACTCTACTTCCCTCTACCTAAGGACTCACACTTAAGTCCCTGTCCATACTTCCCACTACCACACCCCCCACCTCTACAAAGACAGAAATACATATGGGATGGTATGCTCCTGCACATATGTCAGAAAACAAGAGTACAGTGTGTCTGCCCAGAGGCCAGCTCCCTGAGAAGATGTGTGTCTAAGTGGGTTACAGCTAGACAAGAGGAGGATGTCACCTGTCTGTGGACAGCTGCTCATGACCCATCATGAATTGCAGATTGTCGATAACCACATGACAAATGTCATACACGTAGACTGCATGTTGCATTGTGTCTATCACAGTCCTGGGAAGAGGCAGAGACAATGAATTCAAGAGTCAGTTACAAGTAATCTCCAGACCATGGCAGCCAGAAAACTCTGTTGGGAGTCTGTTCTCCCACCCTCCTATTCTTTGAAAGCTCCACACCTAGGAATCTCACCTGATGCTCTGTTGCCCATGAAAAGTCATGAAATAGAGGGGCAGGTCTTCAAAGCGGTCGGCCCACTCGTCGTATTTGTCCAGTTGCTCTTCCAGTCGCCCCACAGCGAACTGTGTCAGCATGACCCGGGCTAGTCTCACGTTGCTGATCTCAAAGCTACCCCATAGCGTGTTCACTCCCTGGGTACACAAGTCCAGGGCATATTCACTGATGAATGTCGTCTTTCCACTGCCTGTCGGCCCTGCATGGGGGGTTGAACACAGACCCGGGTGAGGAGTAAAGCCCTACCGTTGAAACCAAGACAGGCAAGGAGCTTCAAAGTTGGGAGGGGAAGGCGCCTCTTCAACATTTACTGTAGCCCAAACCCACATGCTTCAGTCATCTGACCCTCTGCCCCCAAACCCGCCCAAGCAGTGATTTCCCAAAGGGTCACCTGTGAAGACTGTCAGCTCGCCCTTCCGATGTCCCTTCAAGAGACGATTGAGGTCAGGGAAGCGGCTCCAGCGAACGCCAGCTGCCTGCTCCACATTTGACAGTTCTCCTAGCACCTCCTCCCGAAGCTGCCGGAAAGACACGATAGACTTGTGCCAGGCAGGCAGGGCAGTACGCAGAATACGAGAAAGATTTAAGCCTTGGTTCAGAGCCTCCAGGGGAGAGGGCTGCTGGTCCCCAGGCCGCACCAAGGAGCATCGTTTGGGGTTCAGTTTTCGGGCGAACAGCTTGGCAGCTTCCCAGGACCGAAGGTCATCCCCCAGCCAGAGCACAATGCGTCGAAACTGTTCGAGGTAAGGAAGCAAGACAGGGGGTAAGCAGGCTGTTCCTCGGGGTAGGGCAAGGGTGGGCAGCCCTGTGGACTGGCTCAAGGCCAGGCTGTCCAGCTCACGACTCGTCAGCACCAACTCAACATCTCGACGACTGATCAGGGGTAACCCAAACAGGTTGTGGAAGGCACCAGGCTGGGGGATGGTGGTCTCCATATAGTGCACTCTGTCACCCTGGCCTTCGGCCCCTAGTAGCTTCAGGCCTCGTAATCCCAATCCTCCAGGGGAGAACCAAGGAAAGACAAGGCTGTGAGCAGGCCGCAGGTAGCGCACACTGAAACGCTTGAGTGTGTCATCTGTCACTTTGGTGAGGCCAAACATCACGCGAGCCAGCTGGGCCTCCTTTGGTTCAGGCAGCTCCCAGAGAGGTACGGCTCGGTCCCAGATCCTCTGGACCTCCTCACTGTCCTCAGCTTCTGGGGCCTCACTAAGCAGGACCCCTTCTCTGGCCCCATCCCCTCGCCCCTCCACGCTGGCCTGGAAGTCTTCCCAGCTCCCCTCAGCTAGGCTGGTCATGCAGAGAAAGCGGCCTGTGGTCTTGTCAATGAAGAGGCTGAAGGAAGTGGCAGCACCAGTCTCGTCCTTGAGCTTCGAGGCACCCACAAAGGGACTAGGTGCCCGCACGCAGCTGTGCCCATCCTGGAAGGGGATCCCATGGGCCCGCAAATATTGCCGGATTTCAGTTGCTGTTACAGGCAACACTGGTACCTCCAAGGCGGCGAGAGCCTCCTTCCTGTACCGTCTGCGAGGAGGGCCCACGGCCAAGCTTCGTGGCAGGCCCCTCCACCCCATCCACGGCCCACGTAGTGGCAGCAGGATACGGAGGGGGTACCCACTTCGGAGGAGGACCCACATTCCTAGTCAAACGGGGGAAGTCACTGCTTGAAATGCCTTAGGTGCCCGGTTCGGGTGCCTTCACTACTAGGTCAGACCCTAGGGATCCTGCACGCACCTCTCTTCTCCCTCTGAATCCTCTTCAGCCCCTCTACATTGCCACTTCACATCTATGCCAGAGGACACGGCCCTTTCACGTCCGTGTCCCTTTGGCCGGTTCCCTACCTCTGAAGTCCTCCACAGCTGCTGCCCCCGCCGCCTCCCCTCCGCGCCGCCCCTCGCCGATGCGGTTTTTCTCGATCATCTCCTCGCCACTACCGCCCCTCCACTGCCCCTCCTCGTCGTCCTCATCTCTGCGGCCGCCTGCGTCCCTTCCGTAGTCCCTCTCCTCTGAGCCCCCTACTAGAGGACCGCTCCGCCGCTCCTTCCCTCAAGGGGACACCAGGCAACCTGAGCGCCACTCCTTCGCTCCCGCCGAGCTCCGCGCTCAGAGGGACGCCCGCCGCGCCTCCGCCGCGTGGTTTTCTCGGCTCCACTGCTAGGAGCTCCGCCGCTCCTGACCTCGGCCCCACTTTCCTCTTGCCCCTGTTGCCTGCAACATGGGTCACTCGCGCCACTAGCCACGACCTCGGAAACAAAACTGCCGCGGCGCCAGTGTTCCAGGAAGCGGAAGCCTCGGGTTAGTCCCGCCCCCACACTGAGAGGCCGGGCTCCACGGCTTCGGAGCTGCGGCCATGACGGCGCGCGGGAGCGCGAGCCGCTTCCTGACCAGTGTCCTGCACAACGGGCTGGGTCGCTACGTGCAGCAGCTGCAGCGTCTCAGTTTTAGCCTCAGCCGTGACGCGCCCTCGTCCCGCGGCGCCAGGTGAGCCGGGGAAGGGCGCGGACGTGCGACTCCATGCCGAGGTTGCCCCGGGTCAGGAGTCACCTTGCTCACCCTTCTCCGGTCCCTCAGGGAGTTCGTGGAACGAGAGGTGACCGACTTCGCCCGCAGGAACCCCGGGGTCGTAATATACGTGAACCCGCGGCCGTGCTGCGTGCCCAGAGTAGTGGCCGAATACCGTAAGTGGGGCCGGACGAGGGCTGGAGGGAGGCGTCGTGGGACTCGGCGCGCTTCCTGCCACTCGTGTGACCCCTGACCCGCTTCCTTTTATCCCCACCTCCGTTCGGCCAGTTAACGGGTCTGTGCGCGAGGAGAGCATCCACTGCAAGTCGGTCGAGGAGATCGCCACGCTGGTGCAGAAGCTGGCGGACCAGTCGGGCTTGGACGTGATCCGCATCCGCAAGCCCTTCCACACGGACAGCCCTAGCATCCAGGGCCAGTGGCATCCCTTCACCAACAAACCGACAACGCTGGGCGGGCTGCGCCCTCGAGAGAGGTCCAGGATCCTGCCCCAGCCTAGCGGCTAACACAATGAAGAGTTGCTCCACCTACTCCAGGGTTTGGACTCTGACCCCAGTAGAGGCCCAGTAGAGGTGGTTCTTCCTTCTGGTTTGGTTCACGGGAGACAGATGGAGCCCACCAAAGGGGAAGCTGATGCCAAATCTTTTGCTTGGGATAAAGAAGAGCTGCCTGTTTCTTTTTGATGTACCCTGTGAGGGGCAGAGACTGTGAGTCTCCTAATTCTGATCCAGCTGACATCTCGGAAACCCGAGAGTCTTCAGATTTTACTGGATCTTCATTTCTTAAATCCAGATCTCAAATCACAGTGAGAGGATTTAAGGCTGGCTTCTGAAGAATCCCTTATGTCCTGTTTTTGCAGCCATTGATCAAGAGAGAGCTAGTACCTTGTGCCCTGCTGTGAGCATGGCATTGGGCTAGGTCCTTTATATCTGTGAATGTTTGTGTGCAGATTAGAAAACTGAAGTTAATAAACTTGTCAAGGTCACACTTGAAGTCTACTTCAAAATATGCACATATTTAAACTATAATGCCATTTTTTTATCTTAAAACCAGAAGCAAAATGAATAATAACTCTTCAAGATGGTGTAGTATCAAAGGCCACGTGATTAATCTAGGCTTGACCCTTGGAGAGAGTGATTCTCAGGCCAGCTGATAAATAGGCAGCATCTTCTAGGCTTAGCTAAAAATGAGGTGAGGGATGGGGGGAGATGGTGAGAAAAAGAGCCAGGAGGTAAAAACCTAGAAACTGTTGTATGAATTCTTGAACTGTCGTAATTTTGTTTGTCATCCCCTTATCACCATGATCAATAAATAGTGAGAGCCTTTAAAAAAGGACTGTACCTGCCCAGGACAGTCAGGATGGAAGCTGAGGAGCCCAATTTCCTCTGCAAATGGCTTTATGGGAAGCAAAGCCAACCCTGCAGCACCTTTACCATAGGCTCAGAAGCCTGTCCCCTGGTGGTCAGGAGAAGACCAGTCTAGACCAAGCAGACCACTCATAGCTGTGGGGAAGGAGGGTATTTATTAACCAACAGTGGGGGGAGGAACTGAACCCAGCCTCCCCACCCTGTCACATGCCTCTCCCGCCTCCCTGGGTCGTGAGCGGGGGCATTCCTAAAGAATGGTAGCCGGTTTACAATAAATACATTCATTGTGGGGTAGAGGGGGGAGAGGCTGGGTGAAGGGCAGTAAAAATCCCGTGGGACTCCACGTTCTCAGCTACAAAAATAACAGTCACCCTCACCCAAGGGGAATGGGGGAGCTCAGTCAGGTTTTGATTGTCCCATATGGGCCTGGAGACTTCAGAGGCCCCTGGACCCTGAAAGTGCCCCGGTGAGGTAGGACAGGGGTGGGAGCCAAGCATCCAAACTCCCAGCCTCTTATCCTTTGCATAGTTCCAAGAACGGGCTTCATGTGCCAGGTGAGACATCAGATCTCTTCTCCCCCTGCTCTGGTCTAGGGGTAGCAAATGTTTGGTCCACAAAAGGGAGGCTGGCTCATTGAGTGCAGTGTTGGTCACCCATCCTAAGGAAGTGTCTGTGAGGACAGCTAAATGGGAGAGAGCTCTCCCTCTGAAATGTTCATGGATCAAACCCAACAGACACAGGTCCAGCGCAGCAAGGGGAGGCTCAGAAGGTGCACGTGAGTGGAAATGTAAGCACATGTTCATGAGGAACACCATGCCTGGAACTGTCTCTGTCACTCTTGAGAGTGACTAAGGGGGTAAGGAGGCTGACTTACAAGGGCTGCACATTAAGGAAGAAGAGTGAATGATGCAGTAGTCTTACCTCCCCAGGCTGGCCTGTTCCCAAGCTCTTGCCAAAGAGGTCATCACACGGGGCTGGGACTACAGGAGAGGACTAGGTAGGATGGGATGTGGCAAATTGGGAGGGTACCCAAAGTCCAGAAGGGATGAAACAAGAATGCACCAGGAGGTGGGCGTGGGGGCCCTGCAGCCCAGCTGATAAGACATTCTTCCATGTGCACACGTGAATGTACACAGGGCTCAGGTGGTTCTGGTGGCTGGCAGAGGTCTTGTCTGTTTTCAGGACCATCCAGCACATAGGGCCATGCAGAGGGTGGTGACATTGAGGCCATCTGGACCTGCAGAGCCCTGCCTGGGAGAAAGAAGGGTTTGAGCAGATGAATGGGGCAGGAGGATGGCATCCTCTCCTCCCAAGTGCTTAGGTTAAAAGGGAACAGGAGCTGGCTCTGGGTCTGCAGAGCCTGAGGGAGCACCTACCTCTGAGGAGCACCGGTTGGCCTGGGCTGCTCACAGATGGGTCCATGGAGACTGAGAAGGGGGCTTTGGCTGGGCCTGACTCTGGCCAGCCCTACAGGGACATCAAAAAGTTGGGAGAAGGGCCTGGAGTTGTAGGGATGAAGGTAGGGTGTCTGTGCTGGGGAGGCAGCGGCCCAGCCTGGGGCAGACAGGCTGGTTTGGAAGAGCATTTGTCCTGGGAGGCTGGGCTCAGACAGAGCTCTCATCCAGGTGCTCCACAAGCTGTGTGTGCTTCCTCTTCTCCAGGATGCGGCTGAGCTCCTCTGTGAAGGAGCAGGGCCCTGCCGGCACTCCATTGTTGCTCTGCCTCAGGAGCACGTAGCTATTGCCATTCATCCTGCGCAGCCGGCTGGGCAGTGCCACCAGCCCGTTGGTCAGCTCAGCCGGTGGTGGTGGGGGTGGCGGGGGTGGTGGGGCTGGGGCCCCCTCCCCGGGGATGATCTGGAGGCAGCCACCCTCCAGGCCCCCAGCCCCCTCCCCATCATCACCATCTTCCTCTCCGGAACACTGGCCTGACACTGTCTGCAGCTGCACAGCAGAGCCCCCTGCCCGGCCGGCCCGACCCAGTGAGTATTTCTGTCGGTGTCCTCGTCCACCTCTCCGAAGACAGGCAACGTAGAAGAGGGAGGAAGCCAGGATAAGGCAGAGGCCACCAAGTGTAGCAATGGCTAACACATAGAGCAGCCGCATATCAGGCGCCAGTTGTGCCCCAGGCATTGCAGGGGCCTGTGGAGCAGGGGCAGGAGTGGCTGGCCGCACTGTGAGGCTGTAGGAGGCCAGCAGGGTGCGGAGGCCATTCTCTTCAGCATAGCAGCCGTAGTTGCCACTGTGCTCAGGCTGTGTGTCTGTTACCAGCAGCCCATCCACACCCACGCGGTAGCCATCCTGCCCATCACTCAGGCCCATGCTCCCATTGACCATCCACAAGGCCCGGGCCAGGTTGGATGGCTGGTCACAGGGCAGTAGGACATCATCACCCCGGAGCACAGAACGGGTCTTCAGTGGTGGTGGTGGCCCTGGAGGGAGTGGGGGACAGGAGAAGTGGTCATTGCCTGCCTGTCCTGGGAAGGCATTGGAGATGGCAAGCCAGGTGGTCCACTGTTAGGTCCCCAGCACCAAGCACAGAATCTGGAATTACGGTGACAACTGACTAAGCTCTCTGTGCTCATGCTCCCACATAAGGTTCACGTTGGCCCTTCTCAGTGGTTTCAATTCCTGACATCTGCCAATGATTCCTCATCTCTACCTCCAACAAAGAGTTCTCTTCTTCTGAGGATCAGATTTGAATATCTTCCACATGCTGGGCATCTCTTGGACATGTCACAGGAACTAAGGCCAAAATCTCCCTCCCAGCCTACACCAGGTATTTTTCTTGAATTGTCATCACCATACACCAAATGGCTGTATGGCTACCAGCCATTTCCCAGAAACCTGAGTTTCCCTTGGCTCTCTCTCCCCCTCATCTTTCTATCTAACCCTCACTAAGATTCTGCTTCCAGAATCTATCTTAGACCTGTTCACGTCTCTCCTTCCCCAACTGCTGGCCCCCATCTAATCCATTCTGCATGCAGCAGTGGGGTGACCTTTTAAAAACACTATGCTGATCATGCCACTCCGCTGCCTCAACACAGTCCCGCCCATTTCCCCAGCCTCTTCTCTTGTTGTTCAAACACCAAGCTTGCTCTGCCTGCTCTTCCCTCTACTTGGGTGTCATCCCCCTCCCCATGCCCTCTATTTGCCCGGTTAACTTGGGGGAGAGAGCATAACAGTGATCAAAAGCACAAACTCCAGGCAGCCTGCTTAGGGTCAGGTTCAAATTCAGACCCTACTGCTTAATAGCTGATTTAACTTTGGGTAGTTTACTTATTCTCTCTGTGCCCCAGAGATTGCCCCTCATGGAGATGGTAATAATGGCACCTTTCTCATAGGAATGCTCTGAGAATAAATGAAATTGTTCATGTAAGTGTTTGATCAGTGCTTGGCGCATGGTAAGTACTCAGTACATATTAGCTATGATTATTATTATGATTATTGCTCTTGCTTCAGTTATCAGCTCGGTCATCTGATCTTCCTTGGGGCAAGCCCTTGTCATAGTTGTAATTATTCCTTTTGTAACAAAAACCAAAGAAAATAATTGTAATTAATTGGTTGTGTGATCATTTGATTGCCTGTGCATATACTTGGCTGTAAGCTCCAGAAGTGACAAAAAACTTCACATCTTGAACCTGTTTCCTTATTTACAATTTTTTTTTGCAACAAATATTTGTCGAGTACTTACTCTGTGCTGGGTCATTCTCGCTGAAAGCACAGACACAGCCATTCAGAATCATACATGCACATACAAGTGGCATCAAATGGTAAAGAGGACAGGCTATGCAGCCAGATGCACACACATCTGTGACGTCACTTACCTGTGTCCCTGTTGCCCTCACAGCCTCGGTTTCCTCTCTCGATGTCTTGTATCAGTGCTGTCCTGGAGATAGAAGATTGGGATTTATGAACAAGGAGAACTGGGCTTCAGTTTCCCCAGTGGAAGGGTCAGTAAAGCTGTTACCAACAACTGGTCCCAACTCCCTGCAGCTGGCAGGCCCTCCTCCACCCCTCAGGCCCGATCCCCTGGGCAAAGGGGACCCTCACACACCCCTATGGCCTCCCACCTGCTACCCTGGGACCTGTTGGCTCCGGTTGTGGTCACCACGCAGGTATGGGTGCCGGGGTCCCAGCCACAGTAGGGGTCCCGGGCCAGGATGCAGTCGTAGCAGGAGCGGTAGCGGGAGCAGCTGGACAGTGATAGCTGGATGACTCCACTAGGGGCCCCCACGTAGAGGCTATGCTAGGAGCCAGAGAGGACAGCTGGTTGGCAACACCCCACTCCCACTTACAGACACACACACACAGCCACTGCCCAGCCTCCCCACTCCCTCCACTTATTCTGGCAAGGCCAGAATATTGAGGGTCACAAGTCAGGGGCTACCTGTGTCGGAGAGATGACCAGGTTCTCCACAGACTGGGGTTCCTTGAACACCTGTGTCTCTTCAATAATGTGCATCCCAGAGCCCAGGACCACTGCCTTGTGGATCCAGCCATCAGCTGGTATGGGAATGGCAGAAGGTCAGACTCCAACAGTGGAATCTACTCTCAGCCCCCTGCAATAGCCTAATGGGAGCAGCTTGGAGTCATGAGGTCAGGGACAAGGATTCGGCCAGTAGCAGTGGGCCCTCTGGACATTGGGAACTCCAAGCTAGTCATGACAAGAAGTATTGGATTTAGAAGCATTAGTGACTAGGGTCAAATGTCACTGTGGTTGGTGACAGGAGTCAGCAATCACCAAGAGCTAGTGGTCATTGGGGACCAGTAGTGTTTATTGAAGAATCAACATCAGTGGTCATCAGGGTTTTGTGATCAGGGGTCATCCAGGGGGCTAGAGGTCAACAGGGATCAAGGACTCAGGCCAGCAGTCACCAAAGGGCTCAGGCCAGGGGTCAGAAGCACCTGTGCCCAGAAAGAGCAAGTCATAGGTGGGTCCAGCTGGCGTGGTGACAGGTGTCCCCGTGAGGTGTGTGTAGCGCACACTGCGCTTGAGCAGCAGGGGCCGTCCGCGTGTGGGTACCACGGGCCGAGCCATCAGTGGGTGTAACTTCACAAAGTCCAGGACCAGAGATGGCAAGTCCTGGGATGAGTTGTAGCCTCGTCTGCGCAATGAATCTGTAATGCACTGTGGTGGGGGACGGGGTGGTGAACCTCAGGACTCTGCCACCTGCCCGTCCTCCCCACAAGGCTAGACCTCCTGCCCCTCTCAGGGGTCCCGTCTGCTCAGCACTGACCCCAGGCCTGGGCACTCACCGAGCCAGGCCGGGGCTCCGGCACCCCTCCCTCGTAGCGGCCCCAGCGTCGGACACCATCCTGGTATTCCATGTAGGGGCCTGCGAAGACAGCCTGCACCTCGGCCAGGTCATAGCGGCAGATGGCTGAGGCCTCCAGGGTCTTCCTAGAGATGGGACATAGGGGAGGGGGCTGAGTCACACTGAATGGAGCCTGCCCACTTGCATGGCCTGGAGCCCACTGTTACCCTGACCAATCCCTGCTCCAGGCCCACAGGGCCTCTCCTGAGGGTGAGCAGGCCACTGGACGTGCCTGAAGTTCTCTGTCTGTAGCCAGCCTCCCCCCAGTGGATCCTATCTCATCTTCACTGAACTCTGCTCCAGCCCCTATGCTGTCCCCGTTCCTTGCCTCCCCACTGTCCCTGCACTGACCACTGTGTGGTCAGCGTGAAGGCCACATAGAAGTGCGTGCGGGCCGAGGTGTCAGCTTCCAGACTGCAGACACCACGTAGTGTCTCATACTGTGGAATGTGGCAGATGAGACGCGCCTTTAAGAAGGAGGTCCACTTCTTCTGCAGGATCTTCTTCCCTCCCAGGTCTCCCTGGGGAGGTAGGGGCATGGGGTCAGGGGCCAGGATCAGAGGTTCAGCCTCTACACCCTGGCCCTTCCCTCAGTCCTCCTCACCTTGCACACACGGGCCACACGGGCCACACGGTGGCTGCTGCGGCTCTGAGCAAAGCTTCCAGAGCCCTCCTCAGCAGCACGCTCTGTGAAGAAGTAGTAAACCTTGTCGTCGTCACCCGCTGCACTGGCCTTGCTCTCCCGCACCAGGACAGAGAACACAAACTCAGCATCTGTGGGTCAGGCAGTTCAGGTGGCTTCTGAGTTAGGCTGGGATCTCCCCCAACCGCCCTCACTCAACAACACACAGGAATAGACACGATCACCTGGGGATATGGGGATGGGATGGTCAACTGCCCAAGGGAGTAAAGATGAAGAAATAGTCCCCTGCCCCCCATCATCCTGTGCCTCGTCCTCCTAACCATTGAGCCAGTGCATTGGTGCCTCCTCAGTCCTCAGGGAGTGCGGGTGGCGGCTCCGGCGGATGTCAGGGATGCTCCTGAATTCATACCGAGTAGCTGTGTAGAGGCCTCCATCTGAGGCAGGGACATGCCAGCCATGAGACATGTCACACAAAACAAGACACATAACACATGGGTGGCAAGTCCTAGCAATGAGATAGTGTCCGCAAACAGCATGCTTGTGGATGAGGGGCCGATGTGGGGAGGAGGGCATGCTTACCAATGATGAGGCCTGTGAAGCCACGGGCTGGGTCATAAGGACACTTCTCCTTCCCCTCCTCAAAGCTGGTTGGCAAGGTGAAGGCCTCAGCATCCTGGGGGAATGAAGGAAGGGCCAGAGGTCATTGATCCTGAGGATAGGCCAGGGTTGTTGCCGAAGATCAGACCAGTCCAGGGTCAGGGACCAGCAATCAGGGCAGGGACAGGAATACTCACAATGGCTGCACAGAGAGGCTGGAAGGCGTGAGTCCCGCACGCGTAGAGGTGAGTGGCATTGAGGCGCTGCAGGAAACGCACGTGGTTGAAGCACTCGGTCTGTGGGATAGGTGGGGGAGGGCTGTGAGCCCTGGGCCTCCTTAGAGACTGCTTCCATTAGGCCAGCTTTGTGGTCTGGCTCTTGCCCCCACCCACAGGACAAATAGTTCTTTCCAAGAGCCTGGTGGGCTTTCTCACTGCCCAGAACACAGACTATTCCCTGGAACTCACTGTCCTTTGGTCTCCCAGGGGCATGACCCCTTTTCCCTTGGCTATCTCTTAGATTGCCTGACACACTTGGCTGGCTTCTCCTGCATCTTCTGTAGTCCCCTGCACCCCCCAGTTCGGGGGCTCCAAGGGCTCTCACCACCCTAAGATGCTTCTCTCTTACATCTCCTCAGCACTGTCCCCCAGTCATGGAGCTCCCACACCTGCTTCGGGGTGGCACTACCAAATCTACCCCCAAGTTCTAGCCATTGCTCCACCTGATATCCCACAGACACATCACACTCATGCTGTCAGAAACCAAGCTCATCCCCTCCCCTCCCTCACCTGCATCCTCCCTCTTAAAACTGTTCATCCAGTCTTTCCGACTTCATCAGTCCATCCCATCACTCAGTCCAGAAACCAGGCGTCATCTTTGCTGCTTCCCATTCCCTCACCCTCACACTCAGTCTCTCTCTGTGATTAAGTCTTTGTCCTACATGTTTCATGACTTGGTCTACTCCCCCTCCACTACCACCACCCTAGTCCAAATTACCACCATCACCTCTTCCCTGGGCAGCTATGCGACCACCTGGCAGCTCTCCCAACTCTGCCACTCTTTACAGAAACCATTTATTTATTCAGTGAATGAGGAATACATGCACACAGTGTAAAATTCAAAAGGTAGAAAGGGATATGTTGTAAACAGTTTCCTTTTTATCCTCGTTGCCTTCAAAGGAGACTGCTGTTACCATTGTCTGGATTTTCCTTCCAGAGAGATTCTACCAGTCAGCACCGTCTTGCAACCCACTTTCCAAGGCATATTTAAAAAATGTAAACCAGATCATGTCACTGCTGTATTTAAAAACCCTTCAGTGACTCACCAGAGTCCTGAACATAGGGTCCCATATGCTCCCGGCCCTACATGATAGGGCCCTACCCCTTCCTGTGGCCTAATTCACCCTACTGCAGCTACCCTGGCCTCCTCTGCCCATCAAATGCCCTAAGCTGCCACCCTCTTGACTTCTTTGCCTTGTTAATGATTTCTCCTCCTGCCTATTACCCAGGGTTTGAGTCCATGCAGGCCTCTTTGTCTCATCCCACTCCCTCACCAGGTGCAGTACTTTGGCATCCATCCCTCCTCTCCACAAGCCTGCTCAGGCCTCCCTCCTCTGACCCATATGATGCCCCCAGCCTCCTCACTGCCTTTCGTGCCTCCAGACTCACTCTATTTTAAGCCACCTAGTGCCTGGGACCAAATAAATATTCTTATAATAGTGTTTCCCCAAGATGTTTACATTAAAAAAATGGAGCTGGGAGGGGGAATTCTGTGGTCAAATAAGTAGGAAACCACAGGTAAAACCTACCTTTACTGAGGACTCCTCAAAGCCTTAAGGGTATTGCTGTGCATTGTGGGATTGAGCACACAGCATTTCCCAAACTCATCTAACTATTAAACATCTCTTTTGAAAATTAATGCTCCTCAGAACATGCTTTGGGAAATGTTCTAAAGGCAAAGTGTGGTTCGGGACCAGCAGTGTCAGCTTCATCTGGGAGCTTGTTAGAATTGCAGAATCTCAGGCCCTTCCCCAGACGTACTGTGTTAGCATCTGCATTTATAATACACCCAGGTGATTCACTGCACATTAAAGTTTGAGACTCTCTAAAGTGTCAAATGGTGAGGGTGCCCATTGTCCTAGAATAAAATCCAAACCCCGAGCTGGGTGTTTACAGCCCTCCATAAACTGGGTTCCATCTGCCTCACCAGCCCCATTTTCTACCCATGTTATACTAAGAGGCAGCCCTTGATGGAATCTCCTGGAGACGCCTCTTTAAATGCAGCTGC
This sequence comes from Orcinus orca, assembly GCF_937001465.1. NCBI lineage: Eukaryota > Metazoa > Chordata > Mammalia > Artiodactyla > Delphinidae > Orcinus > Orcinus orca. The sequence goes on along the minus strand of NC_064572.1, from coordinate 63,330,748 downwards.
CTCAGCACCACCACAGACCCACTGAATCAGAATCCCCAGGCCAGTGGGCCTTGGGAATGTGTATTTTTAAAAAGCTCTCCAGGGATCTCCCTGGTGGTCCAGTGGTTAAGACTCTGTGCTTCTACTACAGAGGGCGTGGGTTTGATCCCTGGTCATGGCCAAGGAAAAAAACCAAAAAAAAAAAAACCAAACCAAACAAAAAAAAACCCCCACTGTGTAAAAAGCTCTCCAGATGGATCTGTTACATAGCCAGACACAGGACCCCTGCAGACACCCTGTTCTTTAGCCAGAAAGGGCTGACACTTCACTAATACACCTTCCACAGAAAACTGGGTACTTGAGCTATTCCTTGACCAAAGCCTCATTTTTCTCATCTGTAAAATGGAGGATAATACTATTTCATAGGGTTATTTTAGAATTAAATGAGATAATAGCTAAGTCAGCACTTACTAGAGATTACTTATTGTTAACATGATTATTATTGGGGAGCCCAGAGGAGATTAAGATGCTGTCTCAGACCAAGCTAGTAGGTCACCAGATGTTTGGATTAAAAATACTGCTCCCAGGGCCTGCCACTCCAGTGGCACTTACAGTGCTTATTGTGGTTGCTGCAACAGACTGGCTGATCCGTACCTCTCCATCTGTGTCCCCACCAACCCTGACATCCCCCACTGAAAAGAAAGAGGAAAGGAGCTGGGGTGAGGGCGAACCACATACCTGGTTGTTTTTCCCTTTTTGATGACATTTGCTTTGCATCTCTGGGGAGGCCTCCCAGTGAATCTGGAGGGGGCAGTAAAGGGAATTGGCTGATGCATTGAACCCAATGCCTTTGCCTTTCCCCACTACCTGTGGGACAAGGTGATAGGACCCCAGGGTGGGGTAAGTTTCAGGAAGAGTATTGGAGGTAAGGGAGACCTGGGCCAGGAAGGGCAGTGCTGTCTGACCAGGAGGCTATGGAAGGCTGACAGGGTTTCCAGGAAGTTGAGGTCCCAAGGAGCTGGATGAAGCTGGAGACCCTCTGGTGGTCCAAATTCCAGGGGCTGACCTCTTTGTGAGTCCCGTCTCCTATGTTGTGGGCATTGAGAGAGAACAGGGCGCCTCGGGCTCCCACCAGCAGCCTTGCTGAGGCCTCCTCCAGCAGCAGCGTTGAGTAGTTCTGGGCTCGGCCCTTGAAGTGCTGGGTCCCGGAGAGCTCTGGGGAGAGGGGAAGCTATAAGCCCAGCTCTGGGGCTGCCTCCCCAGGCCCAGCCCTGGCTCCTGCTGCCTTTCGAGGTTGGGGATGTCTAACCTTCGTAGGGGATGGTCATCCGCGGGGTGGCATCTAGTTCTCTGGATGGTCTCCGCAGCGAAGGTCCAGGGACTGCAGTTGCTGTGAGGAAGCTCAGGAGGAGGGGCCAGAGCCTCCCCCACATCTTCCTGGGGAGGCCCAGACCAACAAGACCCCCAAGGGGAGCCAGGGCCAGAGTTAAGGGGATGATGGGAAGAAGAGTCACAGGGGTTAAAGTCCAGGGAGGTGACTTAGAAGGTCAGGAGTCATGGGGCCAGGGGGGGTCCTGGAATTGGGGAGACATGGAATCACAGGGTTGTGTGGCCATGGAATCCCAGGTAAGAGGTCAAGAGGAGAAATGGATTACATGCTGCCTGTCGGCATCAAATACAAATGCCATGGTGAGAGGGAGTTGTGGGGTCACAGAGGGGTTGTAGGTCACTGATGGGGTCACCCTGCCCCAACAGCAGGGCTGGTCCTGGTTCTCTGAGGTCTGTTTTCTGAAGGAAAAAAACAGGAAAAAAAGCCCTTTCATCTGTGGAAAGTAGATAGCATTACCCTCAGACTTCAGGTGGTACCAAAGGGAGGAGGCCCAGCATCTACGAAACTCCCACAAGAGGATGGATTCAGCCATTCTGTCCCCCTCGGTGTTCTGATGCAGGAAGTTGGGTGGAACTTGTCCACTTTCAAGACCCTAGACTCCCTTCAACCCAAACCCAAGGTAATAGCCCTCCTCTGACCGAGTCAGAAGCTTGGCTAGGCCTCCATCTTGGTGGAGCTCGGGTTCCTAGGGAGAGTGCCTTTTCCCAACAGGGAGACCCAACTCAGGCAGCAGCTGCCCCTGCCGCCTGCGGGGGTGCCTTATGCAGGAAGGCCTGGGCAGAGATGCTTAATGGGCCTTTGTTTATTTTGTTCTGTTTTCCCTTTGTTTTTTCTTTTCCCTGACCTGAAAGCTCCCTTTGGAATTTGTCTTTAATTAGATACTTCTCCTCCTCGGCATTCCTCTACAAGGGGGTGCACATCTCTGCCCTGCCCATGCGAGTCTGTACTATACCCTCTGGCTAAGCATCCACACGTGCCCCTACCTGCAAACAGGCACTCACAGGCACCTCGGGGTGTATCTGCCTCCCTCTGCTCTCCACCCCCCGCCACTGTACAGTTGTAATACCTGTACAGGAGTCTCTAGTGTGCAAGGTCACTTAATTGAGACATAAGCAACATGTAAAAGGTGAACGATAGGATCCCTGAGCTCTCGGCCACCTCTCCTGGCACATCTTGGAGACTATTCCCACACCAGGACCCTCCCTCACGCCAACCAGCTGGGGGTGGGGTTGGGATAGGTGGCAGGTCTGATGTGGTCCCTGTAATAGGCCTGATCTCTGAAGTTCCTGAGGCTTGGCTGGGCTAGGTGTGGAGAAAAACCTGACCCACCCAATCTCATCAGACAAGGCCAGGGGGGCAACTGGCCTCTTCCTTTCCTTCCAGGTCAAATATTAACTATGTGGCCTCGAAGAGAGAGGAGGGACTGGGAACTGGCCAGAGGGAGAACAGGAACTTGGAGGGTTTTTTCAAGAGGTAAAGGTCACCACTGTGGTGGGCAGAGCCCAGAGAGGAGAGAATGGAGTATGAGTAGACTGAGGAGAGTGCCGGGCTCACAGAAGGGGCATGGGCCCCTGGTGTGGGGGCTGGGGCAGCAAGAGGCCCCAGGCAAACAGCGCATGCCCCACCTCTCACTGTGGAGGCACACCTGTTTACCTTTGGGCCTCCTGTCTGCTTAGTGCAGAAGCGGGGGTGTGGGGGAGCCCTATGGCTAGGAGGGATCAGCCTCTAGAATTGGGCAAGAGGAACACACCCCAGGTCAGAGTGTGGCGCATGGCACACTTACACAGGTTTAAACGAGTCACATATGTCCAGAGGAGGGTGATGTGCGTGCACATAGGTACACACATACATACATATTCATCAGAGGGCTGTGAGCACGTGTACTTGCAGGAGAGTCATGCACACACACATTCACAGGGAGGTTTGTGCACACATATGTTCACCTAAAGGGCCTGCCACATGTTTATACATACTTACATGTAAAGTTGTATTTACATGCCCATTTGTTCAGCAAGTCACCCAGCCTATGGTGTTAACAAGGAGGGTTATAAACCCACACATGTCCCTATGAAGGATTGTACACCTATTCACAGGAGGGTCCTGCACATACACATGTACATGTAGGGACATGCACACAAACCCATAGATATAGTGGGTCAGGCACCATCATGTTTGCAAAAGGATCAACTACATGCGTACGCACACAGTCCTCAAACACACAGTTACATCTACGCAGAGACAAGCATATGTACATACAGGGGTCCAGTTTTCACTGCAGGCTTGGAGGCTGCCAGTGTCCACTGGGGGTGAGATGCAGAGCAGAACCCTGCCTCCTTTCCCGAAAGTCCCAATTCTAAGGCCAGAATCCAAGTATGTGTTTGTGAGTGTGTGTGTGTGTGTGTGTGTGTGTAGTGATGGGGGAAGTTTCTGACCTCGCATGCTCAAATAGGATGGGTGCATGGGTCAAGGCTGCTCTGTAAGGGAGGGAGGGGCTACCTAACCCAGGCAGGAGGAGGCCCCTAGTTTTAGCAAAGTAAAGATGCAATGGAATGTGTAACTTAGTCCTCCTCTACTCCCATGTATACTGCAGTTCTAGATATGGGAGTTGGGCAGGAGCTCTCAGCCCCCATTTAACTTGTTGGGAGGGAGGATGGGGCTAAAGGGGGGGGCGGAGCTGCCAACCCCCTCCCCCAGTGGCAACGAGGCTTCAAGGTCTCCAGTCCACATCCCACACTCCACCCCCGGTTCCACAGCTTGGGTTCCTCTCCCAAGGCCAGCCCCCTGAACTCTGACCACCTTCCCTCTATTAGATCTTAGGGCGGAGGGAACTGAGGAGGGGAGCCACCCTGCAAACAGGATCAGTGTAGGATGGGCAGGCTCTCGACCTTCATCCCAGATGTCCACCTGCCTAGTGTAGGTGGTATCTCCCTCTGCCCAGTAGGATGGCGGTCCCTCCAGGCCTGAGAGCCCCTCCCCCGCTACCCCCTCCCTCCTCCATCCCGGACAGTCCGCGGTTCTCTCCTCTCCTCAGGTCTAACCTCAGTCTCTACTGCTGCAGCTCGAGGACAAGCTCTCCTTCGATGCAGCCAGATGCTGGGAGACGTGACCCAGATCCCAGGGAACACTGTTCGCCACGCGGGCCCCCGCCCCACGCCAGTTCCCGACTTTGCGGTGGCGGGTCTGCGCCCAGCGCGGCCCGAGGCCTGGCCCGCGCCCCTCTAGAGCCTTTACTCGGGACCAGGGGACTTGGCGGTGAGGAAGGCCTGGCCTAGCTTGGCGGGTTTAACAGACGTGGGAAGGCCTGGCCCCCGCCCCCCCGGTCCGGGCACCGCCGCCGCCCGCACTCCACGCCTCTCTCACCTTTGCGCTCAGATCCCCGGCCATAGAGACATTGGTGCGCGGCTCCGCGGCCCCACAGCACCACAGCACCAGCGGCTGGAGGAAGGGGCCGCGGCCGGAGGAGGGGCGGGGTGGAGGCGGAGCCGGGGGGTGGGGCGGGAGCCTGGGAGGCGGGGCCAACAGGGTGAATTGCAGGGAAGGGCGCTTCCCACCCTACACTATAGGTCAGGGCTCACAAACAGCCCTCGGGTGTCTGGCGTGCCCCGCCCCCTAGGGCCGCGGCCCCGGTAACGCCCCCTGGTAGTGGCTTCACCACCCCGTGCGCCCTCGAAGGGCTGATCCTACCTTCCCACCCCTCAGCCCTAGAACCCCTTGGACTTGACTGCTCCTGGGGATGTGCACACGTCTTTTCTCGGGGCTTAACTCTCCGAAGGCCCTCTGGCCAGTCCTCTAATCTGGAGCTCACTTCTTGTGCTCCTGCCACCTCCTTCTGCTCTCTGCCTAGGGCAGAGGGCCAGAGTAGGTGGAGACCAAGAGTTGGGGCAGCTCTCACCACAGAACAGTGTCTTGATTCCTAGCTCAAGGGTCTCCAGCCGAGGTCTGAGGAGGTGAAGGGGGTCAGGCTTGGAGGGATGAAGTAACAGCTTGACCAGAAGCGCACACAGAAAATGCTGTTTTTCTGATTAAATAAGCCACAACCATTTGCACCCGTCCACTCAACCAAATCTTAGATGTAACTGGGGTTCACCTCCTCGGGGACTGGGTCACTCAGACACCTGCCTTCCCTTCCAGCTCATCTTGAATATCATTCTTACTCCAGATCTTACAGTGAGCTCCTCCTAGGCAAATATCCTGCTCTGCCTAGGCTTAATCGTCGTACCCAGCAACAACCTAGGAAGCCTCCTCAGAATCAATTCCCCAACTCCCTTAAACTCAGCTAGGGAAGTCCTTCCATGCCATCTGGCCTTGCAATTTCCCCTCAACTCAGGCCATGCTTCCTTCCCACCACCTATTAAAACCACCTCTAGGGTTTGAATCAAACCTGAGCTCTAGCCATCATCTGGCCTGATCCTCCCTCTCTCATCCGTGACAGTATTGATACGGGCCCAAGAATAAGATCAAAATGATGAGGGCCACAGGGTCATAGGTAACTGAGTATCACATGTGCCTAAGAATCTGAGCTCTGGAGGAGCAGGGGGTGGGGGAATAGGCAGATGAGCACTGGCCTGAGAGTGAACAGGATTAAAGTAGCTATTATTTAACTGAAGGGACCCTGGGAAAGACGTGTCATCCCTCTTCTCAGAATTCCCCAAAGCTCAGCTTGGCACTTCATCATATACAGTCTCGTAGTTTGTGCGGTTGTGTGTGACTGCAGACCACTAGACAGCAGGGCCCACGTCACACTTCCACCACCCCAGCACTCTGTAAATAGGATGTGTGTATATGTGGAAGGGGAGATAGCTGGGGAGAGATGTTTATATTAAAGTATACACAGGGAATTCCCTGGCAGTCCAGTGGTTAGGACTCTGCACTTCCACTGCAGGGGGCACAGGTTTCATCCCTGGTTGGGGAACTAAGATTCCAAGATAAATAAATAAAATGTACACAAACTTTTACAGAGTGTCCAACTTCTTTCTTTCATCGTAGCCTCATTCCACCCTGAGGGATTAATAGCCCTATTTTATAGATTGGAAAACAGGCTCTAAGGGGTTAAGCAACTTGCCTTGAAATCAGGACTGGAAAAGCCTGAGAAGAGGGAAGCAGGGTAAATCTGAAGGGGAATTGTCAAAGCAAATGCAGAAGTGTGCAAGTCTGTGCACAGATGAGTGTTGGGGGAGTAGGCAGAAGGGAAGGGGCATGAAAGAGGAAAGTGAGTTTGATTTGATGAGATGAGAAGGTTCCTAGTAAGAAACAGAAGGGAAAAGTCAGCAAGTAGTGCAGAAAAGACTACAGAAAAAAATCCTCAAAAAGAGTTGACGGATTGAGTAAGGAAGTCCAAACTGGGAAGACCAGGAGAGACATGGCTATGAAAAATAAATCTGCAGTCCTTGTGGGAAAGTGGGTTGGGGGACAGTAGAGGGAAGGCAGGAAGACTGCTAGCCCCATGGTACCAGACAGGAGAGAAATTAAACTGCAGGGGCCCAGTGGGCTAAGGGACACAGCTCCTCATGTTCTCACAGAACTCAGTGCCAACCTCAGATACCTCAGGAGGTGGCAAGAAGGCCAAAGTGACCTGGTGGTCATCCCACTTGTGTACACTCTACGAGGCAAGCCTTTCTCCTCTAAGGAGGTCTCAACCTATGTCTCCTCTCAGGTGGCATATCCAGAGCTGTATCTGCCTGGCAGGTTGGAAGTGGTCCTAAGCTCTGCCTCTGCACTGTATGGCTTCCCCTTTCTTTGCCCTGAGCTCTAGAACAAGGGAGCCAGGTCAAGGGAATTCTTTTCCAGTCCCCTTTGCCTAATAACCGAAAATATTTTCACCTGGATTTCAGAAAGTAAGATTCATGAGAGCTCTGTTTGTGTTGTTTACCACCAAATCCTAAAAAGAGTGCTTAGCATGCAGTAGGTACTAAACAGTTGTTGAATGGACATAGTGAATGAGGTAATCTAAAAATGAGATTACCAAATTCCTGACTGTAAAAGATGCAGCAAATTATTAATTGGGTTATATAAAAGTGAACTATGTACAACTATGGCTTTATGTATTCCAGAAACAGGAAACATCAAGCTAAAAACCTGACTGGAGAATTCAATGCAAGAGGAAGAAAGGAAGAAATCAGTTTAAAAAACTAGAGCTTCCCTGGTGGCACAGTGGTTGAGAGTCCGCCTGCCGATGCAGGGTACACGGGTTCGTGCCCCAGTCCGGGAAGATCCCACATGCCGCGGAGCGGCTGGGCCCGTGAGCCATGGCCACTGAGCCTGCGCGTCTGGAGCCTGTGCTCCGCAACGGGAGAGGCCACAACAGTGAGAGGCCTGCGTACGGCAAAAATAAACCCACAAAAACAAACAAAAAAAAACAACCTAGGTGGGGCAGGGGAAGAATCAGGACATTCCAGATACTTAACCATCCCCACTCCCAAACAAATATTACTAAACACATGTCCAAAATGAAGAAAAAGCCATTTTAATAACAGACACATACATTCATAGGACTTAAAACAAGATGTAAATAGTATAAAATTAAAAAAAAAGAGGAAAGAAAAAGGAAATCTGCATTTACTTGTAAACTTCATAAAAGCTGGTGGATTAACTGGCTGATAGGATTGCCCAGGGAAAACAAACACACAGATAAGGAGGTGCACCAACACTGTTAATGAATAAGAAATAACTGCAGATCATGCTCTATATGCCCAAGCCACCTGTACCCTAACTTGTCTCCTTAGAGACAAACCAGAACAGTCCTCCCCTAATTCTCCAACTCAGTCACTTGTTAATGGGTCACCTCTTAAATTTTTGTTTTTTTAAATTTGAAAACTACTCTTGGTTTAAAGACTCCACACATTATTACTGGCCAGTCCCCACCAACTATACTTGTTTTGACAGAAATAAAAATACAAATGCTCCAACTGAGCCTGGATGACAACACACCATTTTCTTCTACATCTGGGGAGATTTTTGTGAAGTCCAAAGCAAGCTATTACTTGTACTTCAAAACAAAAACACAATGCCAGCCTTCTAAAAGGTGACAAAGGCACCACTGCCCTCAGGAGATAGACAGAAAATGTACAAATGCTGTTACTTTACTGCTACATAGATGCATTTTGTGCATGGAAAGCCTCTTCATTTAACTTGATATACCCAACAGAATTATATTTTAGGATAACAAGAAAAGCAGTTTAGAAAAGGCAAACAGTTACACACAGAAGCATAAACACAAGTACCTTATTTTTCAGCTTGCAATAAGGGTAATAAGTTTGACATACATATCCAGAAAATTAGACAAGGTGATTTTTGGCACAGTAATATTGCCAAACACACCACCACTCAGTGCAAGCTTTGTTTGCCAAGTCCAAAAAAGTGGCCTGACATTCTCTGTGCAATGAACATATTCTCCCCCACTACCATCCCATTCACTGGGCAACAGCAGCAGGAGGGAGACAAAGCATGGGGACTCAGAGGGAGAAGGATAATACTTAATTTGGGAGAAAAACCATGGGCTAATTGTGCTAAAGAGACTCACAAAAATTTTTGAGAACCCCAATGCAAATACTGGCTGGAATATGACCTGGAGACTAAAGACACCTACCAAAGTCATAAATACAAGGGTCCCAACTGATGTTTGGCCATTGATTTTAAAGGGACAGATGAAGTATTTTTCTCTAATGGAGAAAGACAATTAAAAATAGAGACTTTTCTTATTGGAACTGCTAAATAAAAATGTATCAAAGTGGTTTTAAATTTGATGGGCAGTTATCTGTTGAAACTGCAATACAAAAGGGTCACTCAAAAAAAAAAAACCTGAATAACCCACTTGTCCCCCTGTCAATGTACACAATTAGAAAATATTTACACACTGTAATTACAAGCAATATAAGCAGTATTTTATACTTTGAGATATTGTACACTTTACACAATGCAAAATGAGAAAAATATGGACACTTATAAAATTACACACAAATAATGTATCTACAAAGTATTAAATTACAGAGAGTGAAAGCCCCCATTGTTGGGCAGATAGATGCCAGAGTTTCAAGCTTCTGTCAATATAACTCTTTGTATCTATCTCATTAACCATAAGTGGCATTTTCTAACAATACCCTTGAGAGGTAGTATCAAGATAATAATATTCTTACCAGTAAACTCAACACAGAATAAAACTTTTGTTGGTCTGACTCTTGAAGCCTCATTCAGCCTGGGTTCTTGGGAACTGGATTAACTTAGTCTTCCCTATAAAATCTCTAACTGCTCAATGCTTGACATGGGCTCAAAAGTTACTGATACTATTTTAAATGATAAATTTAAGATAAAATGGTTTTTACTCCTAAGCCTCAATTTAGAGGTAGAAAGCTAGTTTTCAAAATTTATTTTCTCCCCTCTCAAACCCATTTAAACGTCAAGCCCAATTCCCTTCCCCTCCATCATCCTTCCCCCACAATTGGAGGAAGCAGAGTGCTCAGGAGAGCAGTGTCATCCAAGTCAATATTGAAAGAAAGGAAAACAAAGCTGGCATTATCTTTCAAGAAACAAACCCTCCTAAAAGGGACAGTCAACAAAAGAATTTTTCAGTTAGCTAGTAAGAGGCTATTACTACCAAAGGCTTCAAAAGGCCCTTAGGCTAAGACCAGCATGTGCACTTCTACTAACCCTCCACCATTTAAACCAAAGGATGGCTTTCCAGTGTTTAAGAATTTAGAGCAGCTGTGGTTTTCAAGTGCAACAAATTTAAAATACAAGCACACATGTGCACACAAATACACACGCGTGCGTAGTGTACCAAAGAATAAATGCCATTCAGGTCTCTGCCAAGGTTATATACTCATGAAAGTAAGGTTTTTGGAAACTTGTCCAGATCTTTAAGCTTTTACAATATAGACTTCTGTAATATGGCTACAAAGGGCCAGAATTCTAAGATTTAGCCAAGATTCTAAAATTTAACCAGTATTAAAAAAAAATATATATATATATATATATATATATACACACACATATATATATATATATATATATGCACTTAAAGAAAATCCAAAACAAACTGCATATGTATGTTTTGGAATAAAAACAGAGCCACTATTTTATAGCTTAAACTCTTCCCCTTAAGGGGATCTGACAATATACCAAACTTCTGTTTCTCAACTGTTTGTTTTGATGTATTTTAAAAACCCAACAGATTTATAATCTTGAATAGCCAAGAAAAATGCATGGATTAAAACCCGCCAGTGGTTTGCAGGAGTAATAGAAGAGATTTATCCTTTCTATTAGTAAACTCAGTTCTAAGTGTTCCCTTTGAGTCGTAAAATAACCAAGATGGAAAATTAAACCAAACTGGAACTTGATCTTGGTTTCCATGTCCATCTCCTCAAGTTCATCCAAACCCTTTCTTCCATCCTTTCTGTGATTATCCAAGTGCCGCAAATACAATCCAAACAAACAAACAAAAAAGATAACTGGCTTAAAATTTAACAAGAGTTAACAGGGGAAGGTTAGACATGCAACTATCAGCTGCTTCCACCCCTCCCTTCTTGTTATGGGATTCTGCTCTTTTAAAAGGCTGGTTGCCTTTTTAAGCGGATCGCATTTCGTATCTGCTTCAGAAATGGCAATTTCTTCATTACCAGCTTCATACTAGATATTCAAGTAGCACATTTGCTGAACATTTTCTTGGCCTTCCACTGGGTTCTGTACTACTTTCTACTCCTTTAGGAAAGACTCTTATTGAATTTCTCTTGGTTCATAATTTTGCTGCTGCAACTCCTGTTAAGAATCTGGTACCCAGAAGTCATGAAGCTGCCCCTAGAAAAGGGAAGGGGGAAAAAAACAGAATAGAGGAAAATCAGATTATGAATTAATCCTTATAAAACCACTAATCATCAGACAATGCGCTTTGATAATGAAAGTAATAAAGTTTTGATAGTATAAATTGCTCTGAAAATTTACAGTAATCAGATTCAAGTTTCACATTTTATAGTCTAAAAATTTTTAAAAAGTATAAATAAGTACAAGATGTTTTCCTCAGTAACACACACATGTGGAGCGACATATTTAAAAAGATTAAGTAAAAAGTTAAGCTGATTTTTAAAATATTTATTTATTTGGCAGTGCCAGGTCTTAGTTGCGGCATGTGGGATCTTTTTTAGTTGTGGCATGCGGGATCTAGTTCCCTGACCAGGGATCAAACCCGGAGCCCCTGCATTGGGAGTGTGGAGTCTTAACCACTGGACCACCAGGGAAGTCCCTGTTAAGCTGATTAATATAAAGTTTTGGTATTAAATTCTTTTCTGTTTTAATGTTACATGAACAAAAATGGCAGGCCTAAAAAAAAGTCTACTGAGATTAAAAACTAAAACAAGAACAACAAAATGTTAACTTAAGATTTCTCAAAGACTTCTCTATCTTATGAAGAACACCAACAGCAAAAGAGTCAAAGTGTCATAACACAGTGAGACTGCTTTTCTTAACTAATCTTCAGTGTTCCTGCTACTTTTATATAAAATATAAGCAACTTCTAGGCCCTATCTAATGAAAGTATGGTCCCCGGATCAGCAGCATTGGCATCAGTCTGAGAACCTGTTAGGAATGCAGAATATCTCAGGCTACACTCCAGATCTATTAAATCAAAATCCGTATTTCAACAAGTTCCTTATTGAAGTCTATGTACATTAAAATTTGAGAAGCAGGGAATTCCCTGGCAGTCCAGCAGTTAGGCCTCTGTGCTTTCACTGCTGAAGGCACAGGTTCAATCCCTGGTCTGGGAACTAAGATCTCACAAGCCACATGGCATGGCCAAATTAAAAATAAATAAATAAAATTTGAGAAGCATTTTCGACAATCCCATATTAGTTGGTTTGTAAATAAGCAGGATGGCAAACTTAATATCAGGTGTTTAAACAATGCTCCTCTTAAGGAAAGTCTCCTTAGATATAACACCAAAACCCTAAGTGACAAAAGAAAAAAAAAGATAAAACCGAACTTCATCATAACGAAAAACTTCTGTTCTACAAATAATATCATCAAAACAATAAAAGACAACATACAGGATGGGAGAAAATACTTGCAAATTATATACCTAATGAGGGACTTATATTTAGAACACATGGAAAATTCTTACAATTAGAAAATTTAAAAATGGGCAAAGGATTTGAACAGACATTTCTTCAAAGAAGCTATATGAGTGGCCAATAAACACATAAAAAGATGCTCAACATCATTAGTTATTAGGGAAATGCAAATTAAAATCACAATGACATTCCATGTCCAACCCCCTACTATGACTATATCAAAAAGACAGATAATAACAAGTGTTGGCAAGAACGTGGAGAAATCAGAAACCTCACACATTCTGGTGGGAATGTAAAACAGTGAAGCCACTTTGGAAAACAGTCTGGCAGTTCCTCAAAACATTTAACACAGAATTACTATATGATCCAACAATCCCACTCCCAGGTATATGCCCAAAATGTTTTCATTTGAAATCATACATTTACACCAAAACCTATACACAAATGTTCATGGAAGCATTACTCATAACAGCCAGGAAGTGGAAACAACTCAGATGTCCATTTAATAAGTAGATATATAAAATGTGGTATATCCATAATGAAATATTATTTGGCAATAGAAAGGACATACAACATGCTACAATATGGATTAACTTAACATTATGTTACATAAAAGAAGCCAGTCATAGACTACATCATATATGATTCCATTTGTATGAAATATAAAAAACAGGCAATTCTATACGGACAGAAAGTGGATTAGTGGTTGCCTAGGGCGTGGAGTGGGGACGGGAGTGCAGGTGGTTGGGAATGAGAAGTGACTGCTAATAGGTATGTGATCTCTTTTTGGAGTGACAAAAATGTTCTAAAGTTAGATTGTGGTGATGACTGCACAACTCTGCATATACTAAAAAATACTGTACACTTTGGGTGAAATGAATGATATGTGAATTTTATCTTAATAAAGATATTAAGAAAAATACTCCACGAGAAATAACCTCCATTTGATGCAGTGTAACATTTTAAAATGGGGTCAAACAACTTTGGAAATAAATTAATGAATATAAGAGCAAACAGAAATTTAAAAACATACATAAAATATTATACTGGGGTTTTCAGTTCATTTTAGGATACCTAGAAGCAAGTGCTCTGTCATGATTTTTTTTGAACAGTATGAAGAAATAACATTTAGCAAAACTACAAAGAATAAATGAAACTGTTTAATAAAACGACACCTGAGTAGGTCGACAGTTCTGGATTATTTCCTGCCATTTTCCATGTATCCTGGCAACCAAGTCTTTTACCTTAAAAATATCAAGAAGGGGAAAAGGGATCAGAGCAAAACAATTTAATGCTTGATACAAAAGACCTGATAGCTGTGACAGACCCACACCCAACAACTCAATGTGGTTTCTGTTAAGAAGGAGAGAATAAACTCCTCAACTTCTGGAGGGGCTTTCAAGTCATAGTGATTACTAAGACCTTCCTTCATCACCATATCTAAAATACTGAATGCTTAGGACTCCATTTTCCCATTAGTTACTAACGATCATCCAGAAAAACACACTCCCTGCCTTCAAGACACTTATATTTTCAACTTGCTGTCTTTTGAACACCCACAAAGGGAAGCTGAAGAGTGGCCTTTGTTACAGGACCCAAAGCTTTGGCTGTTCCCTGCCTTCCAAGTTCTATTTGAAAGACTCAAGGCCACAAAAAAAGGGTTGTCATCTGTTCCTTTTCACCCTATTACAAGATCCAAAATTCAATGTTAAGCCTCTCTAGGTTTTTGCAAAGTACAGTGGACTCTTGAACAACGCGGGGGTTAGTGGTGCCAAGACCCCGCACAGCAGAAAATCATACTGCTCTGTCTGTCTCAAAAACAAAGAAAGTGATAAATGACTTACCCAAGGGCAGGAAGCTGAAATGGTTTGGACAGAATCAGTACTCAAATCTGTGTTGTTCAAAGGTAGACTACACTATGAATCCTCTTCTTTTTTTTTTTTTAGCAGTACGCGGGCCTCTCTCACTGTTGTGGCCTCTCTCGTTGCAGAGCACAGGCTCCGGACGCGCAGGTTCAGTGGCCATGGCTCACGGGCCTAGCCGCTCCGCGGCATGTGGGATCTTCCCGGACCGGGGCACGAACCCGTGTCCCCTGCATCGGCAGGTGGACTCTCAACCACTGTGCCACCAGGGAAGCCCCTATGAATCCTCTTTAAATACCTGATCTATTCCTGTATTTGGAGGTTTAGCAAGTCTCTGTGTGAAACTCCTACCATATTAGAGATTCTCAGTTAGTTCCTGGACATAATTGCTTGACAAAATGTTTTATTTAATTAAATTAATTTATTTGGTCGTGCCACACAGCATGTGGGATCTTAGTTCCCTGACCAGGGATCGCACCCACGCCCTCCGCAGTGGATGCACAGAGTCTTAACCGCTAGACTGCCTGGGAAGTCCCAACAAAGTGTTTTAAACAGGTCAGGAATTTTATAGTTGCTTTAAGTTATTTCAAGGTCTGCTTTTTTCTCCATTTAGAGTTCAGCAGATTCAGTTTCTCTAAAACAAGCACCACCTTTTTCTACCAGAGGCTTGTGGAGAGGCATGCAATTCATCTATTTCAGCAAGACCATCCCCTGAAAGCAACTGCCACAGACCTCTGTGTCATTCTCTGCTCTAAGTAAGAGGAGCCCTGGCACCAGTCTATGCCCAGCCTCTTGGCTTTAAGAAACAAAAACCTTGGGTGGTCCTCCTTAGCATGTCTGTCAGCAGTAGCCACTACCACCAAGTTCTATGGGCCAGTAACTCTAGTTAATGTTCAAAAGAATGTGCTTCTGAAACTACAGTTTCCACTCTAAGGCAAAGAGCTATCCCCTACATGTATTTGAAAATCTGCAATCTGATACAATTTCATTAGTTGCTCATTTTTGTATTTAACTTAAATCTATTTAAATACAGATACTAAATCTAAATGGGAATTGTTGAAATATCTAACCTTTACAGCTAATTAATGTAAAATATAAAGTTACAAAGCTGAAACCTCACATTCAATGACTATCCAAACACAAATGGCAAGAATGGATCGGCTCTACACTACAAAAGCTAAAAGATGATTTAGAATAACAAAAATCCTTAGAAGAAAATGTTTCCAGAAAATCCTGTTATGTTTCAGGAAACATCGTCAAATTGTTTTATTAATACCGAAGTTGCTTTCCTAACTCCATACTCATATATTCAGCTTGTCTTAAAATGTATTTGCTTTGAGATTCCCCCCCTGCTTTACTTTCGATCTAGCTAGAGGTACTTAGTAGAAGTTACTTTGTTATTAAAGGAGAAAGTCATAGTTCTAATCTTATATGTTCCTTCTTAAAGAGAGGCTTATACGTATTACTCAAGTATTAACGAAACCAAGGTTAAACAAACAAACAAAAAGCTAACAATAAGAAAAACACACACTTACCTTAGTTCTATAAAACAGTCTTGCATCTTCCCTAATATCACACTTAACATGCTTTTCTAAAGCCCCACAGAGGTGCACAAAGTGTTTCTGTGTAAAACAAATGCAAGGGATGAAAACAACTCTAAAGCATTACAAATTAACAAAGAAAAGATCATGTAGCTAGGACAGCTAACAATCATTTTAAAAAATCTACCTTAGCAATTTCTGATATTAACTATCCAACATAATAGCAGTCATATCAGTAAAAAGTACTAACTGACACAACAATAAGACTGTTATAGTTTATTGCTAGTTAATGCATAAAATATACACAAAAATAAAGGTTGTTTTGCTATGTATTAAGGCACATTAATGAAAATTAACCCTAGAATTCAGACTGTGAAGTAGTGCCTAGAAATTTAAGAGTCTTTCCATTAACACATTCTCTAATGAAATATTCAAGTAACAGCTAACCTATTTTTTTCTCTATGAACAAAAGGAGGTTTAGTGGTAGTTCCTCGAAAAATTAAGTGCCTTAAGTTTTAGAAGTGTATAGTCCAAAACAGTCACACTCATATATATACACTAAGGTTGAATATACTAAGGTGAGAATGTAAATGAACATTTTTTGGGAGGGAAATGTGATAACAACCATTTTTAAATAATTAAAATTTGAAAAATTTATAACCTTTGATCTAGCATTTCTACTTCTAGGAATTTACCCTACAGAAATGCTTCCAAAGGTTTGTGTTAGCACTGTGTGTAACCACACAGAAAGGAATGTTCATCAATAAACGTTTTGAAATACTACAGTTATTAGATAGACGTGCCAGTAATTTACAGTGGGGGAAAAAGAAAGACAAGTTGCAAATAATATGAATAACATGACCTCATTAAAAAATGTTAGTATATGCATAAATTATGGAGAAATTTATAGGAGGGCACTGGATTATAAAGTCTTTCACTTTCTACCTTATATGGTTTTATAATAATTGAATTTTAAAGCAATAATTATTGATTGTTTTCTAATCAGAAAAAAATAATTTAAAAATGTAAAGAACATATATAAGAACAGATAGATGACTATGTTAGGTTCCAATCAGGAGAGCAAACAATAGTTCTATGTACAGCAGTGTTTATAAAAAGACATGAACCAGTCTTGTGTCCTTCTGATCAGACCTAAGGAGATACGAAGTTTTAAACAGGGGTTGGATTACCTAAGGTGTGAAACATGAAGAATTAAACAAGAACTTTCCCCAGGAGTATGGAACATGATAGGATAGGAAGAATAAAATAATTCAAAATGAAAATCTTAACATGGTGAGATAATTTAGAAATGCATATCTGAAGTAGCCTGACTTACCATCAGTTTAATTTTGAAGGCAAACATTATTTCTAAATAAAAAGGAAGTGGAGTGGGAGCAGAGATGGGAAGAAACCAGCTAAGAGCTAGCCCATTTGGTATTTGGTGATCTTGATATCTTATTAATGTATTACACTACTGCCAAGTTATCACAGTTAAGTCCCACTCCAGTAAACAGAACTAACATGTGTAGACAAATAATTTTTGTCAGTGACATGGCTGCAAGGTTACTATTACTTCTCTCTTTCCAGTGTACACTCGGATTTCTATAGTGAATCCAAAGGTAACTTGATAAAAGTTATTTTATTAAGTTTTCTCCTATATAAAGAATGTTCATTTATTCCATCAATAGTGACACTTATTAAAAACAAAAAACACTAAAAAATACCTACCCGTTGTCCAGAAGAAAAAGAGTGAGAACAACTAACTTCACCGACTAAATGAAGAAGAATGTAGGTCAGGTAATATGCCTGGTAGAGAAATGAATAAAATCAACACCCATGAATTAGCTAGAATACATGTCATCCCAGTTTATACATTAGGAAAGCTGCCTAGGAAGGATTAAGGATTTGCTCAAGTTAACTGAGCTGGTTAGTAAGGAAAAGCCAAGCATTTATCCCAGGTTTCTGATTTCTAACTCAAGTGCATTCCTTTTACCACCTCACGACTGCCCTAGTAAAGGGCTACAAAAAATACTCCCAGTATTAAATTACCAACAACCATCCTTTTACCTCAATCCTCAAGTCAACTGAAGAATTTCATGACAGCAATAAACAAAAATATCATTCACTATATAATTGTTTGCTAGAATGTTATCTAGTCTCTAAACCCAGAAACGTCCATGGTTAAGATCATCTTTTGAGATGATCTAGCCGTGGATACCTGCTTTTCAAGTTCCAAATGAAGATTATCATCAATAGTGCCATTTGGTTGTTCAGCCCTTTTCTTCAAGACCATTTTCTTCAACAAATCTGAAGGCTTCATTTGCACAAGATAGCGATGCAAGACTGATATCTATCAAAAGAAAGAGGAGACACTGAATAATTTTTGCCTTCTCTAATTTTGCCCCTTTAGCTTCTTAAAGTCCAGTGATATTCACTTAACTTAAAAGTCCCCAAATGACCCACCAAGGTCATGTGACTTTTCTGTACTATTAAACTTCACTGCAATAAAATGAGAGTAAAAAAAAGTCCCCAATTGCTTTAAAGGGATCTTATTTTATTTTTATGGCTGTGCCATGCAGCTTGCAGGATCTTATTTCTTCGTTCAGGGATTGAACCCAGGCCCCAGCAGTGAAAGTGCTAAGCCCTAACCACTGGACCACCAGGGAATTCCCTAAAAGGGATATTAAAGATTTAGTACTTGTAATTGAGGATGAAAACTTGAGGAGACCAAATGGCATTACAATAGAGGTCAAAGGGAGGACTTTCTTTGAGAAATTATTTGAAAGGCAGCAGAGTTGAATCTTCCTCCCTCTGAGTAGCATTATTGAATTCTGAAAAGAATTCTTTTTAAAAATAAATTTATTTATTTATTTATTTATTTATGGCTGCGTTGGGTCTTTGTCGCTGCACACGGGCTTTTCTCTAGTTGCGGCGAGTCGGGGCAACTCTTCGTTGCAGTGCGTGGGGCTTCTCATTGAGGTGGCTTCTCTTGTTGCGGAGCATGGGCTCTAAGCACGCGGGCTTCAGTAGTTGTGAAGCATGGGCTTAGCTGCTCCGCGGCATGTGGGATCTTCCCGGACCAGGGCCTGAACCCGTGTCCCCTGCATTGGTAGGCGGATTCTTAACCACTATGCCACCGGGGAAGTCCAAGAATTCTCTCTTGATGGCAGTAAATATCACTGAAAGGACTGAGAGCTATTTGCTAATTACCCTCGTGGCTCAGGTGTGGTCCCCCCAAAAATCTAAAATGAAATCTACGTCAACTCTACTAATGTAGAAACCAGCTGTCCTTTCAATCTCTCTGTCCCACAGCACCTTGTGCATACTTCCATCACAGTTCTTGCTACACTGTACCACAATGGTTGCTTAATTCTGTTTTGACCACTACATTATATTTTCAAGGTCAGAGTCTCTATCTTATTCATTTTTTTTTTCTTAATCTGTAGGACCTAACGGATTATCTTGTACTGAACTGCAGTTCAAACAAGAACACCACATCTAGATCAGGTTCTGTGTTGAGTTTTCAGATTCAACTATGAATAACCCCATTAGTGTTATTATGCTTGTAAAAAGCCTTCAGGACTTCTCAGAGTGGGGTTTCTATAGGACATGTTTATACACACTCATATACACACTCATACATGATATATTCACTACTGGGCAACCACATTTTAAGCTCTATAATTTAAAGACTTTAATATTAAAATAGGTACAAGATGAAATTAATGTTTAATAGTTCTACAATTTCTAATCTTGTGATAAAATTACTAACATTGACAAGGTGAACTAATTAAATAATGTCATATTTATATAGCACATTACGATTTTCCCAGTACTTTTTTTTTTTTTTTAATTTATTTTTGGCTGCATTGGGTCTTCGTTGCTGCGCGTAGGCTTTCTCTAATTGTAGCAAGCGGGGGCTACTCTTCGTTGCAGTGCGTGGGCTTCTCATTGCGGTGGCTTCTCTTGCTGCAAAGCATGGGCTCTAGGTGTGCGGGCTTCAGTAGTTGCGGCGCACAGACTCAGTAGTCGTGGTGCACAGGCTTAGTTGCTCCGTGGCATGTGGGATCTTCCCGGACCAGGGCTCAAACCTGTGTCCCTTGCATTGGCAGGCAGATTCTTAACCACTGTGCCACCAGGGAAGCCCTTTCCCAGTACTTTTTATACATTAATTCATCTAATTGTCCACAACCATCCTATGTGGTAGAGGGTGTGATACTGTCTCTATTTCACACATAAAGAAACTGGGTCTCATTAGTTAAGTACCATGCTAAAGATTACATGAATAGTATTATGCCTGAGTTAGGATCTATTTTTTTTTTTTTTTTTTTTTTTGCGATATGCGGGCCTCTCACTGTTGTGGCCTCTCCCGTTGCGGAGCACAGGCTCCGGACGCGCAGGTTCAGCGGTCACGGCTCACGGGCCCAGCCGCTCCGCGGCATGTGGGATCTACCCGGACTGGGGCACGAACCCATGTCCCCTGCATCGGCAGGTGGACTCTCAACCACTGAGCCACCAGGGAAGCCTATAACCTCAGTACTTTTGACGTAGGATCCATCAATTTTCTCTACACGTCACTAGCTCTCCCATTTATTAAAAGAAAACAAAAATGTTATTTATACCTGCAGATTATTCGCATTTGGGATATCTTCATGTTTCTCATCCAAAAGCTTTGAAATAATCACTAGGCTGAGGCACTGTCTCAGTTGCCTGGAATTAGAATTTTAAAGTATTTAGAATGTGTTTAATGAATACTGCTTAAGAAGCAAATGAAGTTTGCAAAAAGAAGTTCTTCTAATTCGAAACATAGCTAATGTTTCAAAAGAAGGCTATACAAGAATATAAAAGCTATACTAGAACAGTAAAATTTTCATGTAAAATATTTGTACACAAAGTTAAAGTTGCCTGAAGCACAGGAAAACCATTAAGAGCCTTTATCTTTGACCCTGATGATTTACTGTTAGAAAATCTATTTTACTGCCGGGATTTCTTTTTTTTTTTGCGGAGCACAGGAGGCTCCGGACGCGCAGGCTCAGCGGCCATGGCTCACGGGCCCAGCTGCTCCGCGGCATGTGAGATCTTCCCAGACCAGGGCGCAAACCTGCGTCCCCTGCATCAGCAGGTGGACTCTCAACCACTGTGCCACCAGGGAAGCCCTGGGATTTCTTTTTACTAAAGCCAAAAAAAAAAAAAAAAAGCAAACTGATTCATTTTCATGGTATATGCCATCTATATTAAGTTATCAGATAAGCTAAAATTAAACATCAAGAATATTACAAACTGATCTAAGTATCAGAATCAGGCTGTCAATGCCTTTTCCCACAACTGAATACGAAATGAAATAAAAGACTCTGATTTAACATTCAAGGAATGATTAAAGGAAATAAAGGACCTAAAAGCATTTCATTAATGTAAACATACATTTTTCTTAGTGTTTAATTCTCACTTTTTTTTTTGTTTTGTTTTGTTTTGTTTTGTTTTGCTTTTTGCAGTATGCGGGCCTCTCACTGTTGTGGCCTCTCCCGTTGCGGAGCAAGGCTCCGGACGCGCAGGCTCAGCGGCCATGGCTCACGGGCCCAGCCGCTCCGCGGCATGTGGGATCTTCCCAGACCGGGGCATGAACCCGTGTTCCCTGCATCGGCAGGCGGACTCTCAACTGCTGCGCCACCAGGGAAGCCCTAATTCTCACTTTTCAATACCTTCCACGTGATGTCCAGTTAGGGACCAGCTGTACCAACCACAGAAGGTTGTGGGGATGACTGGAGAGTTCATTTATGGCCAGACAGAGTTCAGGCACCTGAAAACAAACAGTGAGCAAGATTTTTCAAATAGGTCAGTGGAATCAAATATCTAACAGATCACCCACATCCCTTCTTAATGAAGATTATAAAAAGAGCATTCATTTTTAGAAATAGCATGGAGTACACATATTCAGTGTTTTTTTTTTTGCGGTACATGGGCCTCTCACTGTTGTGGCCTCTCCCGTTGCGGAGCACAGACTCCGGACGCGCAGGCCCAGCGGCCATGGCTCACGGGCCCCGCCGCTCCGCAGCATATGGGATCCTCCCGCATCGGGGCACGAACCCGCGTCCCCTGCATCGGCAGGCGGACTCCCAACCACTGCACCACCAGGGAAGCCCCCACATATTCAGTTTTATCTTAAACTCTAGAATAGACTGAATAGATACATTTACCAGAATTTCATTTGGCTTTTGTGTTTTGTGCTACATCATATCTATCTGTATTTAAACAGTCCTTCGAAGAATGAAGTCTAAGTACACATACCAGTTTCCAAAGGTATATAATGAGAGTTGCACAAGATAATACATGTTCCTGACTTGGGATTTCTTGAATTTTAGGAATCAACGATTCCAGTATTTAAAGTCTAACAGAACTGCTTCAAAATAATCCGTGAGTAGGGAAGGGAAGTATGGGATGAGGGTAAGAGATGAGATAAGATTGATTATGTCTTGATAATTGTTGAAGTTGGGTGATAAGTATTTAGGGGTTCATTAAACTCTTCTCTCTACTTTTGCATGTTTGACATTTTCCACCAAAAAAGGCTGAAAAATATAATTTAAAAAAACCTAACAAAAACTATACATGTTTACCACCAATGGCTGCAGAAATTCAACTCAACTTCTTGCTGTTATGTATGATTCACTCTATCATTTCATTTAGGTCTCTGTTCAAAGGTCACTTCAGAAAGGGTTTCCTTGACTGCCTCATATGAAATAGTAGAGCATCCCTGCCTTGTCCTGCTTTATTGTAATTTGTAGCACTTATTACAACTTAACATGATATTATAATCTACATTTACATTGTTTATAACCTAACCCTTTGACTAGAATAGAAGTGCTGGGAGAGCAAGGGCTTTGTCTTCTTCACAGCTTTATCTCTAGCACCTGCATTAATGCTTGGCCCACAGTAAATCCCCAGTAAACATAACACATTTTTTGTGGAATGAATTAACTGCAGTTTTAGAAAAGATTCAGTTTCATGAATTTAAATACAGTGCTAGCACAGACAGTCGTTTCTTCAGTTTATTTTTCATCTGCTGAGCACCTTAACTGAGGTTACAAACTTTCAATTCTGCATGCACTATGAAAGTCAAATTGTGATGCTATACAAAAACAATATTAAAATTTTAAGTAATGTTACCTTTGTATTCCAATTTCTGATGTTTTTCATCAGGTTTATCAGGAGGCTTTGAAAGTCTACTAGAGGAATCTGTTTCAGTTGTTTTTCCAGACTCATTTTAAACAACATTAAAATCAGTAACATTATTTCACAATCCTGGTAACCTTCCGGATGTATAGATGTACACAAGCCTAGAAACTTTGACACATATCAGAGACAAAACAACTTAAGGAGATATATTTTGCTTGAAGAGTTTAATTATAAAAACTTTTTAACAAAAAATGCAAAAGAGAACTATATAGAAATTGAAACATCAGTTGTCTAGGAAAAAGGCAAGAAATACTCATGTTAATAGTTGACTTGATAAGTATCTTCTTCCCCATTTTTAATTTTCAAAATTTTCTTAACAGTTCAATATCATTGATTTGATTCAGCCACTAAAAATGTTTTAACACTGTTATTAATTCTTGGTCACTAAGTTATACTGTAAGTTACAATTTTTTTCTTCATATATTCTAATTCTAAAAAATTACTGGTTTCAAAACTACTAGTAGCAAAAAGCTTCTTGGTAAAGGTATTCCTGGAACTATTTTAATCACATAACTCTGATTCAAAGTT
Source organism: Orcinus orca (assembly GCF_937001465.1). Classification (NCBI taxonomy): domain Eukaryota; kingdom Metazoa; phylum Chordata; class Mammalia; order Artiodactyla; family Delphinidae; genus Orcinus; species Orcinus orca. Next base: position 63,307,164 of record NC_064572.1, on the reverse strand, counting down.
CCCTTTCGTTCCTAATATTAAAACAAAAATAAGGGACTTCCTTGGTTTGTGTTAGGGTTAGTGGTCCAGTGGTTAAGACTCCACGCAGGGAACTAAGATCCCGCATGCCGCACAGTGCGGCCAAAAAACAAAACAAAAAATAAATAAATAAAACAGCAAAAACAACCTTTAATATGAACATTATTGCTAAGAAATTTCAGAGACTAGAAATCCCATGGTAAAACACTAATGAATTTTTTTTTTTTTTTTTTAATTTGGCTGTGCTGGGTCTTAGTTGTGGCACACGGGATCTTCGTTGCTGCGTGCGGGATCTTCAATGCGTCCTGAGGGGATCCAGTTCCCTAAGATCGAACCTGGGCCCCCTGCATTGGGAGCGTGGAGTCTTAACCACTGGACCACCAAGGAAGTCCCTGATTTTGTTTTAAAACCATTAAGCAAAAAACTAAGTGGTTCCAGCTCTGTGCTAAAGACATACAAAAAAGAGTTTTCTCCTACCTTGACCACATTTAAAATGTTGGTTTCAGGGAGAGATGAAAATATTGGCTTACAAGAAGAATCTTCACTTCCTGTCACCCCCAGTGTCATCTGTGTTTCAGAACTATGGAAGAGTGAATAAAAACAATGTGAAATTATGCACAAAACTGTGAGAAGTACTGAACAACAAAAGTTTTACTGAGGTATAATTTACATACAATAAAAGGAATACACACATTTAAAATTTTGATGATATGTATACTAGTGTAACCACCATCCAAATCAAGAAACAGAACATTTCTATAATACCTCAAAAGTCCCTTCATGTCAGATCCGAGTCAATCGGCTATCTCCACTCCAGGTAAATTTGATTTCTATTTCTATGCATTAGTTTTCCCTTGAACAGCTACTTTTTTTTTTTTTAAAGGTAAGAAATGGATTTATTTAGAGAGAAACACACTCCACAGACAGAGTGGGGGCCATCTCAGAAGGTGAGAAAGGCCAAACAGCTACTTTTTATGAGGCGTTCTCTCTGTTGCTCTTGGTGTCAGAGAGCTATGTAGAAGGTGGCTCTGACTACAAAGAACTCATAATATTTAAAGGCCTCATAAGTGGCCCAACAAAACTTCCACAGCAATATAAACAATTCTAAGCACCCCAATTTTGGTTGAGGAATCAGTGAAGGTTCATGGAAGAGGAGACACATGAATTTGGCCTTCAAAACATAGATAATATTTTCTTGTTTTATTTTTTTTTGAATAAATAACCCTTTCATATGGTTTAAAAAAAAAGTTGAAAGAAATTAAGGCACAGTGTGCTGAAGAGAATTGTCCTCCCAGTCTAGGCCTTCAGCCACTCATTTCCCCTCCTCACAGACAATCACTACTAGTTTTAGTCCTTCCTCCCACAGGCATTTCATATACATATAAATAAATATGAATACACTCCCCACTGCTTTAATACAAATAGTAGCATACTATACACTCTGTTGTGCACCTCTCTTTCTTCACTTAATATGTCTTAGAGATACTCCTATAACTACATGGGAAGAACTTTATTTTTTAAAATATCTGCTCAGTACTCCTGTGTCCATTCCTAGCTATACAACCTCAGGCAAGTTACTTAATCTTTCTGTGCCTCACTCACCTGTAAATGGGAATGAAAAAACTATCTAGTAGTTGTAGTGACTATTAAATGAAGTACTCTATATTAAGCCCCCAGAACCATGTCTGGCACATAGTAAACAATATGTAATGTTGGTAATTCTACTCTTATAACCAGTGCTTCAACAAGTGAGACAGATAATTTTGGTGAGCAGACACTGAGGATGGAGGTGCGGGACTAGCATGAGGAAGATCCCATGCAGCAATGGCTAATGTGGAGGAACAGCAACAGAATCAATTTGGTTAGAACAACAGGGTGAACAAAACAGAAAACAGGTCAGAGTCAACTGTAGAGTCTTAAATACAGGTGTAAAGGTTTAATAGTGGAGAAAAAAGCTCTCATAAAAGGAATCCTCTAACAACGAAAGGAATAAATATCTTGGAGGTGGAAAGCCCCCACAGAAAAGGAGATTTTTGCCAGGCTAGGCATGAAACGAGGATCTGAGTTAGACTGACACCGGGAACGAAAAGGCAAGAATAGTTGTGAGATAGGTAGAGGAAGAGGAACACAGGGATGTGACAACTGATGGAATACAGACTAGAAAGAGGTTAGGACTAGGTCTGTATTTCCTGCAGAATAATGGTAAAGAAAAGAACTGTCCTAGTATCCTTTAACATCTTACTCTCCCCACCTGAATATTTACTCTAACAACCTTTAAACATTTTTCACTCCAAACCTCCCATTTGGATAGCAACTTGCTACTGTGAACATACACATATATACCAGCAAAAATGGATAAGCTGCATGTGAGTCCTAGTGAGAAGAGTCAGTTGTGATATTTCAACAGAATTCACTCTCGTGCTCATGTTGTTTAAACAGGTATTTGATTATGTTTCGCTGATTCCTTCACCAGCTTACTCTTGCTTACCTGTGTTCATCTTTGCCTACCACTACACAGCAATGGTGGTGACTTAACAGCCACCATATCCCGGCTCCCAAACCTGACTGAGGCAACTCTTCAGTTGGTAAATAATCAATCAAAAAAACAATTTTGCTAAATATTATTTGCATTTATTATGTCTTAATGAAATAATTATATATCTTTATTTCACTATTTCCACTACAGTACCTGTTCACTACAGTGAAGAAAGGAAAACAAATCTGTTGCATACAACATAAAAATTCACCACACACTATTCAGTTCATTAAATGTTAAATAATAAAATAGTATTTTAACTTTCTAAATATAGGTATTTGAGTATTTTGGTCATGTTTGGGGTTTTTGAATGGTCTGAGAAAGCATTATTTTTCCTATTTAAATGGAATAGGATGGATGATGGAATACAGTCTTTATGTGAAAATTTGCTATCCAACATATTTTCAGATACAGGTTATATCTGAGCAACAAGGAGGGATCCTGTATGGGGTGGAAAGAAACGGAGAGATGAAGAGTTTGGTTCTGGATATACCAAGTAACAAAAATTTGTTTTTTTTTTTTTGAAAAAGTGAAGATGAGAATATTCTCATACAGTTTAAGAACTGTTTTAATTTTTCTTTTTCTGCCTATTTCCATTTTGTCCATTTGTCCATTTTTCTAATAGGTTATTGATCTTTTTATTAATTTGAAATTAAGCCTTTGTCTGTGACCAGAGTTCCATTCTTATATAGTTGACCCTTTTTTGCCCTTTTTTTAGTATGTATGAATATATGTATTTATTTATTTTTGGCTGTGTTGGGTCCTCATTGCGGTGCACGGGCTTCTCACTGTGGTGGCTTCTTTTTGTTGCGGAGCAAGGGCTCTAGGTGCGTGGGCTTCAGTAGTTGTGACATGCGGGCTCAGCAGTTGTGGCTCACAGGCTCTAGGAGTGCAGGCTCAGTAGTTGTGGTGCACGGGCTTGGCTGCTCCGTGTTATGTGGGATCTGCCCAGACCAGGGATCGAACCCGTGTCCCCTGCATTGGCAGGTGGATTCTCAACCACTGTGCCACGAGGGAAGTCCCTACACTTGACCCTTAAACAATGCAGGGGTCGGGGCACCCACTTGCCGCAAAGTCAAAATCCTCGTATAAAGTATAGTTGGCCCTGGACTTATTTTGTTCCACTGATGGAGCTATGAATATCTGCATTTGTCCCATGTTATTATCTGCTAAGGTCAGTCCCACCTCATAACTCTTCTTTCTCAAAACTTTCCTGGGTATTTTTTCTATATGGCTTTAGAATCACTTGTAGAGTCCCAACTCCCCTCGTCCCCACAAAAATCTGACTGGCATTTCTTTATTTTATTTTAATTTTATTGGAGTATAGTTGATTTACAATGTTGTGTTAGTTTCATTTCTTATTAGGATCTCATCAAGTTCACAGTTTACCTCAGGGGTAGCTCTAATGTATTTATGATGCTGAATTTTCCTATCTGGTCTTCTTTTTTGTCTCTTGGTAATGTTTACACACACACACACACACACACACACACACACACACACAACCTATTTAAGTTTATTCCAAGGTATTTAATATATTTTTCTTACTATTGCAAATGAAGTGTATCTTTTAACTAGCTACAATTCATATACCTTAAGGTTACTAATTTCTCTTTATTAACATTGTACCCTGGCATCCATACCAAATTCTCTTACTGCTTTGCCATAGCTTTTCAGTTGATTCCTAGGCTTCTATGTATACATTAAATCACTTTTTCTGCAAATAATGAATCTTTCACCAACTCATTTCCTATCTTTATATCTCTTTTTTTTTCTTGTCTAATTGTTTTGGCCAGTAGCTCCAAAATAATGGTAAATAACAATAGGCAGTCTTATTTAAAAAAATTTTTTTTAATTTAAAAAATGTCCCCATTTTTTCCCTGTTAAACATGCTGATGGCATTTAGATTAAGTTAGATGTTAAGAATATATCTAATTCAAGATCCGTTTCAACTTTAAGTTTTAAAAAAAATCAAGCATGAATACTGAATTTATCAAATGAATATTAACTGTTTATATATAAATTGTTTAAAAGACAATTTTTGGAGTTAATTATGAAAAGAACACTTACACTAGATCATCTTCATTAAAGTCTGGCTGAAGATTCTCCAGAGGGAACAAAGATTTAAAATCAATTCCCATATTGAAAAACACAGCAGCTATATCAGACAATGATGGGATCCAAGGCCAAACTGGTGAATCACTGAAGGTATCTAGTTAACAGAAGAAAATATGTTATCCCAAATCCTGGGTTCACAAACCCATAGTTGCAAGATGACAGTCTGCACATGAAACATGGATTATTACTATGATTTTATAGAAATGGCAGCTGGTAATGATATGTTAACCATATAGGTATTTAGAATGATCATATAGGAATTACAGATTTTCAAATAAATGTGAAGGAAATGACATTTATGAACAAAATATCTGCAAGTGATGGATAAAAGGGTGTAACTCAGGAGGAACATTTTCAGAAGACTGGAAAATAACAACAGTAAAAAGCCAACTACTGCTAACACAAAGATTTTACCATGTTCAGTGCCTATACAGTCCCAAGCCTTAAAACAAGTGAAAAAGGTAAATCACAATGCTTGTTTCATTATAAGGGATCTCAAAGGTAAGAATGCAAGTGTCATAGTTTTGCAGTGGATACTTTCAATCTTCTCAGTGCATAATCAGTACAATACTGTTGCTCACCAAAAAGCCATCAAAGTTAATTGGCTAAATAAACTTGCAACTATTTCCACTTATTCAGCACAGTAAGCTATGTCTTGGTAAAAATTAGGTAAGGGATGCCACTTGCAAGATCTTATACCCTTTTTCTCAATGCAACTAGAAAAATGCACTCATTTTTTATTGGAGTTTCATTTCATTATTAAAGACTTTATATTACAAAAATAATTTTTTATTCTATATGTCCAAATATCCTAATTGTTTAGTAATACAAAAGAGTTCATGTACAAAGCAACCAATAATTCACACTGTTAATCTCAATAAATTTATCTACTCACCATTTCTTATTGTTATTTCCATTAATGTACTTAAAATCTGCACAGACACAATACAGTCTGTATGAACTGACATCATCTGCCAAAGTAGATAAATGATAGAGTATTAAGAGAGAAGAAAGAGCAAAGAGGCTCAGAGAGATGAACATACTCCACCCAACATAATACATGAGTTGGAATTTAAATCCAGGTCTGATTTGTAAGTCAGAGCCCTTTCCATTCTAACATGCTGATTTTTCTTTTTTACAACTTTCATCTACAATTAGATAAATATAACTTTAAAAACTATCAAAAATACCTTTCTAGTTCATATTATGCCATGAAACCCAAAGACCATAAAGGAGAAGGCTACTAAATTGATCATATCACAGGCAAAAATCAAACCACAAACTAGTAAAAATATTTGAAAAGATACAAATATACAAATTAATAGACCAATGTATATTTTTAAGAGCTATTCAGTATCACTAGTAATCAAAGAAATGCAAAGAAAAATGACATGATATCATCAGCTGACTTCAAGACTGGTAAAGATTAAGAGTTTTCATAATACCCAGTGTTCACAAGAGTACTAGGAAAGAGGGAGTATGTCCAGTATGAGTGTAATTTGGTAAAAACTGTAAAGTCATTTGGTAATATTTATGCAAAATCATTGTCCTTACACTTTGATCTACTCAGCCTTTTTTTTTTTTTTGCGGTACGCGGGCCTCTCACTGTTGTGGCCTCTCACGTTGCCGAGCACAGGCTCCAGACGCGCAGGGTCAGCGGCCATGGCTCACAGGCCCAGCCGCTCTGCGGCATGTGGGATCTTCCCAGACCGGGGCACGAACCCGTGTCCCCTGCATCGGCAGGCAGACTCTCAACCACTGTGCCACCAGGGAAGCCCTACTCAGCCTTTTTAACGTACAGGAATTTATATACAGAAGCATATAATGAATGTAATTTTACAGGACAACTTTTTGGGAACAAAATCTCAAGTTTAAAAGACGTTAAAAAATCATAACATGTTGAAAGTTATTTTAAAGTGGTTTTATAGAGAAAACATGGTGTATTTCTATTTCTCTTTTCTTGTGAAACCATGGATTATGATTATAATAAATTTAAATCTAAAATATAAGGGTGAATAGCCCAAACTCTGGTTTCAATCAGGCATATAACTTGAGTCATTTCCAAGTCAACCTATGTGAAAAAATGTCTTTGCTATGATGTTTGAGTCATTACACTCTGCCACTAGGGGCAGCACCATTCAAAGCCATGTTGGACACAGGACAAGTTCTGCATAAGAATCTTTTTGTGGGGGGTGATGAATTTTAAGGTGGGCATTACAGTACGTAAAGCTAAATAAATATGTGAAGACATACATACATACATATAAAACAATCTAATGTCTGTCAATTGAGATTGGGTTAAATAAATAAATCATGGTACAGCACTACAAAGGAATACTATTACTATTACAATATAGTATACAATATAAAGCCATTAAAAAGAATGATAACATGTCTATACTGAGATGAAAATACTCAATAATTTATTGTTACCTAAAAAAAAAAGTTATAAAACAGCACATATTCTGTTCACATTGTCTTTCTGGTCAACTATGTTTAGACACATGATAAAATCATTAAGATGCAAACATTTCAATTACATTACAATTAAATTTCAAATTATCAGGATTATAGCATTAAAATGAATTGTGATATATTTTATAAAAAAAAAAAAACTTGTAAGTTGGTAAGTCTCTCCATCATGAAAAATGGAGTTGGAATTGAAAAGGAGAAATGAGACAAAGTGTCTTACACAGAAAAAGCACTTAACAAATGATTATTAGTTTGCTTTTCAAAGAATATAAAGAGTATAAAAAGCTGCTTACATCAAGATATGCTTGTATGTCATCATTAGGGTTTTAAAGGCTATAATGATGGGCCCTCACCAACAAGATGAAAACAGATAAATGCAAAGTCCTACTTGTAAGTTTAAGAAAAGATATATTACATAATTAGAGAATAATGAAGTCCTGGTGTGACAACAAATGAAGTTTTGAATCACAATAAACAAATATGTGGGGGCGGGGGTAGATGCGTAAGAGCCTTGCTGGAAACTGCTGGTAGCAAAGACCTTATCTGGAGCATATATTCATTTACTGGGGGGAAGGAGGAACACTTTAGGAGGGAAACTGACAAGCTAAAGGTCATTCAGAAAGGTGATCAGTAAAGGGACTGGATATTTAGCGACTCGAGAAAGTTTAGTGTGGGGAGTAATGAGGGTCATGATAGTTGTTTAACTGAAGGACTGTTAGACAGATGAGGCATACTGTGGGAAGCTATAGAAAAGATAATTAGTACTACTACTTAAAAAACCATTTGGAGGCAAATTTTGATTTAATTAGGACTGTTTAAAAAAAAAAAAATCACAGGGATCCAAGTAGTGAGCTCCTAACAACTGGAAGCAAATGCTCCTGCCCCACAGTCTGTCCCACCTGTTATTCTCTCTGCCTAGAATGCCCTTCTCCCATTTACCATCTGACATATCTATAAACGTACACACACCTGTTTATTGTCTATCTCCTCTATACTAGAATGTGGGTTTCATGAAATCAGAAACACTGATTTTTTAAATTGCTGTTCTCTCCAGCACCTGGCACAGTTGGCACTCAAACATGGCAGCTATATGAAAAATGAATGAAAAACTATATTGGAATATATAGCTCTTGCAAATATGAGATTCTTTGAAATGTAACCTTAAAGCCCAGAATAGAAACTGCATATATTTTTCCCACTTCTCACTTCACATATATAGAGTAGTTACAGTTCTCTGATACCACTGATATTTATAAAGTTACCATGTAGATAATACAAAATTATTTATTTAAGTGCATTTAAAAGTTAAATACAAATGGGGAAAAGAAATATTCAATTGGATTTGCACTCCCTGCACCCAGTTATGAATGGGGAAATATCAGTATACAAGTCAAATCCTAAAAATGTATGTAGGCACCTCCACAAAAATAGGGGGGAAAAGGTAGAAAAAAATCCCCCCAGGTACACAAGCATTAGAAGACTTCTTCTAAGCAAACTACAATAGTGATTTACCAGTGTGATGAAACGACTTAGGCACAACTAGCATTATTGCCTATCCTGCACACTATCTGCATTAGCATTTCTTTTTTTTTTGCGTTACGCAGGCCTCTCACTGTTGTGGCCTCTCCCGTTCGGAGCACAGGCTCCGGACGTGCAGGCTCAGTGGCCTGGCTCATGGGCCAAACCGCTCTGCAGTATGTGGGATCCTCCCGGACGGGACACGAGCCCGTGTCCCCTGCATCGGCAGGCGGACTCTCAACCACTGTGCCACCAGGGAAGCCCCCCAGCATTTTTTTTTTTTTTTTTTGCAGTACGCGGGCCTCTCACTGTTGTGGCCTCTCCTGTTGCAGAGCGCAGGCTCTGGACACACAGGCTCAGCAGCCATGGCTTACGGGCCCAGCCGCTCCGTGGCATGTGGGATCTCCCCAGACCGGGGCACGAACCTGTGTCCCCTGCATCGGCAGGCGTACTCTCAACCACTGAGCCACCAAGGAAGCCCAGCATTTCTTTTATAATCTCTTTATACTGACTCTTTTTGCTTCATTCTAGCCCACTAAAATCATGGGTTTGATATGCTAGATTTTTTTCTCTAGTAATGTGCAAATAAGATTATATTTTAAAAGTTTATTTTTGACTGGGAAATATAGAAAGAGGCAACTATACCCCCCAAATATTTCTCTTACCCGAAACAGCCACTTTAACACAGGTACAGGACACTGGACATAGTGATAAGCAGAGGTAAGGAAGCCTTGTGTTGTCAAAAAAATCTGATCTGTTTTTCCTGATCTGAAAAAATACAGTGAAATCAGTATGACTGTTATCTTCATGGCAAGAAACTTCTACCACCACCACATCTGACATAATCAGGGAAATGAGCAAGCAAACCATCGTAGTCCGTGGAGGTGGACTCTACCCCAATGTGGATGGGTTACTCATTAGAAATTCAATCAGTGGCCTAAAGCTGAACCAATCTGTTGGCTTGGCTCCAGATTTATCTGGTGGACAAATCTACAGTAGCTGGCAGTGTCGAAGAGCCTATCAAGTCTCAGAGCATCATCTGGTTTTGCCAGACTGGGTTTGTACTTCCATAAAACTTAGCACCACAATTAATGTGATCTGTCTGGATCTGAGCTATCACGTACTGAGAGAAATTAGACCAGTTTGGGTACTGTGGTAGAGACTGTTAATCCCAACATCTATTCTTGTCTTTCCTCTTGGTAACTGAACCCTGGGGTTTTTAGCTGGGCACACTGGCTGCCTGAAATGAAAATCACTTCTCAGCCTTCCTTGTGGCTAGGTGTGGCCATGTTGACTAAGTTCTACCCAACTAACCATAAGTAGAAATGTTGTGTGGGGTTTCTGGGAATTTAAAGGCTGGAGCTCCAGTAGCACCTGAAGCAACCAGGTGCTAAGGATGGTGGGGAAGAAAGATTATATGGTGAAACACCAGCCCTGGACTTCCTACCTCTGAACTTCTTCCACATCAGAAAGAAATATACTTCTTGTTTAAGCCTTGTTATTTTATTTATTTATTTTTAACATCTTTATTGGAGTATAATAATTACTTTACAATGTTGTGTTAGTTTCTGCTGTATAACAAAGTGAATCAGCTATATGTATACATATATCCTGATATTCCCTCCCTCTTGCGCCTCCCTAAGCCTTGTTATTTTGACAGTCACTGTTACTAGATACTGATCTTAACCCTAACTAATAAAGGCATGTAATATGCCAAGCGACTATCTTACACGGCTTCCTATAACTAAATAATAAAACACAAAGAGCAACAGTAATAAGTAAGAGGATGAGGAAACTGGATAGGTCAGAATAGAAATCAACCTTTCAGAAGATTACATCAGTCAGAAACCTTTCAATTTTTATACAAGAAAAAGTTAAATGTCTATTTTCCTACTTACTTAAGAATAAGCTTTTCTACAGCACTTTGTCCGATAAAACCAGAGTCTCTTAAATCCAAGGTATACTGATTGAAAATTTTTCCAGAATTAAGGCAATTAAATATTTCTTCGCCTGGATGATGATCAGGAATAGCATCAATTGTAACTGAAAATTTCTTTAGAAATTCTCTGAAAAAAAGAAGTTATTGAATACTGAACAGTTATACTGCATATAATTTTGTATTTGAAGATTGGGTGCAAAAAACCCTTTTCTTAGGACCACTATTAATCCCACATTAGAAGATGAACATGAGAACACATGTTCTGCTCTCCCACTTTTTGCTAGTATTGAATATTTATAGTCCAAAGCCACTAAATGTGTCTGTGTGAAAAGGAGAAAAGACAAAAAATCTAACTTGGCCTTAAAATCTGCCTTTCAACTCCACCCAGATGGATTAAAAACCCATCATAGATTATTCACAGAGTAAATAACCGTCAATGGCTCATTTATTTTACGAAAACAAAATTTTAAAATGTATTTTTAATACAGCATACATCATGAAAAATGCTGTACCTGTGCTCTTTTTTCCTCTGATTTTATTTATTTACTTATCCAGTTTTATTGAGGTATAACTGACATACAGAACTGTTTAAGTTGAAAATATGTAGCATAAAGATTTGACTTACATACATCATGAAATGATTATCACAAGTTTAGTGAACATCCACCATCTCATATTGATACAACATTAAAGAAACAGGAAATCTTTTTCTTGTGGCGAGAACGCTTAGGATTTACTCTCTCAACAACTTTCATACACAACATAAAGCAGTGTTAATTATATTTCTCATGTTGTACATGACATCCCTAGTACTTATTTATCTTATAAATGGAAGTTTGTACATTTTAACCACCTTCATTCAATCCCTCCCTGCCCCAAACCTTCTGCCTCTGGTAACCACAAATCTGATCTTTTTCTTTGAGTTTGTTTTTTGAAGTATAACTGACCTACAACACTGTTAGTTCCTATTACACAACATCATATTGATTTTGTACTTCTATACATTGTAAAATGATCGTCATGATAAGTCTAGTTATGATACACCACTGTTTACAAAGATATTATACAGTTATTTACTATATTCCCCACATACCTGTGCTCTTCTAAGAGGCCATCTTCGTCATCTGTACTGTCTTGATCGCCAATTCTGATTGGAGATTTAATGCCTCGGCCCTGCCTTATGTCTTCCTGTAGTTGCTTCTGCAGTTCATCTAGCCTGAGAATCGAAAGAATGTTATAATAAATGGCTTAAAGATTTTTTTATTTCTAGGGTCTGTCTAAAAGCAGCACCAAAGAAAACTCTCATTAAAAGATCTGAATATTTCTTTATGGCTAGGACTTCAAGAATGATGTCCAAATCATTTAGAGATCGGGGGAGGAAAAATCACAAAGAATAAACACCACTGATTTGATTATCCCTCTAATCTTTAATGCTCATTGGACTTCCAGTAGACCAACAACCTGATAATGTTAACTAGGCTTTCTAGAAGCAGCAGTCATCACCATTGTCACTGTGATTATCACAACACCCAACACTTACTAAGCAGTTACTATGACACTGTACCAAGGACTTCATGTATTAACTCTTTTAACCCTCACAACAATTCCATGAGGTAGATTATTACCCATTTCATACACGAGGAAACAGGCATTAGAAAAGCTAACTTGTTCAAGCTCACAATGTAAGGAGCTGGGATTCAAAGAAAGAGAGTTTAGCTCTGGAGTCCTTGCTTATATTGCTTGCCAAGATTAACTTACTTTAACCAAGGTCCTTATTCCCAGCTCCAGCCCCACAGTAGATGAGTATAATACAACAGTAAATGACCAGTAAAGGCACTGCTCTATCACTACAGGAAAGAGTTAATCATCACATCAAACTAGAACCTCTGGGCTTCCCTGGTGGCGCAGTGGTTGGGAGTCCGCCTGCCGATGCAGGGGACACGGGTTCGTGCCCCGGTCCGGGAGGATGCCACATGCCGTGGAGCGGCTGGGCCCGTGGGCCATGGCTGCTGAGCCTGCGCGTCCGGAGCCTGTGCTCCGCAACGGGCGAGGCCACAGCAGTGAGAGGCCCGCGTACCTCAAAAGAACAACAACAAAAAAGAACTAGAACCTCTGCCTTTGGTCTGTGCAATGTTCAATTTTAAATAAGCAACTTCAGATCTGACATCACAAAACACATGAATTCATGAAACTTTTAAAGAATTTTACAGTTGACGGGAATTCCCTGGCAGTCCAGTGGTTAGGAATCCATGCTTCCCTTGCAGGGGGCACGGGTTCCATCCCTGGTTGGGGAACTAAGATCCCACATGCCGCACAGTGCAGCTAAAAAAAAAAAAAAAAAAAAAAAAGAATTTTATAGTAGAGACAAATTTCTCCAGTTAAATTCAGAAAGGGGAATACTCCTCACTTACTGTCTGCAATTCCTATGCTTAGCTACTTAAAGACACATATATACCAACTTCAAGCCAACTGAGTTTTCAGTGAATTTCTCTGCATTAGTTTCAAGGATAGTCTTTGAACTAATAAGGAATATTATTTTTCCCCTTTCATAAGCAAAAGCAGTTTGCAACTAGTTACATAAATTTCATTGGGGTTATTATAATGCCCAAACTTTTTGATTTCTGTATGTGTGTGGGGGGGGTGGGGTTATCAGTAATAATTCTAAACAACTTCTTCAAAAGAGTAATTTGACGTAGAAATACCACTTCTGGTTATACTCATTTCAAAACTTGTACTAGGACGGCATACGAATGTTTAACAAGTATGAAGATGCCACTTCATACCTGTTAGGATGGCTATCACTAAAAAACCAGAAAAACCAAGTGCTGGTGAGGAGGTAGAGAAACTGGACCTGTGTGCACTACTGGTAGGAATATAAAATGGTACAGCCACTATGGAAAACAGTACAGCAATTCCTCAAAAAATTATGTATAGAATTACCATATGATCCAGCAATTCCACTTCTGGGTATATACCCAAAAGAACTTAAAGTGGGTACTTGAAGAGATAATTTGTACACCCGTGTTCATAGCAGCAAAATTTACAGTAGTCAAAAAACAGAAGCAACCCAAATGCGTCCATCAATAGATAAATGGATAAATAAAACGAGGTATATACATAGAGTGGAATATTATTCAGCCTTAAAAAGGAACGAAATTGGGTCATTTGTAGAGATGTGGATGGATCTAGAGACTGTCATACAGAGTGAAGTCAGAAAGAGAAAAACAAATATTGTATATTAACGCATATACATGGAACCTAGAAAAATGGTACAGATGAACCATTTGCAGAGCAGAAATAGAGACACAGATGTAGAGAACAAACATATGGACACCAAGGGAGGAAAATGACGGGGGGAGTGGTGGTGGTGGGATGAACTGGGAGATTGGGATTGACATATATACACTAATATGTATAAAACAGATAACTCTTAAGAACCTGTTGTATAAAAAAATAAATTCAAAAATTCAAAGAGGAAATTCTGACACATGCTACAACATGGATGAACCTTGAAGACATCATGCTAAGTGAAATAAGCCAGTCATAAAAGGACAAATACTGTATGATCCCATTTATATGAGGTACCTAGAATAGTCAATTTCATAGTAACAGAAAGAGTGGTAGTTGCCAGGGGCTAGAGGGAAGGGGAGAATAGGGAGTTATTGTTTAATGGGTATAAAATTTCAGTTAGGGAAGATGGAAAATAAAAGTTCTGGAGATGGATGGTGATGATGGTTGCACAACAATGCGAATGTATGGTAATGCCAGTGAACTATACATTTAAAAATGATTGAAATGGTAAATTTTATGTTATATATTTTTGTCACAATAAAAAAAATACAAAAAAAATTTCTACCCATGCTTTTGATCAAGAACTTCAGCTACCAGATACCAGCTGTGATAAGTAGAAAGGAATTCATACTATTAATTAATGCAGTATGCCATAAAAACCAGGATCTTTTGATTCAGCCTGTAAATAAGAACACCTTATTTCTAACATAGTTGACAGCAAAACTATTATAATAGCACTAGCACAAAATACATGCTAATTTCTCATGTTTTTTTAAGGTAAATTAAAAGCCAGCCATACAAACAAACAGTATGTTAAATTTAGCAAGACAGTCACGATGCCAACCTACCTTTGTGTGTCTTCCATCTCCTTCACTAGACGCTCTAAAGTATTTGTGTAAGTTCCACTATGAACATGTTCCTAAAACAAGAAGAAAATTTGGGAATACTTTATAACATATCTTAGTAGAAGAATTGGGATGTTTTAAATTATTCAGAAGACTAAAAAATATTTTCTATTTCAATAACCTGGGCCAGGAGGATATCTTTCTTAAAAAGATAATTTTCACCATCATGCTTTAAATCTAGAATTTTGTACTGCAGGCAATTTGATTTTACCATCTATTAGGAAAGGCACTACTTATAAAAACCCTGCTAGCCTTAGGAACTGACTGTTAACACCCAAGGGCTCCATAGCTACCCTGTCTTTATTTTTAAATTCTATTTTAGTGGAATTAAACTACTAATTTTTAGGTGTTACCATGAAACATTAACACCTTCCCCACCAAATTTTACACACATGAGAATTTAATTCAGCTTATTCCCAAGATAGAATGAAGCACTTTATAAATAAAATTGCACACCACAATTAACAACATTTCTACACTCTACCTTCATTTACAGCAGTGGTCTCCAAAGCAGGGGGTGTGCAAGGTGATCCATTGGGGTGCAGGAAGAAAATAATAGAACTTCTATTTATATGGAACTTCTATAGAAACTCCAGTAGAACTTACTCTATTGTAACTTCTATATAACTTATATAGGAAAATACTTTTTTCTTCTTCCTTTCAAATTCTGTTTTCTTCATATGCTTCAGAAAGTACATAGTAGTATAGTAGTACAGGTATATAATCTATAGGTATACATATATATTGGGGTACATGCTCAAAATTTTTTTTACTAATAAAAGTGTGTGTGATCAAAAAAAGTTTGGAGACCACTGATTTACAGTTATAAAGCTGAAGATATGGGAAATCCATTAACCAAAAAAGAACTATACCACTTTCAGTCTAATTATAAGTTGTAACAAACAGTGAATTTTAAAGTAAGTTCTAACAATCTATCCCTCGTTCACTAGTCAATCCATCTTTCTCTCTTCAAGTAAAGATAAATATCATAAAACTACTTACTGTATAGTCTGATGACTGAGATCTAAGCCCCTTAGAAAGAGCAGGAGGCTTTCCTGTAGTTGCAGGAGTCTGATTGAAGTTCAAAGCCATTATTTCTTCCAGTGATTTTAATGTTTCCTCTTCCTCATCACTGTCTAGGTTATAACCTAAACTTTCTTCATCACTATCAAAATCACCCCTTAGTTTTCTTTTCAGTGCATTGCTACCTGCATTGGAATTTCCTGAACTCTCTTTATCTGAAGGGGCTTTATCTGAAGGTGCTGTTGGGCTCGGAATACATGGCACAACTTCCAAAGCAGCCGGGGGAGACTTTGTAGGAGTGCCATATTCTGAACGCAAAGATCCCCCACAAATTTTCCCTGTAGATACGTTAGAATCAGCCTTATTAGTCTTTGCTTTGTGTTCCTTGTGTTTGGAGGACTCTGTAGAATGCCCAGAACATTCTTTAGATGAGGAACGCTCTTTATCTTTTTTAGGAACTGGAAGAGTGCAATTTTTAGCATTTAATGGAACCCGAGAGGAACCAGCACTTGGAACATGGGAAAGTAAAGGTAGAAGTTTTGTCTCCTGTGATGCCACAGAGCTAGCAGTTTTATTTTTCTGAAGGTTGCTAGCTTTTTTAACTGCAGACTTTTCCTGAGGTAAAGGTAAGTGGGGTTTCTGCATCTTAGTCTCTTTGGTACTTGCCACACGAATTTGGTCACTATTCCTGGAAGAATGGTGCCCAGTATTTGAAGGTGCCAAGCCTGCAGAGGAGCAATCAGCTTCTTCATTCGGTTCCTTGGATATATCTTCCAAGCGCAATACACCACCAGGTGTCTTCAGTGCAATATGTTTTATAAATTTTTCTCTCTGATGTGGTCCATCAGGACGCTTCTCAAGGAAGGACTCTTTTGCTTTTGGCATTATAGATTCTCTTGTGCTTTTCAGATCTGAGTCCACAGAGTTCCTTTTTCTTTTGTCAGGGAATTTATTCTGCTTAGAGCCTGCTAAAATTTAATTTTTGCCAGATTAGTGAAAAGTATACTTTCCTATCTTATTAAAGTTTATTCAGTAAGTGTCTAGAATACCCTGACAAAATGTTTAAATTCTAAAAGTTTAGGCTGAGATTATTAACCACATATGGAATGAGGAAACAGAGTTAATATTTTATTTATTAACTGATAAATGCTAGTGTCCATGAAATTTAGTCCAAAGCTAATGACAAATGCTCATTTTCATTCAAAAGCTATTAAAAGTTTACCACCTAAATAGAATTAGAGGTGTTACACCCCAAAACACTAAAAAACTGCATATCTGTATCAAGGAAAGGATCCTAAAGGCACTTTTCCTCAAAGTGCATATACTCTTTCTTAGACTAAAGCCTACCTGGTTCTAGAAATGTAACACTTTTACATCTAAATTTATAGTACCTTAAAACACATACACAATAACTAGTTGAAGGCAGAAAAATTTTAATTTCTCAATTAAAAAAATTCCCCTAAGTCTTTTTCCCTACTATTAAATTTTTTATTCTTTCCCATATATCCCTCCAGTCTTCAGCTGTGTTATGGGTTGAATTGTAGCTCCCAAAATGATATGTTGAAGTGTTAACTCCCAGAACCTCAGAATGTGACCTGAATTAGAAATAGGGTCTTTATAGGGGCAATCAAATTAAAATGAGGTCATTAGGGTGGGTCCTAATCCAATACAACTGGTGTCCTTATAGAAAGAGGAAATTTGGACATGGAGAAAGACATGCAGGAGGAAGATAATATGAAGACACATAGGAAGAAGATGCCACGTGGCTGGAGTGATGCACCTACAAGTCAAGGAACGCTAAGGATTGTAGACAAACACCGGAAGCTGGAAGGGCAAGTAAAAGGAGTGTCCCCTATAGTTTTTAAGAGAGAGCATGGTCCTGCTGATAACCTTAGTTTGGGAATTCTAGCTTCCAGAATCATGAGACAATAAATTTCTGTTGTTTCAAGCCACTCAGGTTTAGGTACTTTGTTATGGCAGCCCTAGGAAACTAATACAACCTGTCTCTGTGTTAGGAGCTCCATCCAGAAGCATGTATACCATCCAGAAGCACATATATTTGAGTTAACCAGTTTTTTTAAATTTCTGTGTTTAAAAATGTGATGTTTCATTAATTCACTCCTAAAATTTATTATTCATTAAAAATTCACTATTTATATAACTAGTATTCTCAAAATCAAATTTCCCTAAATCAAGTTCTTTCTGCACATGGACAGATGTCCCCAAATTCTTAACAGCTTGATTTAAAAAACAAAAACCAAAAAAAAACCTCAAGAGTTAAGCAATTATTTGCATAACCTGATCAATATATACTCTGGAAAACTCCATTTATAAGAATGAAAAATCAATTAATAAACAAATGCTCCTATCTACATTCTTCTACAGATATTTTTATTACCTGAGAAATCATTCCATGCCCACTAAGTTTTCTGGGGTTAAATGTCTTATAAAAAAGGACAGAGGTCCCTTATAGGGCAGGATGAGAAATCAGATAACTAAGAAAAAGAGAAGACTTACATTGATTATCTTAAGTTTGGGGGTTACAAAAAAGCTACAGAGCTGCTAATTTGAGTTTTGCTCCATTTCCTTAGAGAAGTCAATTTATACACAGCTAGTAATGAGGGGAAATTCCTGCTTTGTTTAAGAAGTAAAGACTTACCTAGGAGGAAAGAAAAACTGTGGGCAAAGTTTAGGAAAAATCAGCTTATTATTATTTTTTTAAAGTGGACGGTGTTTTTTTGTTTAATTAATTTATTTTATTTTTGGCTGCATTGGGTCTTTGTTGCTGCGTGCGGGCTTTTCTCTAGTTGCAGCGAGCAGGGGCTAGTCTTCACTGCCATGCACGGGCTTCTCTTGTTGCAGAGCACAGCCTCTAGGTGCGCGGGCTCAGTAGTTGTGGCTCGCGGGCTCTAGAGTGCAGGCTCAGTAGTTGTGGCGCGCAGGCTTAGTTGCTCTGCAGCATGTGGGGTCTTCCCAGACCAGGGCTCGAACCCGTGTCCCCTGCACTGGCAGGCGGATTCTTAACCACTGCGCCACCAGGGGAGCCCGAAAAATCAGCTTATTAAGAGCTTTTAACATCTAGTGTTAAGAGGAGAGTGAACTGGTACTACAGGTCTCCTTTTGCAAGCTCTCTAGGGCAGTAATGTAACTGTAAACGTTTCATGATTCTTTTCATACTTCTTGTACAACTTGTAGGCTGAATGTTTGTTTTACAACACTTCAAATATCTATTAATATATAAAATACTCAGATAAGATAGGGACTGAATTTGTAAAAAGAAAAAAAGGAAAACTCCACATGCTCAATAGGGGATTGGTTATTAATAAATCATGGAATAAACTAGGGAGGGATTAAGTTGGTCCTCAGAATTCAGCCGAAGGACAGGGCTCTGGAAGACCAAAGAGCTAAATGCCTACACTACCAACATTTTTGAAATCCCTGAACTTGTGTGTGATTAATGAATGTGTGATTATGTATATCACCACAACTGTTAAGTGTAATTAGCAGTAATATAAATAAAACGTAATATTTGGATTATTAATATCTATTCATTATTTATCTATCAGATAAAGATAAACATTCTTCATGTTATCTAGAGTGAAAAATCCCCTTATGCCCTTTATATTCTGTTGATATTCAACTGAAGTATAAATGTATGTTTACTAAGATTACACCACCATAATTATTAATGAGGATTATGAAAACATGCAAACATATTAGAAATAAAAATACAAGTGAAGGCAATTATCTTAAACCTGCCTCTGAAAATATGTAGAAAGCATCCTTTTCAAGCAGTGTTCGAGAATGTGGGAAACAGTATATGGGAAACTACTTTAGTCACCACTGATGAAATCTGCAAACCCATGAACTGAAGAGAATTTTTATCTTAGTCATTATCAGAGAAAAAAATGCTGAACAGCTGGGTGGCAACACCACCACCAGTGGTCCCTTATACTAGCAGAGCTAGCCTAAAGATATTTTGTTTTCCATTCACCTCAGTGCAAAGTGATCATTTATTTAGTGTTACAAATATGTAACACAGTACAGGAGCAATCTCATGGCTCATGGCTGAGAAATTATTGTTCTTGTACTATAATGTCAAAATCCACTAAAATTTGATCACTAAAACCAACAATACTGTAAAATTTTTTAAAATTAAAAAACAACACATAAAACCTCAAATTTATTCTTTTATCCTAGAAGGTCCTTCTACAATAGTAAAATATGATTTCAGCCTTGGCTGCAGATGGATTTTAAGACTCAAGATCACTTGGTCAAAATGCAGTATACCTCTAGAATGTATAAAAAACAGAGTTTTACATGAAACCTGAAGAAGAATGAGTCAGAACTGTCTCTCTGTACCTGCTTTTTCATCTCTAAAAGTAACCACCTTATAAGGATGTGAATCAAATGATTAAAAGCATGGCGCACAGTAAGTGCTCAATAAATGTTGGCTATTATCAGTATGTCCAATGTATCTTACTGATTGTGGAAATTTGTAAAGCCCATTTTTCAAAGTCTGCAGTTATAGCAGAAAAAGAAATTTGATACACCAGACTATTCTGAACAGTTGGCATTTCTGGGGGCCTTTCATTTTCTATGTTATACATTTCTGCGGTGTTTGAATTTTACACTGTTCTATCTTCTAGTTAAAAAGAATACTTTAAGAATTACTGAGTTAACAGTAGCTGTTTGTTATTATGTATTTTCTCAATCAACAGTTACTGAAAGTACAAATTAATATCATGTAGGTGTCCTTGAATTTGATATTAAAAAGGGACCTTTGTATTTGAAAAATTAAGAAACAGTTTTAGACCTTGATAAGTTTCAAACTTAAACAAAGCATCTATAATATCAAGACCTCAGTCCATAATTCCAAGAATTTAAGATTATGCTTCTTAATGTAGCCAAGGATTCAGAAGTAGAACACTGAGTACCAATATGAAAAGCACATTGTTAGGAACTCTTGAAGAAGGCAGAGAAGAGTCAAGACAAACCACTGTTTACACATACTGAATTCAAGAACTATTCCTTCTGAATATAACATTACCAAACTTTTAACTAATCTGAGACACCGAATTTACCTCTAGGAAGGAAACTGCATATTTAAACAAATTTAAGTAAAAAACAGTTCCATTAAGATGCAAATTTATTTAAAATTCTGAAATCTAATTTTGATTCTACCTGAGGCAGGTTCCCATGAATCAGAAGAGGATCTTTTTCTTGAGAGAGGTCCATTTTCCTATTAGCAAAATGAGAAAAAAATAATTAGGAGTTGGGAGCAGTCAAGAATGTGAACTTTTCTTCATAATATTTAAACACAGATTTCTACTCTGAATAAAACAAGCACCAAATTTGGAGGTAAACCCAAACTTCTATAATAAAATATTTTAAATTCCTAAGTCTTTTCATAAAAATGAAGTACATTTGTATCATATGTAAAAATGTCAGTTTTCATAATGTAAATTTAGAAATTTTTATTAATAGCTCAAGATTAATATTAGAGCACTGTACTGTACTATTATTTTAATAAAGAAATAGCCTAATATTTGCCTATCAAATAGCTACAACTCTTCAACACTTCTGTTTACGTACTGATACACCACCAAACACTGAAATGTTATGAAAATGGACCAAATGTTACTAACTTCTATTGATCATTAGCAAATCTCACTGGTAAAGGCACCAACTTCCTTGCAAACAAACCCATGAGTTTACAAATATAATTTTCCAGCAGTATAAAATACAACTCCATTCACTCTTAGAATGTCATAGTTTGGTTTATTTTTGGTCCATCTGATTTTAAAATCTCATAGTATCTTATCAACATAGCACTTTCTTGATATCTCATCTTCCTTTAGTTGCTCTGTATGTAGAAAAGCTTTCTGAAACAGATGTACTTAACAACTTGACTTTCCAGGGGACAGGAACAGCTTTTATGCTAATTCTCAAAACAGAAGTTTGATGAGCTTAAGATGTATCTGGATAGTTTTCATCATATTCTAAGTTTTCTAAGACCCATACTCAACTACTTAAGACATATAACCTAAACTAGTGATTTTCAACTTTAAAGTGCAGCGGAATAATCTGGAAGGCTTGTTAATTGCAGATTGCTGGACTCTACTTCAGTTTCTGGTTCATTGGGTTTGGAGTGGGGCCTGAGAATCTACATTTCTAACAAGTTCCTAGGTGATGCTGATGTTGCTAGTCCAAGGAACGTTCTGAGAACCTCTGTTCTAAACCATTTCCTGTTGTTTTAGATTTTCCATTCCCTCAAGAATCTCCCTTCAGTGTAGCCTAACTTAAAAATGACTGCACTTGTCTACAAAAAAAATGCTTACTTTCCTGATTAAGAAAGATCTTTGTTCCTGGTCTGAAAAAAATTATGGGCAAAAAACAATGCTTTACTAAGTTTGAAGGACAGTTGGAGGGAATTTAATGAAACTAGCTTCTATACAAACTGTGTATCAGTATTTCCCTAACAAAACGTACCAAACTGTTTAACAATTATCAAACATTTTTAGATTTAGTATCTAAATATGATAAAATAGTAGCCAAGCTAATTCAGCATTTATTGCACATACCAGGTTTGAAAGATTACTATTTCCGGCTGTGACATCATTCTGTTTACTCTGTTCCTGCCTTGGTTTGCATCTTCTTCCTATACTAGAGGATTTTAAGGAAAGAGTGCTTGCTGCTGAGAAAGAATTTTCTGAGTTGATTCTCTGCTCCATTTGCTCCCTTCTCAACCTCTTTAGTTCTCTTTCTCTGCAGTAAGAAGCTAGAGACAACTGGAACTTAGCTCCCAGTGGGCTTTCTCCTGGGTGGTGCCTGGACAGGCTGCTCCTGCTGCTAAGACTTCTGGAGCTGTTCTTGAAGATGTCAGCTTCTGTCACCGCGGCCTGCTTTTTAGAATCTGCACTGATTTTGCCTCGATCTCCATCATTCTTCTCCCTGCTATTTTCATGAATGAAATGTGACTTCCTTCCCTCTGGAGACTGATGTTTTTTCTTCGTCTCTTTTGACAAGAGATATGAAGGAGGAACGTATTTTGTAACTGCCTTTGGACATTTGGTGGCCAGTGACACACAAGGCTGACGTGACTCATGTACACCATGATCTCTATGGTGCTCTTTAACACCTTTCATGAATGCCTCTAAGACGGGGCTCTTTTCTGATGGCACCCTTTTGGGTTTAGATCTTTTTGGTGAGGATAGTTTCCTTTCAAACTGCTCTGTCCCACTGATGGACAATCCACTTTCTCCATATTTGATGTTCGATTTTTGTGGAGAATCCAACATATGTCTATCTAAATAGCCAATTAAAACACATACACATTGTATGTTATTAAAAATAGCACAAACTATTACACTTGTATATTTATTATAAATTATTATACTTAAAATATTAAACTATCACAAAAGTTTTCAAATTGATAATTAAATGATACACATATTATTGGGGGGGGAATTTAAGACATGATTTAATAGCCTTACTTTCACAAATCTCCCTTTTGTTACATCATGTAAGCTCCCTATAGCTCCACTTATGAAATAAGTTAATTTAATACAGAATCGAAATAGTATACATTATGAACATTATTAACTGGAATATTTTCAATTAAGAAAGCATAACAGCAAAAAGTTTCTTCATGATGTTTAGAACTTGTTTATCTTTGTAAACAACACTGCATCTTCTTTATATTTTCTATTTTGAACACCATGTTTAATCAAATTAATAAGTTTAGAGTAGATTTAAAAATTGACTCCATCTTCCTCCCCAAAAGATCCCACAAAAAATGCATTAACAGTATACATACCTTGTTTTGAAGCTGGTTTGAAGAAATCTATAATTGACTGCTTCCTGAAAATAAAAGCATAACTAATATGGGATCACATTAGCAAATATTAAAACTTCAATAATTCAGATTAAGTGGAGAATATCAGTAGATTTATAGACTATAGGCTGAATTTCACTATCTGGTTTAATCAAGTTCTGACAATGACAATAATGCTTTGCTAAACTGATTATAAAAAATTTTAAAAATTAAATTCAGCACTTCCTGTAGGAGTAAATTTATAAAAGCAGTATTGAGGTTTATACACTCTATTGTACTAAAATGATAAGACTACAGTGTGGATCTAAGGAATTGGTAGAGTATTTCCTAGGACTGAAAAGCTTGTTGCTATGTGGGAGAAGAAAAGAACTTGAGGGGATCTGATCCTATTCCTTCATATCTCCAGTGCCAGGTACAAAATAATGCTCAATAGATGTTTGCTGAACGAATAATGGAGATTATAAAAACTAAGTAAAACCTGAACAGACTCATAACAAGAGTAGATGGTAGAATGGCAAATATGGGTGATTTTGCTGGTCTGGAGAGGCAGATGAAGAGTGTGCTGGGCAAAAGAAAGAAAGGATCAAGTTCTAACCTTATATTATACTCTTTATACAATACAGTTAATGTTAATCTAAGTAACAGCAAAAACTGGAATGAATCGTGTTTCAAAATCTTAATTTTTTACTAAGAATTCTTAAGATATTTACGAAAATAATGCGTTGCCTGGGAAAAACACAAAACAGAGAAAAAGGAGTAAGTTAACAAGAATAACAAAAACCAAACTTTTAATTTTTAAGGATTTCTGCATCCTACAATGAACACAAAGTGAAGTAGGACCATATTACCATAATTTGTATTCTGATTTGTTCATGTGTTTAGAGTTGTCAACTGCATAGAGGGATGTTATTATATGTTGAGCAACAAATCACCTTTCTGGCAAATTTTGCTAAAATGTATTCATTTTAGCTGAAAGAAAATAAGCAGTAGATGAATTTCCCTAAATATTTATCCACTATGAGCTTGGAATGCTCAGAGGAAACTTGAACAATCCAAGTCCTTTGAAGGTTATTCTTCTTCTACATCTTGTACTCTTTACTTGCCACATTAGAATAGCAATGCCCATTCTTAATGGTTTAGTGAGAGTCCACAATGTCTGTTTGAGATGCTGGTAGAAAAGCTAAGCAGCTATGAAATGAATGAGTGGGAATCTATGCATTTTTTTCATAAAATAAATTATATCAGAGGGTAAAAGAAGAAATACTAGAGGTCTGCAAAGGGGAGAAGGATGATGCCTTCAGTTACTGGTTGAATAGACAGACATGAGAAAGGACTAAAAAGCAGCTAATTAACTCAAAACAATACTGAATGTTTTTATGTTAATTACTAAAAGTAACACTGTATCTCTTCCCTAAAGTATTACATCTTTTTGGTTAATACACCTGAGAGAAAAATGGCTTTGGGTAAAACATACAAGAAACCTGTAAAATAACCAGGAATGTGACTTTCAAGAAAGAACAGTCCCCTAAGTTCATATGCACAGAAAGGTCCATTACTTATTTATAACTAAACTAATTATAACTAATTAAAAAATTATTTGTAACAGCACACAAACCCTTATCTGAAACTTTTGGGGCCAAATGTGCTTTAGAATTCTAAATTTTTTTTTTTTTGGATGCATTATGTAAAGCCCCCAGTGGGGTCTGAGACTGCACCCTATAAGCAAACACATTAGTATTTCTCCAGCAAAACTTACGGAAAAAAAAAAAAAACACACAAAAAACAAAAAACTTACGAACACTCACACCTAATGAGATAAAGACCATCTATAGCCTTCCATTAGTTCTGGTCAGGTTTGGCTGCCAAGTTAGATGTGGTGCCAAACTTACTGAAAACTTTGGATTTTCATAGCTTTCTGAATTAAGATAAGGGGTTGTGGACCTGTACAACAATATCTGAAGATAAATTTACTGTTAAACTTACGTTACAAGCTTTCAAACTTAAAATAAAAAAGACAGTACCAAGTGCGTAGAGAATTTAAACATGTTTTATTGTCAGAGGATGTCATTTGATTAAACTCCCCATCTCATTACATAGCTCCCACAAAATCTTTACAAAAAAATCTGGCCTCTTGGAGAGGCGTAAAGTTACTGAAGGAGAAAACATATCACATTCCAAATCTGCATGTTTTTTAAATTAAGACTTATCGTGCGTAGTGGACTTTAAAGCAATTCGTGGAAGGATTTTCCTCATCACATCTTACATAATATCACCCACAATACAGAAAAGGCTTATACTATTCAACCACTAGGATCAGTAAAACTGACAGCGTACAGAAAACCACTTAATTATGCACTTAGCAGCCAGGGCCCCGGGTCCAGCTAAAGTAAAGGACAAAAATCACATTCTACCTAAGGCGGGTGGTCCGTAGCCATCCAGGTTGTGGTCACTAGACCAAGAACAGCGTCCCAACTACAGAAAAGAAGACTCCAGCTCCCAGCAGCCCCCGCGCGGAGGCGGGGCGGTGGTTTGCCAGGCCCCGGACGCGGAGGCCTGAGCTCGCGGAGGATGGCGGGAACTGGAAGAGCGGCCGTCCGCAGTCCTCCCTCATATACCCTTGCCCCCGCGACCCGGCCCCTTCTCAAGCCCTCTGCACGGTACCTGTCCCCAGGACTCTCTGTTCTCTTTCCCGCTGCAGCAGGGGCGGTACTACCGGGTCTCAGATGGCAGCGCGGGGGCGACGACCCCGGGGCTGGGGATGAGGGGAAACCTGGCCTAGCGGGCATGCAGCGCCTTGTCATGTCGGCGCCGCTGGCGACGGCGGCATGTGCTGTGGCTGGAGAAGTTGGGTGCGTGGTTGCCGTCTTGCTGCTGGGACTCGGGGAGGCTGTCGGAGCAGAGGTGGGCGGCACCCCCTTCTCTCTTCATGGCGGTTCTCTCTCTTCGGAAGTGACTCCGGTGTGAGCGGGAAGGAACCTGAGGACCAACAGGGGGCGGGTCTTACTTGAAGCGTCGCGTTCTGATTGGCTTGCACGTCGGTCATTCCTGTTGTAGCGCAATAGAAAGCCGCAGCCTCTCAGGAGAAGGCGGGGTTTCGGTGAGGGGGAGGAGAGAAGGAAAACTGCCCCTCGTCACGTGCACAGGGACGGGGGCGCGGGGGGTGGGGTGGGGGCGCCGCAGCCTCCGGGTCGCTTCGGCTTCGGCGGGCGCGTGGGGTCGGGCGGGCGGGCAGGCGCGGGCAGCAGAGCGCGCTGCGGCAGCTGGCGACACCCATCTTGAAGAGGGCGAAGGGCGAGTCAAACCCCGAGCTTGGTAGCTGACCTCAATGAAGATGGCCAACAGTTGGGCTTCCAGTGTCACACAGTTGTGCCTCAGAAATCCCCAGCTGTTCATTACATCGTCTCTTTAACATCTTAGGCCAAAGTGCCCTGATGCTGTCACCATTTCCTCGGTAGTCTGCTCAGCCCAATCTGAAGACTTGTTCATTCTGTGAGGGTTCTTGCTAAGTGCTGGGGGTGGCTCCTTTTTCTCTTTTAAAGAAGAAAAAAAACCTCATTGAAATAAAGACGTTTTATTCCACAAACGCATTTTGTTTCTCAGTTGCTGAAATGAGTTATCCATAAAACCTCTGCAGCCAGATTCCTGGGAGATTTCTGAAAGGAACATAGGCTCAGCTTTCAATTACCCATGTTAAGTGTGGAGAGCATAGGTTAGTGAAAACTGCCAGCAGCCTCCAATCCCCCTTTGCAAAGGGCTTGTGCTTTGGAGGCTGTTAGCATTTTCCCTACAAACTGAGAGGCTGGTCAGAGTATCTCTGAGCTTGTTTCCACATCTATAAAATGGGCATTCTACTTTTCTGGGCAATTGTAAACCATAAAAATGGTAAGCAATGCAAAGTGCACAGCTCAGAGTCTCTCATGTAATAAGTACTGGGCAAATTAGTGTTCCCTTCCCTTGTTCTTTAGACAGACTCTTTTTTTTTTTTTTTTTGCGGTATGCGGGCCTCTCACTGTTGTGGCCTCTCCCGTCGTGGAGCACAGGCTCCGGACGCGCAGGCTCAGCGGCCATGGCTCACGGAGCCCAGCCGCTCCGCGGCATGTGGGATCTTCCCGGACCGGGACACAAACCCGTGTCCCCTGCATCGGCAGGCGGACTCTCAACCACTGCGCCACCAGGGAAGACCTAGACAGACTCTTAACACTTTAACTTACTACAAAATCTTCCAGAGACAGGTCAGATATTATAATAACTATTAACCAAAATATCAATCTCAAGTTTGTTCAAGCCTTAACTGTCAGACCTGTTCAATCAGTTGGATGGAACAAAATCTTAAATGACACAGAATTTAGACGGTCTTTAAAGTTTATTGTACTCAGATTTAACTGCTTTGCGAGCTAAGCATGCCTGACTGGCCTCAAGTTCACCTTCCCTTCCCTGTTAGCCTTCAGGAGGAAGAATTAATGAGGAACAAAGTGGCTAACAGGGTGGCAAAGTGGAGAATAGAAGGTAAACTGAATGTACAGGTCTCTCATTCATCCCCAAAGTATATATCCATAGGTATATACTAGGTAGCAGGGATGCAAGAAAGGAAATACTGAAATAAGAGGCATTTTTCTCCTCCTAATACTTGAGAAGTTACTGTACCTAGCATTGTTTCTTAGATAAAAAAAGAATATAATAAATGCTCAAAATGTGTTGAATGAATAGTGCCTTATATGTTTGTTTATTAAGGGCTTTTCACACATATTATTTCCCATCTCCTCTTATTGTGTTCTGTTGGATGTTACTACACTAGCAAGCTCCTGTTTCTATAACAGCACATCTACAAAACATTTAATCTGATTCATTTCATTGCATGCTTGGATCATAAAAAAGAGTAATGCATAAAAACACGTTCTGCATAATCAATTAGTTGCTTTTCTTGGATTATAGTATTTGAATCATCCAGCTTCCAAGGTGTCGCTTTAAAGTCTATACTCATGATACCAAACAGTAGTTTTTGGATTTTCTTAATCTGAGCAACAGATTATGGAGTTAAGTGAGGCAAGAAATCCCTAGATCAATAAATGGATATGGAGTCATAATGAAAACACAATTTAAAAAATCTCTTCTTAACAGTGAAGTAGTTATCCAAATCCTCAATAAGCATCAAGGCTCTTCTTTGTTTAAACTGTGTTTGAGAATGATACAGATTTGGGTTGCGGGGTGAAATATACTCAACATATCAACCAGAACTGCCGGGAGCCTCTAAGGCTCTTCCCGACCCCCCCCCCCCCAAAATAGTGCTGGTCAGTCTATTATGTGTTTATATCCCTTCTCTCACTTTGAATTTGTGTGTGTGTGTGTTTGTGTATGTGTATACACAAACACATACATACACTGTGTGCACACACATGGTTAATGTAAGGGATTTTTACACATTACTTTGTAGTGGGCTGGAAATAGATGGCCTGGAAGCTGTACACTAGGTGAAAGATGTGAAAGAGCCAGGTATTTGCACGTGAGGAGACCAGGGGAGAGAAAAACTGGGGTGGGGCTGGGGGAAGAAAATGATGAATAAAGTAGACAAGACTGAATTAGAGACTTAAGACAAAACATCAGCCAGGATTGGAAAAGTAATTTAGAGAAATGAAGGCTGGATGACCATAAAAGGCTAGTTGGAGAAGATTTCTGGGCATGGGGATGAGGAAGCAAAGATCACAGGAATGGAGTGGCTTCTAGGCCTGAGGCTTCTATGGGGTACCCCTCAGCTCAGTTTAGCACCCTGAGCTGTTAAAGACAATAGGAGGAGCACAGACTCTGGCCTTGATGGGAAGGGATGGGGCAGCCACAGAAACAATGTTACTTGCACGACAGATCAAATCTGCTGGGAGCCTCAAGCCCAACGTGGGAGTCCTGAGAGGAGTGACAGTATAGCTGATGCCAGAGATCCCAGCAGTCACAGAGAGAAAACTATTTAGGGAGATTGGCTCACGCTGTACCTTAGCAGGCAGGGGCTAAGAGAACAAAAGGTCAGTAAATTGCGCAGAATGTTACTAATAAGCAGGGAACTCTACCTTTTGATTCAACAGTAATGACATACTTTTGCTCTGAGATTGCTGCACTCTGGAATAAACCCCAAGGCTCTTGTTGGAGGGTGCTCCATGGCAGGCGAGAGACAATGATGGGTTTGCTGCAGAGCTGCCTTGATGGTGGCCAAGAATGTGTGTGTGGAGGGGAGGGTAGAGGGTGACCTGGGAAAGGGGATAAGGAACAGACTCAGAAAAACAGGAAATAATTAACTTGAAAGCCTGACAGAGAAAGACCACGTGATGATCTGAAGGAGGGAAGGCGAGCTCCAGCATCTCAAGATCTGCACAAATCACTTTGCGAATGGATGCTGAACTCAAAACTGCCTAACAAGTGCTTGGAAAAAGCACTAGCTTGGGTCTTAGGGGCTGCTTGGGAAAAGCCAAATGTAATATAACATAATGTCATGTCATGAAACCTAAACTTCCTGGGAGTAATTAGTAAAACTGTGCAGAAGCAGATCTAATGTTAAGGAAAGTAAGTTTCTTGTTATTTCATTATGGAATGGTGCAAGATAGAGTTTCCCACACTTTAGAACACGAGTAACATATTTGTAAATTTTGACATACCTGAATGTTTCCTATATTAATAGTTAATTAATATTTTTCTGTAAATCACTTTTTAAACTTAAATACATTTATTTTAGAAGAAAACTTAAAATCATTTCCACAAGTGGAAAATCAGTATCACTTGGAAAGGGATATCTTTTCAAATGGAAGCTAACTCTAAAAACTAACAAATCACTGAATAATAACTAGAAAAAAGTCTCCATGTTTCTTCTAGAGACATCTTGTTTTCTATTGGTGGTAGGTACAGATATTACCCATACATCTGAAATATAAAAGACTCTTTGGGAAATATTGGTTTTGGGAAATCCAGCCTGGAATCAGGTGTTTTTCACTCTGGGTTAACAACCCATTAGGTTTTGAAATTGGTGTAATGGGTCACAGACCACATTAAAAGAAAAAAGAAAGAGAGAGAATGGGATAGAGAGTATTGATGCACTGCATACAGTGTATGAGTATGTGTTTTGCAAGACTTTTACTTATTCAGTTGTACATATATATTTTATATGGCAGTGATGTAAAAGGTATTCCTGTGGCCCTACTGTAGGTGGTGGCATAAACTTTTGAAAGTTGTTGCTGTAATTTGTATTCATATTTCACACTTCTGGGTATTGGTGGCAATGAACAGCAGAAGCTGCTTGGGGGGCAAAAGATGGGCTTTCTTTGGTCACTCCTGCTGGTGGGGAGACATAACTCCGGCTCTCCTTATGCCCTTTTTTTTTTTTTTTTTTTGCGGTATGCGGGCCTCTCACTGTTGTGGAGCACAGGCTCCGAACGCTCAGCGGCCATGGCTCACGGGCCCAGCCGCTCCACGGCATGTGGGATCTTCCCGGACCGGGGCACGAACCCGTGTCCCCCGCATCGGCAGGCGGACTCTCAACCACTGCGCCACCAGGGAAGCCCTCCTTATGCCCTTTTAAGGCCATACCCTCCAGGAGTGGGAGAGGATTGTAGAGAGAGGCAGACTGTCTCTCCAAAGAAGCTTTCCTTTACCCCTCCCGGGCTGTAATAGCTTCAAGATGGGGAGGAGCGGCTGAAGTGGTCCTATCAGATCCCTCCTTGTCCTCAGTAATCTTGAGACTGCGAGGGAGAAATGGGAGAGAAGGGAGAATGATACAAAAGAGGTGGAAAAACCTTATATCCCTTACCAACTTGCCCCTCACATAAAACCCCACCACCCTGGAAAGAAGAGAGTCTGTTGAGGATAGTACATGTGATCTCACACCTTTGCAATGCTCTTCCCAGAATTCATCACACCTATCATGACCCATAAAACCTTTCTTTATCGGGCTCAGACTTGCCTCTTCGGAGTCATTCTACCACCACTGTCCTTAAGCTGTAAACTTCCAGAGCACCAAAATACTGAACCCTCTATGCCAGGCATGATAAAATGGCCTCCTGAAGGAGCCATCCTTCATCTCCTTCTTTTAGCTCCCAAAGAGGTTTTTTATTTTTTTAAAGATGTGGGGTAACATTTAAAACTCAAGAGATTTCCCACAAAATTCTAGATTTCTGGCTTCAAGAATTATAAAGAGCGGTCTCACATTTATGTCCACAGGGGCTAGGTAGACAATATAAGTATGTGAATCAGGTCAGTTCAAGGCCCCTGCAGGCTGCTTGGCCACACAGAATGGATGCCAAGGCAGCAATATATGGAGTAATTTAGCTGAACTCTCAACACTTGTAAACAATATAAACTGGTATGGAATAATCTCTAAAATATGTTAAGTGAAAAATTAAGTTGCAGAACAGTGTATGCTACAGTGTATATATATATTATGTTATTGCTTGTATAAATAAAAGGGGTTATTTGCGTGTATATGCCAAGAATATCTCTGGAAGGATGCTGTGCTTTCCAAATAACTTCCTAATGCAACATAGTATTCTACTGTATGGATCCGCCATAATTTACTTAACTAGTCCCCCACTGCTGGCCTAGTTAGTTTCCTTTCAGCCTTATGTTACTGATAATGATGCAACAAATACCTTTATACATCCACCTTTGTGAACATAGAAACATATCTCTAAGATACATTGGGAAGGGAATTGCTGGGTCAAAGGACATATACATTTTATATTTTGATAGACCTCAGCCATTGGCCCTTTTAAGTGTCTAACTTGAGCATAGGTAAATAAGCTCATAACAGCAGTTGCCTCTGGAGAGAGGTTTTCCCCTAGTTGTGAAATTTATATTTTACCCGGTGCATATATTACTTTTCCAAAGAAACACATATGTCTATCTCTATCTATCTATCTATCATAAAATAAAAGGTCAATGGTTTTTGATGAAAAATTACACAGTGTTACATTAATTGCTTTCCATGAAGACTTCACCAGATATGTTCCACTATTTCTGTTAGCATCTGCTCATTTCTCCTTTGTCTCCCTCCTGTGGAACCTTGCCACTGACACCCCTATTCCTACCTGCCCCTTTCAGGCAGCGTGGAGCCTATTAAGTTATGTTGCCTGACCAGGGATTTGGTAGTACAAACATTTGTTGTTGGGTTCTCAAACTCAACATGTCTTAAATAGAACTAATTATCTTCCCTCCCTGACCTCCAGATTTGATGTTCTCTCCTCCTGTATTTCTTATCTCAGTGAATGGTGTCATCATCTTCTCTCACCTGTCACTCCAACCAGAAACCTGGGAGTCTTACTAATCTCTCCCCTCCGTCACCCTCAACCCCCACCTGTTATGTCACCAAGTCAATGGTTTTGCTAAATATCACATGTATGCTTTCTTTTCTCTTAAAAACACATGTTCACACCTACCCATCCACCCATATTTGATTCTTTGTAGAAATGTAAAAGATATAGACAAATACAAAGAATAATATTACAAACACATATTCACCATTCTGAACTCACAACTGACTGTTAAAATTTTAACCAGTTACTTCTCTTTTCTGGTTTTCTTTATTTTTATAATAAACATTACAGGAGTACCTAAGTCTCTTTTTATTGACACTCCAGTTTAATTCCCTTCTCCCCTACTCCTGTGGTTTTTCAAGTCCACAAGCCTCAGATTCTTCAGTTTTTACATACATGTATAGCTCGTCATAAAGAATATAGAGGATTATTTTGTATACGTTTTTTAAAAAATATGCACACATTTACATTTTATTTATGTATGCAGTCCATACATCACATTTTATCTGTCCATTACAAACAGTACTGTCACAGACATCTCTGTACATGTTTCTTTTCACCCACGTGCAAGAATTTCTATGGGTTATATAATCACAAGGGAAATTGCTGGGTCATAGGGTATTTGCATTATCAAGTTTATTGTATGCTGCCAAATTGCTTTCCATGAATGACTGAGTTAATTTGCAGTCCCACTAGAAATATATGAGAGCACTGTTTTCCTCATGTCTGCTCAAATATTTGATATTGTCATCCATTTTTATTTTTGCTAATCTGAAAGGTGAAAATGGTTTCTCATTGTTTCATTTTGCATTCCCCTAATTGGGTATCTCTTCATACATTTGGGAGTGGGTCATTTGGATTCTTCTTTTGTTAATTGCCTATTTCTATATTTCACCCATTTTATAAGCCCCTGTGTTTTTCTTATTGGTTTGTAGAATTTAAAAAATGCATATTTTGAATACTCAAAAATTCTTTCCATCCCTCCTGCTGCACCCCAGTACAGGTCTTAATCATCCTTTGCAAAGTCTCTTGCAACAGCTTCCAAATTGATCTCTCTGACTTCAGTTTGCCCTTCTTCATTCCATCTTCCACACTACAGGCTGATTGATCCTTCTAACAAGCAAATCTGAGCATGCCACTCCCAAATTCATTACTGACAGGGAAACAAGGCAAAACAAAAACGTCATCATCAACAACAGAATTACCAAATAAACCAACTTTAAAGCCCTAAACTCTCTGGCATACCATACCAGCTACTCCATGATCTGATCCCTCTCTACCTGTGCGGGGCCATCACGCTGTTCCTCCCCATACATCTTATATCCACCCATTCAGAACGATGGTGTTGTCCATTCTTTGAACACATCAGCCTCACTCATGCTTCTGGGCTTTTGTGAACCCCAATTTGTACTGCTATCTTGTCCTCCTAGAAAAAATTTCCCTGACATCCCTAAAGAGACCTGGTTCCTCCTTGCTCAACTGTTATATGAACTATAGCTCCGCTATAGTCTTTATGATTTTGCATTGACATGATTTATTATATATATGTCTTCTCTCTAGATTGGAAGCTTCGATAGAACAGGGTTCTGCCTCTTGGTCTCAAAAGGCAGTATAGCAGCGTGGTTAGGAATGTGGGCTCTGAAGCCAAACTGTCTGGGTTTGAATCTTAGCTCTTTTACTGTTTGGGAAGTTGTTTAGCTTCTCCATGTCTCAGATTCCTCATTTGTAAAGTGGGGATAATAATAGTACATATCTCATCCACTTGTATTAAATCAGTTAATAAATATAAAGTGCTTATTACTAGCCAAAAGGTGAAAGCGACTAAAGTGTTGATTAATCGATGAATTGATAAACAAAATGTGGTATATATATACATACAATGGAATGTTATTCAGGCTTAAATAGGAAGGAAATTTCTGACATGTGCTACAACATGGATTAACCTTGAAGACATTATGCTAAGTAAAATAAACAGGTCACAAAAGGACAATTACTGTATATAATTCCACTTATATGAGGCACCTACGATAGTCAAATTCATAAAGACAGAAAGTAAAATGATGGTTACCAAGGGCTGCAAAGAGGGGAGGTTGGAGAGTTAGTGCTTAATGGGTATAGTTTCAGTTTGGAGAGATGAAAAAGTTTAGAGATGGATGGTGGTGATGGTTGCACAACAATGCGAATATACTTCATGCTACAGAACTGTACACTTAAAAATGGTTAGGGAATTCCGTGGTGGTCCAGTGGTTAAGACTCCACACTTTCACTACCGAGGGTGAGGTTTCGATTCCTGGTGAGGGAACTAAGATCCCATAAGCAGCATGGCACAGTCAAAAAAAAAAAAAGGTTAAAATGGTAAATGTTATGTATTCTTTATCACAATAAATGAAAAAAAAGTGCTTATAATGGTGTCCAGTATATAGTAGGTGTTCAATAAGGTTAATTCTGATTATCTCTATTAACAACCCATTATTAATAACCATTATTTATTCATGGTAGGCACATAGTATTTTTGCATGAATGCCTTGTCCACCCACTCTGGATATCTTAATGCTATCTTCAGACTTAGGACTGAGAATGTTGAAACACTTTTCCACTGTCCTTGAGGTGTTACAACCTCCAAGGGGGCTAGCTCCTACAGCTGGGTCAGTTCCCCCAGTATGTCTCCTGTCCAGTCCTAACTTCCTCTGATTTCCTGACACAAGGCCAATTCCTCAGAAGGAGATTCCTAGGGCAAGAGGATATACTTGGTGTAGGAGCAATGCTAGCCTAGGTGACACTTGGGCATCCCCAACTATAATTTCAGGAGTAACTCCCACTGTTCACTTAATCCTGGCTTGAGTTCTTGGTCAGTAGTGACCCCCGCTTCCTTCCTTCTTTCCCCAGCTCATCCGTCCCAGCCACCTAGCTACCATACCAGAAATAAGTGGAGGCATTAGAAAAATACATTACATTAAATGAATCTGAGAACATTCTTAGCACTTGAAGAACCTGTGCTAATTCCACTCCAGGCCTCTCCAAGCCACTGACCAAATCTGCACTTTCTCTCTTCTCTTCACCCTAGATGCAGGCTTCAGTCTGAGGTCTCAACATGTGGTAAACCCAAACCATCCGTTCCAAGATTCCTCCAGAATCCAATTTCCCACGTTGGGGCCTCAGATGGTATTTACCATCATGTTCTCTTTTGGAAGTCTTTCAAGCACAAAATTCTCACTTTGTGTTCTTATGACCAGAATAGAAACAAACCTTTCCTGGGTAGTTGAGAGCAGGAGAATATGCTTTGTTTTTGTTTTTTAGAGCACAGCCTAGAAATGCCATGCCTGATTTTCTAGAGGCCCTTGGAGTGCTGCTGGCTTAGATCACAAATGAAAAATTCAGATGTGGACAGGTGTGAAAGTCAAGGGCTCAGCCTGGGGGATTCTGGGTGTCTCCAATTCAGCAGAACAAATGGCAAAACAACAGGTGTCCACAGATGTACCGACCCATGAGGCACTCATACCCAAAGCTCGCCTTGGGATTGAATTATCTCATTGAAATCTGCCCCCTCTTTGTGCGGCCCCCATCACCTAATCTCTGCAGGGCTTGGGAAATTATGCATTCTGCTGGCCTTATATTACAGGTACCAGGAGGTTATGTGTGACTCACCCAGGATTAGCTGGCTTTAGGACTAAAAGTTCTGACATTTTCAAGCTGTTTATTAGTCATAGGATGTTGCAGCCTACCTACAGATGTTGCATAATAATGAAAAACTATAGTTGCAGCAAATGCTTGGGGGTGACCACAACTGACAGGACAGAGAACTGTGGAACTGGGAACCCAGTCTAGGGTCTTCAGGGCCGTAAAGCGTTGTCTTTTTTTAAAAATATTTATTTATTTATTTTATTCTTGGCTGTGTTGGGTCTTAGTTGCAGCAGGCGGGATCTTTCATTGTGGTATGTGGACTTCTCTCTAGCTGTGGTGTGTGGGCTCACGAATTGTGGCACGAGGGTTTAGTTGCCCTGCAGCATGTGAGACCTTAGTTCCCTGACCAGGTATTGAACCCATGTTCCTTGCATTGGAAGGCAGATTCTTTACCACTGGACCACCAGGGAAGTCCCTGTAAAGTGTTGTCTTGAAATAAGACATTTGCAGGCTGGGGAAGAAGGAATACTATGGAAAAAGAATCAGTATGACTTTTCCTAATTAGGGGATCAGAAATGGTGCTGGTAAACCTTGGAAATTAGGTATTCCATTTACTGTTTCTTAAGGTAGACAGAAACCAGAGCCAGGAACTATTAAAGTAAAAACTTTACAAGCTTTGTACCATCCCATATTTGTTCTTACTGTTATTCTGTGTTTGTTTCTTGGAGTGATGGCACAGAACACAAAAAACTGAAAAAGCCTGTGTGCTAGTCATCAGGAGCACCAGCAAAACAGGGAGCTTAGATAACTCCATGCTGCTCCTTAGCCAGGCTTAGGATGGGTGGGTGGAATGGCAGCCTCCAAAGGAGAGGGTAGCAGGTTGAACACCTGAGTCTGCAACAAAGAAAAAAGAGGAGAGCTTTGAGTGTGGTACACAGTGGAAGGGAGCAGTTGCCCTGAGAAAGGACTGAGCCAAGCAGCAGCAATTTTGTGTGTGAACCAAGGTTGCTCATAGCAACATTGACTGTAATAGAAAACTAGAAGCAACCCAAGTGTCCATCAACAGAGGATTGCTAAACAAATTATGGAGCAGCTCTACTATGGAATACCATTCAGCCATTAAAAAGAATGGAGAGGATATAAATATGCTGACATAAAAAGATGCCTGAGGTATGTCAAGTGAAAAAAGCAAAGCGTATAACAGTATACATACGTAAAGTCCCATTTCTACATGGTGTTTCCTTTAAGGTGAGGCATGTTCATATGTTTTTGCATTTTCTTGTATGTATATAGACAGTGTCTGGAAGGAAATACATAAAAAAGTTAACACTGCCCCACTTCCCCCCTCTGGGACTGAGACTTAGGAGAGGTATTAGAAATTATTACTTTCCACTTTATAATTTGTATTCTGTTTGAAAGTTTTAAAAAGCATTTATAGTTTAAAAAAATCTTTTTTGTAAATCTTTTGAGGGTTTCAGCCAGGCAAATTTCAGGACTTACAATTATTGGAAACCTGTCCCTCAGTTCTAGTTTCAAATTAGGAATGTGGACTTTAGTTTCCTGATTTCTTCCTTCTCCCAGGATGGTGGACAAACTTGCAGTTTTAATATATATTCTTTTCAAGCACATGTGGAATATTTACAATGACCATGTTCTAAGTCACAGCGGGATTCAACAAGATGCCAAAGAACTGATAGCATGTAAATAACATTCTCTGTCCACAATGCAATAATATTAGAAATCAGTAACAAAAGCACCGTATTTAAGCAAGAGTTAAATAACCAAATCAAGATGTAGTCTAATTCTAAATTCTCTCTCTAACAGTGATAACATAAAGGAAAAACTTCTATTAATGAATTTTCTCTGATTTTTACTTTCACCCTTAATTATGATGAGGATATTCACTGCTCCTAAGTTGATCTACGCTGTGACTAAATGAACGAGTCAGTTTATTTATTTATATCTCTTCTCTTTCCATAAAGGTTTGAAGGCAGTTCAGTTGCTTGAACTCAGTTCTGAATCTGGAGGAATCTTCTTTGTCACTGTTTATAATGTTAGTGTATTAAAGCCATAAAATTCCTCCAAGATCCTTACCCTTGGCTACAGGCACCAGCAGTTGAAAGATCCTTTCTTTCTCTGGAGAGGAGCCCACACCTGCCAGTCACAATAACGTTTAGATACTGACATGGACAGATGCCCAAGATACATCTTACGTGAAAAAGAAAATCAAGTTACAAGACAATGTGTAATATATGCAGTATTGGATGACAATGTATAAACCAGGCATATGCTTAGGGTGCCAAGAAAGCTAAAAAGCAGTTTCGAAAGAATATATATATATATATATATTTTAAAAAATACTGAAATAATAATTAAAGGAAAAATAAAAACTTTGACCTCCATATGCTTATTTTACTGTTTAGTATTTTTATTTCGAATGAAACACGGGCGGGGTAGGGGACATCCTAACCATTTTCAGGTTTAGGGTTGCCTAAGTTCTAAGTCTGGCCATGATTTAATGATACTGGCTTTGTAAAACTTTACATATATAGCAAATATTCATCTATGAAGAAAAAGCAATCTGGATAAATACACCTCTGATTAAAAGTGGTTATCTCTGAAGGATAGAATTTTAATTTCTACATTATATATTTCTGTAACTTTTAACATTTTTACAATGAGTATGAGTTCTTTTGTAATCAGGAAAAGAATGAAGATTAAAAAACAAAATAAAACAAATTCATTTTAGGCAGCAGGCAGTTAGGCCTTGTCTGGAAATATCACTCATCAATTGTGTGGTTGTGTGGTCTTACTACTCCTTTTCAGCTTCTGAGATATTGTTGCCAAACTCAGGTACAAAATCTTTCCCACATGCGTGGCCTGAAGGCTCATCCTTGCTCACTGCAGTTTCCCATGACTTCTTTGTGACCTTCTGCTGCCACCTCTGATCTCTGGCCACACCCTTCTTGTCCCGTTATCCAGCTGGGCTCGGTGGGTGTTCATCTAACTATTAAGATTCTCAACTCTTTCTCTTTTCCAGCTTGGCTTGATCCCCTGGGATTGACATTACTGCAGACCTTCTAATGAAACCCTACTTCTTTTTCCTATGTAAACAGGCCTTCTGGCCATTTTCAGTCATGAGTCATAACTTTCTGTAAATGCTCTGGCAACTGGATGAATGTAAAATGTGGACGTGATCCATTAAAGATATTGAGCACAGTAAGTTCTTAAAGCTGCACTTGAATGGGAGATGGCCGACACCAGGCAGAGGATGCTCACCAGTTTCCTGACAGTCTAGGGATGAAGGCGAAACCACTGGAAGAGAAGAGCAAGACAAAAGGTGGCTAGTTGGCAGTGAGGAGATAGCAGAGTTTGGGGAGGTGGAGGTATTGGGTGGCGATGAAGGGTTTTGACAGATGAGAGACTTCTCTGGGTGGAGAATTCATCAAGGTCTGGAGCTTCCTGAAGGCAAAGGCTATTGGGGCCAACTGGGATTTACTGGGCTTTAGCTAATCCTGGGCTTGGAGACACACAGATTACCTGTCTGGCCTATTTGTGGGTGTGTCACACAGAGAACAAAATCCAATAAAAGAAGGGTGGAAGAGCAGAACTCCTCTGAGGTGGAAGGACCCTTCCCCAAGGTAAAGCTGATGGCAAGTCAGTAGGCCTTGCTTGGTGAATAGTTGGCCACCCTAAGAGAGAGGCTCTGAGAAAGACTGGGAAAGGGAACGAAAGGGGACAGAGGCAGCCCAGTGAGCACTTCCAGCTCCCATATTAGAAAGGAGACAAGAGCCAGCCCTGGGAAACAAACCTGGTGACACCTGTATGATTCTTTTTTGTTGCTGTGTTGGGTCTTCATTGCTGTGCGCAGGCTTTCTGTAGCTGTGACAAGCGGGGGCTCCTCTTTGTTGTGGTGAGCAGGCTTCTCATTGCACTGGCTTCTATTGTTGCAGAGTGTGGGCGCGCGGACTTCAGTAGTTGTGGCACGCAGGCTCAGTAGTTGTGGCTCACGGGATCTAGAGTGCAGGCTCAGTAGTTGTGGAGCAGGGGCTTAGCTGCTCGGCGGCACGTGGGATCTTCCCGGACCAGGGCTCGAACCTGTGTCCCCTGCATTGGCAGACGGATTATTAACCACTGTGCCACCAGGGAAGTCCCACCTGTATGATTCTTAACTGTTGTGTGGCTTCCACATTAGTGGTGTTTATGTTTTTCCATGTCAGTTTCCATGGTGATTAGCGTAAACCAGTAGCAGTAAAGCAGCAAAAGCTTTAAAATGAAATGGGTTTGTCTTTGGGGGCAGCAAGGATGGGGGAGCTGGGGAGGCTGGCAAAGGCACCTCCCTAAGGAGACAAAAGCCTGCCAGTCCCCAGGGCCTACTGCAAGAAGGTGGAGGAAACCTGGGCCAGGCAGCAAGTTGGCGCCAAGGAGGGCCTTAACTTAAAAAGAAGCTCTCCCTGTGGGATTTTCTTGCCCCTACCCTCATTTTACTTATCCCTCTATGTGGCACTTATTTTGCACCTCATAGGAGAAAATAACTTGCCCTGTGACTTTTGCTTTTACATTTCCAGCTAGAGTGAAACCGTGTCTCACATGTTCCTATATTCTCAGGAGCCTTGTATAGAACTGAGCATGTATCAGAGGCTCAATATATCTTTATTTTTGTAAATTAAAAATAATTTTACTTTTATACAGATATATAATGCGTAAATGTGTCCTTTTTGTTTACTGTTTTTCCCTGTCTCTGCCCTCCTCCTCTTCTCATATTCTTACGACCATATATAAATAGAACACACACACACGCACACACACACATATATTTTTATTTTTGGCGATAGATGTTTTACAAAAATATAATTATGTCATCTTAAACATTTTCTGCCCCTTGCTTTTCTTCCTCAACAATACCTCTTGGAAATCTACCAAGTAAACTTCTATAGGATGACCTTGTTATTTTTAATGGCTGCAGAGTAGCTCAGGGTATGGCTTTGCTATAATTCATTCACGGTGGGATTGTGCTGGAGCCCCCAGCTTTCTAGAGTCGATTGCTCACATCTCTTCCCAGCTTGGTATTCAGTGACACTAGGATGGTAGCTTGAAATTGGGCATGGTGGGAATATTTACATGTCAGGAGTATGCAAAAGCTACAAATCAGGGCTTTTCCAATGGTTTTAACTAGCAAACCACTGATCTCTATTAATGGATTTTAGTTTGTTTCTAGTTTTTTTTCTGGGGTGGAGGTGTAGGGGGAGAATCGGCCAGTACAAATAAACAATGCTGATACACATACACACACACACACATACATACATACATGTGTATATACCTATATCTCTTTATGTACTGGTGTTTTCATTTCTGTGGGATATAAGAGTAGGATTGATGGATCAAGGGAATACATTTTTTTTTTTTTTTTTTGCGGTACGCGGGCCCCTCACTGTTGTGGCCTCTCCCTTTGCGGAGCACAGGCTCCGGACGCGCAGGCTCAGCCGCCATGGCTCACGGGCCCAGCCGCTCCGCGGCATGTGGGATCTTCCCGGACCAGGGCAC
Source organism: Orcinus orca (assembly GCF_937001465.1). Lineage (NCBI taxonomy): Eukaryota > Metazoa > Chordata > Mammalia > Artiodactyla > Delphinidae > Orcinus > Orcinus orca. Next base: position 63,265,055 of record NC_064572.1, on the reverse strand, counting down.
GAACCCGTGTCCCCTGCATCGGCAGGCAGACTCTCAACCACTGTGCCACCAGGGAAGCCCGGGAATACATATTTTTAATTTCAAAAGATGTTCCCAGATTATAAAGGATTGTAGAAACGTACATTTCTACCAGCAATGTAAAAACTTTTTTCTGTGCCTCCCTGCCAACAATGGAAATTAGCCTCATTTCAATTTTTGCTAGTTTGAAAGGTATAAAATAATATCTCATTGTACTTTAATTTGCACGTCTTTGAATACTAATAATTTTGAGCTTTTTTTCCTAAGCATGTTGACCATTTAAATATGCTCTTTTGTGGGGTGCTTTCTAATAGCTTTTGCTCATTTTTCTATTGGGTTATTTGTCTCCCTCTTGTCCATTTATAAAACCTTTCTGTTTATTGTTGTTTTTAATTATCTGTCTGTCCTGTACATTATGAATATTTTCCCCCAAATCTGTTGTTTGTCTTTTGACTTTATTTTATTTATTGCCACACAAATTGTTTTTATAGTTACAAGGTAAAATATATCTATATTTTCTTTTATGGCTTCCAGATTCCAGTCTTGGTTTACAAAGCCCCCCACAACCCCCACCCCTATATTGAACATGTAGCCTCCTAAATTTTCAAGGTTATTGTCTTATTTTTTATATTTGTCTTTAATCTATATGGAGTTTACATTTGTATGTGGTATAAAATAGGAGTCCAGTTTTATCTTATTCCAGATGGAAGCTGTCTTGGCACCATTTATTAAATAATCCATCCTTTTTCATGGAATTGAAATACCAACTATGTCATACAGTAAATTCTCACATATACACACTTGGTCTATTCCTGGGTTCTCTATTTTATTCCAATGATACATTTATTTATTCCCATGTCAATACTGAATTGATTTAATTACAGTAGTTTTATAGTACATTTTGATATCTGGTAAGACAAATCTCACCCTTTTTCTTTTTCATGTTTTTATTTGCCATTCTAAAGCATTTATTCTTCTATGTAACTTTAAGTTCATTTTATTCAATTTTCCTCCCAAATCAAAACTCTCTTGTTATCTAATTACAATTGCATCAAATCTGTACATTAATTTTGGAAAAAAATGACATTTTAATCAATATTCTTTCCAAAGATATTTACTGAGTACCTACTTTGTGACAAGCTCTGGGGATATAGCACTGAAAAAGACGGATGTGGTCTTTGCTGTCTTTGAGTTCAGGTTGGTTTTTTTTTGTTTGTTTGTTTTTGCGGTACGCGGGCCTCTCCCTGTTGTGGCCTCTCCCATCGCGGAGCACAGGCTCCGGACGCGCAGGCTCAGAGGCCATGGCTCATGGGTCCAGCCGCTCCATGGCATGTGGGATCTTCCCGGATCGGGGCACGAACCTGTGTCCCCTGCATTGGCAGGCGGACTCTCAACCACTGCGCCACCAGGGAAGCCCCAGGTTGTTTTTTTTAAATAAATAAACAGCCCAGCAATTCCACTCGAGTATATACCCAACAGAAATGAGTGCTAACATCCACCAAAAGACGTGTATAAGAACACTCACGGCAGCTTTACACATAATAGAAAAAAAACTGGAAGTAACACCAATGTCCTTTCAGTAGAATGGATAAATAAACAACGACGTAGACAAATCTCAGAGATATTATGTTGTGCATAAGGAGATGGACACAAAAGAGTATATACTCTATGGTTTCATTTATATGAAGTTCAAAAACAGGCAAACCTTATCCTGAGATAGGGTAGAAGAGTGGCTACTTTTAGAGGATGGATGCATATTGAATGAGGGGACACAAGGGAAACTTCTGGGGTGGTGGTAATGCTTTACATTTGGTCTGACTAGTGATGACACAAATATATATATACTTTCATCAAGCCATACCTTATGCACCATCCACTTTACTGTTTGTAAGTCATACTTCAATTAAAATGTAAAGGAATAAAAAGGAAATTTATCCTCACAAAACTGCCCTCCTCCCCTTCACGTGCCTAGGGTGAGCAGCCAACTGCCCACTTCTATCTTCTGCCTTCTCCATCGCTGAAAAATGGATTTTTCTAGTACTTTCTAGGCTGGGCTATTGCCATCTTGAAGTGCCTGCAGCTGCTGTTCACTTCGTGATTTTCCAGCTCCCTCCCCCCTTTTAAAAAAAATATTAAAAAAAAATATCCTGATGGAATACAGTACAGTATTGTGGAAAAGCAGCAGGCCTGGACCAGCCAGCTCAAACTCCCTCTGCCCCACTGGTCAATAAGAAACCCTGGATTTTTGTGCCTTACCCCCAAAAGAGTTATAAAGTTCAGTAAGTGCCTGGAAAGCAGGCAAGACTCTGGGATGCAATCTGGATCACCCATTACCAATTTGCTTTGCTCACCCACCGTAGTGGCTGGGCCTTATGCTTCCTAGGGGAAAATGAGCAGTTTGAATGCCTGCCCCTCCTCCCTTCTCCCATCTCACCCACTCTCCTCCCTTTGTTTTCGATGAATGGTTCCCGATGTGGGGATGCCTGTATTTATGGCTCTTTGGGGAGAAAACTTTGAGCCCAACTTGGGGTTTCACATGTAACCCCAAGATGGTAAGCGTCAGATGCAGCCTGCAGCGGTTACAAAAGGCAGATTACCATGTAGCGCTGCTGAGCTGCAGTTCATGTCATTTTGTACTTACGCCCTCTAGGGTAGTGACTCACTGCTTTGCAGTTCAATGTGGGGACATGTCCCACGGTGCTGACTGCCTGATGCTCCTGGAGGACATTCCTAACCCACCGCTCAAGTTATTAGAAATCTAACTCCGAAATCACTAATCCCCAAACAGCCTCTATTCTCTCAACTGATGGCTTCCTTGCTTTGATTTTATGCACAGTAGTTCTAAACTCAAGGCCAAAAATTCTACCCCATGCCGAGCCACTTTCAAAGGAGAACCAATATGCTAAGACTAGAGGGGGATCTGAATAGTGGCTAATTGTCAGTTTGTCTAGTGAAAAAAGCTTCCTCTAACCCCTGAGTGGGATGGTTATTTGTTAAAGTTTGCTGGGGTTTTGGAGCACCTCGCTGTTAGGGGCAACTCAGACTCAGCAGTTTTAATTATTAATCAGGTCAAAGGCTGATGACAATTTTTCTTCTCTTCAGGGGAGGGTCTTGAAAGTTCACAGGAGGGGCTGTCCAAGCCCTTGTCCTGTGATGGGTGGAAAAGAGGGAAGAGGGAAGCGATTCATGCCAGAACGGTCTGAGTTCTTAACGGTTGCCCTAGACAGACTGTGTTGGAAAGTTGCTTATTCTGCCTCCGGATTGATTTTTAAGTGAATATAGGTCTTTATACTTTCCAGGGGGTTGTGGCCTTCTGACCTGAACAAATTCCAGACCTGACAGCACACGTGAAAGCGTATCCAGTTGTACCCTTGCAAATTGGAGTGCAGGAAAGGTGCTATCCTCTCCAAAGAATGTGTCCATGTGGGGCATCAGCTCACTCGGGTGGCAGTGGGGAGGGCTTCTCTGTGCTTCAGCGCACTTTGGGAAAGGCACCCGGCTTTTTCCAGTTTGGGTTTCTAACGTTTCCAAAAAGGCTGCCTCTATTCCTGCCCTGCCTCCCACGCTTCTCTCCTGGTGTCTGTGGATCTGCTTTCTCTTTTTGGCCTGAGACCCCAGGTTGACAAGATCCAGAAAGGTCTCCTTTTCTGTCTGCCTCTCCGTCAGCCATTCTACAAGATTCCAGCAGGCCCCGCCTCCTGCCCCTGTTGCTAGGCAGATTCCCCTGTTGCTAGGCCACCACTGCTTCTTACCACCCTGAGAAAGAGGCACAAATTCCCTGTGACCCACTCAACCGTCTGCCCACCTAGCCACACGCTGACAAAACAAGTCGATCCCAAACATCTGCTATACGTGAACTCCCGTGCCCAATGTAGAACAGTTACAAATGGAGAAGAGGCAGCAAGCCCAGGGCTGTCAGAGATAGGGGTGACCAGTTGTCCTGGGGGTGGCGATCCGGCTGTCTTCTGGGAGGTTTCTCAGGGGATAGATACTAACTTGAAGACTTTTCCCTGGTCCAAGATTTGACCCTCAACCTTACAGGTTCAGAAAACTCATTTTGCGTGCAGCTACAAACAGATCTTTGTCCTGGTAGCAAAAGCATATTAATGAGGCTTGAAAGACTGATACCTAAAATGAGAATGTGAATTTATTCATTTATAACGAGAAGTCTGTCACATGGAGATAGGATACTCCTGCAGGTATCACTGTCTCACGGAGGAGGCCGACTTTTCTGGAAATGGTAGCATCACTGAAGGATATTGGAGAGTTGATATGAAGCACCAGTTTGCCTAAGAAAGGGAGTGTATTTATATATATCTATATCCGTATATCTATTTTTAAAGATGTAATTCTGTTAATTCCTCACATCAGCCATGAGAGGGAGCTACAAACACTCATCCCCATTTCACAGAAAGAAAGCAGTTCAGGTTAAATTGCTTAACTGAGGTCATCCAGCTAATAGGTGACAAATCCAGGGTTGGAACCCACAGCCTATTGTAGAACTAATAGATCTCAGCTCCCTGGCAATGTTGAGATGACAAATTCGGTTGGGGGCGAGTTGGATAATGGATACTGAGGTGCTGATGACCCAGCCAGATGGAAATTTCCTTTAAGTGATGGGACCTTTGGAAGTGGAGCTCGACTGAGCCTAGATCTTGAGGTGGAAATTAGAGCACCATCCAACATAGGCTGCACCCCTTCTGGAAGTGTTCTGAGAGAACAGCTTTTAAGTTCTTATTGATAATGGATAAGTATCTGTGCTTTTTAACTCCACTGTAGTAATAGAATGCAGGTAGGTCACCTGTGCTGGGTAGGCATCTGAACAGGGTAGGACCGGGCACCTAAGGGAGTTGCCAGGGTTAAAAGCTCAGAGGAGAAAGGCTTCTGGGGTAGTGGCTTCACCACCATCTTGCCAGTTGGCCATTAACTCAAGAGGCCCAGTACCTCAGCAGACCAAGAGACCAAGATCTTAACTCTAAGGACAGGTAGAAGCAGCCTTGGGGAGAAGGTGGTATTCACTGAGCTCCCTGGAAGGGGCAGCCTAGAGCCCCTGTAAGAAGAAGGGGACAGAGAAGTGCCTTCCTTGTCCAGGGACCTGGTCAGGAGCCCCTACCAAAGGGCAGGGCAGATGTGCAGATAGCCCAGATCTGGGAGCTGGATCAAGACAGGGGCCTGAAGCCTCGCTGCACAGCCAGAGAGAGAGAGAGAGAGAGAGGGAGAGAGAGAGAGGGGGGGGAGAGAGAGAGAGAGAGAGAGAGAGGGAGAGAGAGCGAGAGAGGGAGAGAGAGAGGGAGAGAGAGAGAGAGAGGGAGAGAGAGAGAGAGGGAGAGAGAGAGGGAGAGAGAGAGGGAGAGAGAGAGGGAGAGAGAGAGAGAAAGGGGCCTGGATGGCAGTTTCTGAAAGCAACTAAGAGCTCCATCAGGCATGGCCATCGCCTTTATCTCTGTTAACCTCTATCTCTGGCTAAAGTGTGAGCATCTTTATTCCGTATCCAAGCCTTAAAGAACTGAGAAGGAGTGAGAGGCAGGAGACGTGGGTGTCCAACAAGCTGTAGCTTTTCTTCTCTCCCTTTCCCCCCATCTTTCTTATTCACGTATTCTTACAACAAACTTTCCTGTGTCTAGACTTGAGTCATTCCGGGAGAAGGAATCTGTGCTCTATAAGCTGTCTGTTTCTCTGCTTTTGTAATTTACTTTTTTGGCGTTCCCCCCAGTTTCCTAGTGAAGTACTTTTTGAACAATCTTAGCCTTGTCTGGACGCCTGAGATTTGCCCGCATTTGGGCCAAGAGAGTCAAGGGGTTTCCAGGGCCCCTGGAAATTTAGCATGGTAGGCCAGCAGCTGTCTCAGCTGGATTTGCAGGAAACAGCTGGTGGAGCCAGGGCAGAGAGAGGTGAAACCTCGAGAGAGGAAGAGATTGAGCAAGAGAGAGAGATGGGAGCAGCTGCGGTAGCTAAGCCTTCCCGCCTGGGCTCCTCCATCACGGAGGCCAGCTAGGCTCTAAGGCTCTCCACCCCGGCGTTACTCAAAAAGAAACAAACAAGTTAAAGTTATGCCCCGGGGACTATAAACAGTGGGCATGGCCAGTATCTGATGGGGGAATCAGACTAGGGCTCTTACCTTAGAGCACCGGGTGCCTTCACCTGCAAAGCTTAAGGGTACCTGGGGTGTGATTCAGCTAGAGGGTGATTATGCCCCAGACATTAGACCGTGACTGTTTGGGGATGAGATCCAATCAGGGTACACTGCATTCAACGGAAATAGCAGAGAATTGGAGGAATTTGGGCCTCTTCTGTTGGTTTAGTAAACTGAGAGTCTCTTAGAGATTTGTGCACAGCACTAGCCTGGGCCTGATTGGAGGCCCTCCCCAAGCCCCACCTCCCTTATTCAGGTGAGAGATGGTTTTTTTTCCTTAAAGACTCAGAATTATGTAATAACTGGGGAAAGGCAATACTTTCCTGGACTTATTATTGGCTGGCCTTTGGGAAGGAATGGCTGGAGTTGGGAAGATGTCTGGGTCACTCTGAAAGTTTTGGGGGGTACCTTCTCCTAACCCACTAATATATTGCAGACTCAGACTTGGTTCCTGGGCAGCAGTGGTTAAATTGAAATCTTGATTCTCTTGGTAACTTGATGGCTTAGTTTAGGCCTCAGGTTGCTGTTCCATGAACTGCCTTGAAATTTAATCACCCAAATTTATTTCCTAGAGTGTTTTTCAGCGTCTCCTCCTCTAGGCCCATTAGTCACCATCCCGTGACCTGACAGAGTGATTATCAAAGACCCTGTGGTTCCCTTTCACTAGATTTAGGGGTGTTGGTAATTCTGGAGGCAAGTCCTAACTTGAGTCACAGTTGGGTGGATTTTCCCCGCAATTGGTTGTGAATCTTCCCTAAGGGCACCCTCTCAAGGCCTGGGAGAATAACACTGTGGACCTTCTGTTCCTTCTTCAAAACCAGGGAGATGGTTTCTGGGTTCTTCTAGGGCTGGTGTTCTTGGGCTGAGGGTTATATTATCCTTTGCCCCTGGGCACATCACGGACATCTCCCAGCTTCAACTGATGGGGATAATGCACGTAAAAAAAAAAAAAAAAAAAAAGGAGCGTTGAGCCAAGCACACAGGCCTGCAACACATGTTAGCTCCCTTCCCGTCCACCTGGGACAAGGCTCAGGCCTTCTGCTGGGAATCTTGGAAGAAAAATTTTATCAGTCTGATTTCGAAGCATTCTCAGAAATTTTTATTTCAAGAGTAGGTCCATAAATGAAATTTTAGCTGCCTCCCCCTCCAACCTGATCCTCTAAAGTAGGAGTTGCAAACTTACACGATTACAGGTGTCAGGCAGGTAATGTAAATATATGGCAATCTGGCTGAGCACTGTTGGTGAAAGGAGGGCATGAGCCCTGTGAAGACAAGACACTGTCTCTCTGCTGGAAACAGTGAGAACGAGGCCCAGTATGATGTTCCCATTTTTTAAGAGATGCTAGATATCAGCTTATTTTGGTGAAAAGTCTCAAATTTTAAATGCTTTCAACCAATCGAAACATTTTAAAGTGGGATGAATGAAACACTGTATAGCTCTCCACTGGTTAGAGTTTCACCCTCTGCTCTTGGCAGGTTCTGGAGAGGGTGCTTTCCCCTCCCCCAAGACTGGGCGTTCCTACTCACTGCTTGGCTGACCTTCGGAGGCATCTACCCGGGCCTGCTCCTCTCCTGCAGACATGTTGGACCAGTTAAAGGTTATTCTGTAGAAACCTCCACCAACAAGTCAAAAGATGAGTTTCCTGCTCTTAATAGATAATTTTTATTGGTTTTGCAATAAACGTATGAAATAGAAACAATAGCAATAAACCAGCTCAACAAGAAATCGAAAGGCACAGGCCCCCAAAGCCCTTCGCGTCTCTTCTTAATGAGTCTCTAATTTATAGGCCGGCTAGAAGGCCCACTTTTCTTTTTCCAAGCTTTGCAAACTTTTCCATCTCGGAGACTGGTGTGCTCTGGCGGCTTGCGTGCTTGTTTCTGCAGAGCTGCTGTAATGGAAGCCAGGACACAGCAGAGCCAGACAGGAGCGGGTGGCACAGCTTTGGGGCTTGGGGGTCTGGTCCTAGCCCTGTTTCCTCTGTCTTTGAGCGTTTGCCCTTCTTCATTTCGTATTTATCAATAGAGGGCAGAAAGGGAGAGTAACCAGGATAAAAACTCATGCTGAAATGACCAAACACCACAATTTAACTTTTGGAGAGCCAAGGGACTAGGATGGGAACAAAAAGCATCCCGAGGCTGGGGAAGGGGTTTTTCACCCTTTAAACCTCTGACGTTTATCTTTTGAAATGTACAGAATATTTTTAGTCCATGGTGCTATGTGTTTTCTGAGGACCCACATCTGCCTCCCGCCTGTCTGCTAAGCAGCACCAAGGGGTGAGGGGGATGAACTCGGTACCTTTGTGACAATGATGAGGCCTCCTGGCTGTTGTACTCAGTGGCAACTCAAGCGAGCTGGAGGCCCTGGGTCCCTGCCAGCGGGTATTTACTTGCGGGGTTACTGGCGGTGTCAGATGAGAGATAGCTGGAGTCAGAAGGGCTCCGTTCGCTGTTGGAACATTTCCCCTGAGGCCTGCAGCCCAAAGAAGGGTTCTCTGTGTTCCTGATCACGCCTCAAAGAAAGTGCAGGCCTCCTCAGGGCTCATTCCTCAACAGTGAAAGGGAAAAAACAAGACCAAATGGGTTTCCATACCCACCCCTTCAGGGACTGGATGACCCCGGGCCCGTGATGACCCCTGGCAGCCCGTGGCAGGAGAGCACAGAGCGCTTTCACTGGGGATGTTTATGCTCTCATGCCCTCGGCCAGCTTGGCTTACCAACACCGCCCCCTTCCCCACTTCTTGCCATGCCCTGCGTGAGGAAGGAGCGGTGGGTGCCTCTCCTAGGAATTCACGGCCAGGAAAGGGCTGCAGGTTTCTCCAGCGCCTCATCTCTGCTGCACTCCTCCTGTTCACCTTGTTTCCCCCTCCTCAGTGGGCTTAGGGGAAGAAACCGCTGACTTTGCAACGCACAGCCCCTGAAAGTCCCCTTCTATGGCATGCTGTTATGCTTCGAGGACACAGGACTGTGAACTCGAAATTGTCTCGCCTTTGTCACCTCCTGGCAGGTCTTTAGAGCTCAGGGAAACAGCCGAGCGGTACAAATCGCAGCGGCGTGGTAAAGCCCCCCTTACTCCTGATGGGCTGCCTGACTCATATCTGTTTCCCTGGCAAAAAATAAGTTTTTGTTATTGCTGGCTTGGCAGAAGCATGGAAGAGTGCGCGAGGATCTACTGCCCCATGCATCACTGGCCAAATTGCCTGAGAAATCTCAGCTCTAGAACTTTTCATCGTTGGCTGTGATGTACGGAGCAGAACGGCAGCTCCATTTCCCCCGCGTGGGGCTTAGCGACGCTGGCACCCGGCAGACCTGCTCTGCTTGCAACTCCCAGCAAATGTGGCCTCTTCTTTCCCTTCCCATCTTCTTGGCCCCATATCCCCCCAACCCTTTATCTTTCCCATCCCCCGGCCTGCTCATCAAGCCCCTCCCTGCCTCTACCCAGCAGAGCCATAGCTGGAGAATCAGGAGGAGGCCCACAATGTCATTTCCCCATCACTGTGCAGACGATTCCACACTAATGTTCTTTTAATGCTGTGATGCTGCACTAATTAATAAGCATCCTGCACAGAGGCCTCGCCTCGCCTCTCCTCCCCTCTCCTCCTCTTCCCTCCCCACCCCTCCCCACCAGCCTTCGAGAAGGCCTCATGACATCCTGGCATCTGGCAGCAGAGAAAGGATTTCACTCCTCTACCTGGGCTGCCTGATATTGCTATGAGAGATAACTGTATACGAACCAATAATCTAGCCTGACAATCCAATTTACTGACCAGGAGCGCACAATCCACCATGTCATCGGCTGTGGGGAGGCCCATAAATTAGTTCCTAGTAATTTATTCTGATCAATAGAATGGGCAAAGTCACGTGTCTCTTTAATCAAAGGCCCTCTCAGAGATGTCAGGACAGGCGGCTGTGTGGGAGGCAGCAAGGCTTCCTGAGCAAGTGGGCAGTGGGTGCTCGGCCCTGCACCCGGAGCTCTGGCTTCCAGAACCCAGCGGAAGGTTCCCAAACAGGGCTGGTGTGGGAGGGACCCATGGTCCAGGCTGCCTATGGTTTCTTTGGCCTGCCCAACCATAACACATTGGCTGTAAGGTAAGCTAGGGACAGAGGTGGCCAGGGTGGTGGTGAACAAGAGATAGACTTGAGGAGACTGCACTGGGTCCCAAGGATGTCTTATCCCTTCTGAATGCTCAGAACCTTTCTCCCCAGGTCAGAGGAGTCCCACTAGCTGCTGTGCTGAGGCTTCTGTAAAGACAGGGTGCACAGCGTGGTGGACAAGAGCCAGGTTGCCTGGCTTTGAATGGTGTTGCCACCCCTTCCTAGGTGTGAGGCCTTGGGCAAGCTGCTCACCTCTCTGTGACTTGATTTCCTCTTCTGTAAAGTGGGACTAATAGTAGTGCCTGCCTCATAGGGGTATTAAGAGGATTCAATAAATACGTAATATGAATAAAATCAAATCAATAAATTAATATGTAAATCACTTAGAACAGTGCCTGACACATAGGAAGTGCTATATAGTGTTTGTTAAAATAGACAAGTGCAGGGAGATCAAGGGAAAATGTTGATGTGATTCTCTCTGAAGATGTGCCAAGTCCTTGAGATACTCTGCTGCCTGAAAACTTTTGCTCTTTCCTACCCACCTTAACCTCTTGTCCTCCTTGTCCAAGATAAACAGAGGAAGAGTCCACTGATGTTATCTCTTTGAAATGTCAGAGAAGCTCTAAAGGCCTCCGTGCAAGGTTCTTCCCCTCCTCGGGGCCCTTGGTCAGAATCAGTGTATCGGCCTTGAGGAAAGACACTGATTTTGCTTTAGAGAAAACAAGCCTGTTGTTAAGCAGCGAGGAGGAAAAGGAAGCCTGTTATCTGTTTTGGCTGTGGGGCCTGACACGTGAGGCAGCGCTCTCTGACATGAGCAAGATAAACCAGCAAAGACACAGAGCAATGGTGCAAGGGTCTGTCCCCTTGTGTTCTAGGCCCAGCTCCACCACTCACTAGCTGTGGAACTTGGGCAAAGTCGCTGCATGTCTCTGACCCTAATTCTGTACCTGAAGCCTGAAGGTGCTGGACAGAGTGATCTTGGAAGTCCCTCCAGGCTGTGACACTCTGAAATTCTGTATGGTCGGTAAAGGAGTCTGTTGGCATCTCTCTGACTCCCCTCAACCCTACACTCCCCACAATAATAAACCGAAAGCCTCTGAAACCAGGAGCCAGCAGCATGAGAAAATCCATGATGTCTCGGGAATATCAGAGTCACTAAATGGACTGATGTCATTGGTGGGACAGGGATAGGGATGAGAGCCATCTCACTGAGGAGAGGGGTTCCTGGGCCCCTGACCCCAACTGGGACTAGGTTCCTGGATGTGCAAGAGGCCATGGGCCTCTCTTCTGTCATCAAGGTCAAAGCCAGGACTTCTGATACTAAAGAACCTCTGTGGCCTCCTCCGCTCTAATCACCACTCCTCAGGGCTACCTCAGGGTAGGGAACCCCATGCTAAAAGTACAGCCTTGCCAAGGCACAAAAAAGGAAACTGAGGCAAAGTCCACCCCAAATTCCAGGCTCCAGTGACCATCCCTGGGTCCCCATCCTGGCCTCCCATTTCCCCACAACTGAGCCCTGACATGTGCTCAGCTCAGACCTGGTGAGTCCATCAGAGGTAAGCTGGAGGGCTGGGGTACAGCGGTCATTGGGGTGATAGGGCCAGGTTGGAGGCCTGAGGCCAGCCCAGGGTGGCTGCATGGCAGGTGCACACAGTGTCTGGTGAGCAGGAATCTGGCACCCTCTGCTGACCCCGCGGCGGGAGACAGCTGGTCAACCAGGCTGGGGCTGCAGCCACCCGGAGGGGGTGGGGTGGGGTCCAGCACCAAGCGGCAGCTTACCAGTCAAAAGAGCAGCTCCCCTCTCTGAATAGATCATTTTTATTGGTTTTGCAATAAGCTTATGAGGTAGGAACAATCGCAATAAACAAACTGAACAAGAAATCGAAAAGATGGGCCCCGAAAGCTGTTACTGAACCCTCCTCACCTTCTCTTAATGAGTCTCTAATTTATAACAAACTCATCAGCCTAGCACCTCCAGGGTTCCCTGGCTCCAGGCTGGGAACCCATAGTCTCTGCCTCGTGTGTGCGTGTGATCTGTCAGCTCTGGGCGACGGAGACCTGGCTGCAGAGTGGCAGGAGGCTCCAGAAGGAGGCATGGATGCAGGAGAGCCCTGGGACAGGGCTGGGACTTCAGTCAAGGCGACCTCCGGGAAGATCTGGGAGGCGTGCACCTCCCCCACTACTCGCCAGACCTCTTCAGAACGGATGGGGCTGGTTGGGGAGGACCTACCACCCCCAAACTCCTTCCTCAACCCTCTTCCCAGCCCTAGGCTACAGACTCAGACACAGAAATCATGTCTATTTCAGAATTTCAGACTAGGACTTGGCATGGGAGGCTGAGATAGCTGAGAGCTTCTGAACCCCTAAATTGCATGCTTTTCAGATAGGATTGGGGTCTCTGATGGGGGCTGGGTTTTTTTCCCTCCTCAAAATTAGAGGATAACTTAGGGCAGAGTGGTACCTTACCCCTCCTCCCTCTAAATAGGGTCTCTGTGAGGGCGCCAAATGCTCCCCATCAGACTGTGCTTTTGTGAGGCCAGGGCTGAGTCTCTTCCTTCAGGAGGGGGATCCCTGGGGAAAGGCTGCATCTCCTCCTTAGACTGCAGCCCCATGAGTCAGGCTCATGTTTCCCTACCCCATACTGGGGCTGCGGGAGAACAGGGTTACATCTCTACCACAGACTGGAATTCCCTTAAGCATTTATTTTTCTCTAGTCCCCTTTGTCACCAAGTGCCCCTGAAGCCTTTTCCCAAAGCAGCTTCCTGTTCTTCCACCTGTCCCTGCTCGAGGTACATGCTAGCCCCCACTGTGCTTCCCGGCTGCTGTGCATGGGACAGGGCACCCAAGGATCAGACCTGTTTTCTTGCTCATGATGGTCCCCATTAGGTAGGGCTGTGCTTCTCCACAGGATACCAAGTGCTGCCTGGCGTTGCCTACAATCCTAGGGGTAGCCACAAGATGTCAGTGTGAGGCCACGGAAATGGCTCCTGTCCTGGGGCTGAACTCAAAAGGAAGGAAATCAGATAACAGCCTGGAGGGGTGTGTGTGTGGTGGTGGTGGTGGGGGGTCTTGGCAGTCACCCCTGTGCTTCCCTCTCTGTCCCCTCTGCAGGTCCCAATCACCGTCCTACCACTCCACCTACTCCCTCAAACTCACGGCAATGCTCCATCTCTCTGCTCTGCCCCCAGTTCTTTGCTCCCAGAAGAGTGAATTCTGCAGCTCCCTGACCTCCAGCTCTGGGGAGGATGAGGAGCTGCTGTCCCTGCTGCAGGCACCCTTGCTGGGAAGAGCAGCCCGTGCATGTGTGGCCCTGCACGTCAGCGTGGGTGTGGCTTCAGGCCGCCAGGCACTTAAAAGCCGGGGTGTGCTTGCTTGGGGCTGCCTCTGTGTATGTGTGTGTGTGTGTGTGTGTGTTTGTATGTGTGTGACTCCACAAGGATTTATATCTGCCACAAACGAAATTTGGAACTGGAAGGGGATCTTAGAAATCACCCAGTCCAACCTCTTGTTTTATAGATGAGGAAATAGAGACCCAGAGAGAGCAAACTCTTTCCCAAGGCCATGCAGCGATTCTCTCAATGCTGTGCCTGGAGCCCAGGTTTCCTGCCTTCCAGCCCAGTGCGTGTGGGGTGTTCCTGTCTGGTTGTGTCTCCAGGGCTGTGTGTTTGGTCTACTTCTGTCTTAGTGAGTTACTTCTAACAGGTCCTGGGAAGCTCCCCAGTTGACTGTCAGCCAGCAAGGTCCTGACCAGACTCAGAAGATGAAAGGAAGAAGGGATGGAATGGAAAGGAAGGCAGGCAAGGCAGGGGTGTGTACATGTGTGGGTGTGGGTATCTTTGTGCTTCACTGTGGCAGCATGTGGATGCCAGTGGGTGGGTGTGTCTGCATCTCAGTATGTCAACGCAAGTGTCTGTGTCACAGCCCCTGGTTCTGGTGTGTAGGTTTGAGTCATGTGCATGTGTGTGCACGTGTGTGCTAGGACCTGTGTGAGCGGCCTCTGGGAGTCAAGGCCTCTTGGGGAGGTGCTGGTGCTGCGGGCTGGGTAGTGTGCGAGTGATGGTGTGTGCCAGCCATTGGTGTGTGTGTCAGTGACTCTGGCGCGTGCATCTGTCAGCAGCTGTGTGAGCAACTGTGGGTGTCAGTGAGGACATGAGTGTGTTCGTGAGAGAGAGGCTGCTCCCTCTTCCCCACCTCCTTGCCCCCCACCTGACTGTCTCCCACGGCCCCGAGGGTTTCTGTGTCCCTGCCCCAGCATCAGCAAAATCCTTTATCGGTTGAGGCACCAGCCTCTGTGTTGGGATTTCAAGGTTCCTGTCGGTTCCATCCATCTTCCGGGGCCTCCTGGTATTAGCATTGATCTACAGGGGAAATGGAGAGCGCGGCTGGGTTATTACGCACCCACCCGCCTTCCCTGGGCTGTGATTGAGTGCACACAGAGAATTTTTGAAACATGGCCACCCTAACTTATTCTGTCTTCCTGCCAATAGCGTGGCGTGAGTCCAAATTACCAGTCGATACCAGCTGATCTTTTTATGTTAAACTGTGATGAGGTCACATCTGTGTGGAGATGGGATTAGGCCCTGGACCCTCTTTTAACGGAGAACTTTTGGGGTGGAAAAGGAGGAACTGGAGAGTGGACAAGGGGAGTGGTCCGCAGGCATAATGGAGGTGGGGAGCTGAGGGCAGGCAGTATGTGCAGGGCGTGCTTGCAGGGCGTCAGAGCTGACTGCACCGGCCCCTGGCCTCCCATTCCAGCTAGTTTCTCCCCTTGTGACCCTCACCGCACTGGGGACCTCAAGGCCCACCCCTCCCCATCAGACTTTCCATGGTCAGCCAGTCTGGCCCTGGTGAGGCCCCTCCCTGCTCCCCTCCAAGTATAGAATTCCATTTCCCTCCAGTCCCCTCCACCCGGCTCCCCCACCCCCCCTACACACACCTGCACCATCAAACGGGTTTGTCTTTAACCTCCAAACAGGGAACTTTAATTAAAGAGACAGTGACCCCTTTTATGAGTTTGGTCGAGTTGGGTTTCAGGGCCCTTGTCACTAGCGGCTCACATAACGCTAACAAAAGCTTACAGGCCCCAAAAGGAGCCGGTCTTCCTCGTAGACATTACAGTAGGGGCACAGGGTGGGTATGGGGGCACTGAGAATGGGGAGGCACTCCAGTGGTAGCCTTGGGAGGTGGTCACTGGGTTGGAGGTTGGGGGAGGGGCTGGGCCTGGGGGCACAGACTCTCTGCAGTACCTTTGGGGCATGACCCCTATTGCCCCAGCCATCTGGACCCAGCAGTGCGGTGGGTGGGTTGGTGACAGCTCCCTGTGTGAAATGGTTAGGTGCATGCAAATGTCCAGGGTTCCCATCCTGTTTGCCTGTTGGTTTGTATTATAAAACTAGAAGTAATTTCCAAGAGGAATAGATTGGATAGAACTTACTCTAGGAACAGTCGGATTTTTAATCACATATTCAAAGGCAAAGTGATTTTATGATAAAACATAATTGCTAATAACTGTAATAATACCACTCAACATATGGCATGACACACAAATTCTGTCCTGAATCTGGAGGGGCAAACACTGCACAACACACACTGCTTGGAAGGGAGCTGTCCCTCCATAGGCAAAAGCTAAATCCAGGCCTCCTTGTGCCTCCTGCTCTCCCTCCTCCACCTCCATCTCCCTTAAAGATCCCAAATGTGGACAACTATTGAGTTAGTGTTAGGAGTTTGAAGGGTCCTTATCTTACATCTAATCACCTCTTAACTGTTGATTTTTAACTAAGGGCTTCTCTAGGTCCTATAAGAGATGTTTGCTTGCCCTTTGATCTAGTTCTTTGATATCCTTTGTGAATTCTTTAAGCTGAAGAGGGCTGCCCAATCTGCCACACTTATTCATTCAACAAACATCAGGGGCTATTAAAAGAGACCTGTGGGTAATTGATTATTTCCGAAAGGTTGGACTTTCCCTAAGTGGGGTACACTCCCATTAACCAGGGGCTGATAAGTTGTCAATGATCTGCATGGGGAATTAGCCACCTAAATGGTAATCCAGGGTTGCCTCTACTGGAAACTAGGGTTGAATCCAAATTAGCAAATTTGTAGAGTTGGCAATTTAAGGCCAAAATTGAACGAAGGGGATCCTCAGCACCCCCCCCCACTTCTGCTTCCACCCGTTGACCCCTGACTCTTCCTGGTGACACATGTGCTTGCCATGTGGGGACACTTAGGTGGGATGTGGGGACATCTGTGAGAAGACCCATGCCCAAGGAGGAGAGAACATAGACCAACATGAGAAACATGATCGCATCCTGGGTCTACTCACTCCCACGTGTGGCCCTTCCCCCGTGCACACACCTACCCACGTGAGTGGCCTGTCTGTGTGTGTGCCTGGAGTGCATTCACCAACAGAGAGAGGTCACAGCCCCTTCCCTCCTTCCCCGGGCAGGGATCTGGAGGCCGGAGGGGTTGGGGAGTAATTGGTTTTGGCGTTTCCTACCTCTGCTGCCCGGGAAGCTTTCTCTGTTTCATCTTCAGTCTGATCAATCCCTAGTCATGTGCCTTTCCACATGGGCGCCCCCGACCCCCCAACTCACTACGCTCTTGGAAACTTCGTTAGTGCCATTAATCTGCTGACCCAGGCAAATCACCACCTCTTCCTGCAACCCAGCCTCTAAACCCTTCTCCTCAAGACCACCCCCTAGGATCTGCTAAGCATCCCCCAGGGCTGGCTCACTCTCCTTTTCTCTTCCTGTTCCAGGTTACCCCTTTCTGTTTGAAGGTCTCCCCAAACCTATCACTTCCAAAGTGGAATCCTCCTTCTTCCTCATTTCTGTCCTCATACTCACCGGTTTCCAAGTATTTCCCTGCGCGTGAACACCAGCACTTTGCATGTAAGGAAATTAGTCCGTGTGCCTGCAACCTAGTGGTGGAGGGTGTGGGGTCAGGCTCTGGCTGTGGGAACCCGACACGGAACTGTACTGAGGGCTGATTGTACTCCAGGCACGGTGCTGGACACTTTACACAGGTAAATAATTTAACCCTCACAACCCAAGGGGCAGGCATTATTTCCCCCATTTTAGAGATGAGGGAAGGTGAGGCTTGAGAGATTAAGCACTTGTTCATGAGTAGCAGAGCCAAGATTGGGACCCAGATCTGTCTGCCTCTAAGACCATGTTCTTTCAGCTATTGAGGAAGGAAGGGGGCCCCCATCCTTGAGCTAGGTTCCAGTATCTCCCCTAGAAACTTCCTATGATAAGGACACCCTGACGTGAGGTTTGTTCCTCTTTTTTCCTCTGCTAGAGCTAGGTCTTGAGGTTGGGGTGAGTGTGAGTGTGCGTGTCTCCCCTTTTCCTCTCAGCCCAGAAAGGGCCCATGGTGCCCAGACCCCAGTTGGAGGCCCCAGGCTGCACCCCACACCAGGGCGCACCCCTCTCAGCCGGCTCCAGGCTTATGGAAGAAGGGCTGGCTCCTTCCGTGGCCTCCGTGGCTGATGTGCTGGGCCCATTGTGCAGGCGGGAACAAAGCCTGCGGATTTAAGCTGAGTGACCAGGCGGCTCTGCCATGCAGAAAAGACCGCCCCCCTCGAAGCCGGGCCCAGCCGGGGGCAGGAGGAGGCCGGAGAGAAAGGGGACAGGGAACCTTTGAAAGTAACTAATTAAAGGGCCTTTGCTTGCCCCCTCCCCCTGGGCGCCTAATCTCTCTGGGGCAGCAGCCAGACAATGTGCCCCTCCGCCCCGCCCCCCTCACCCGAGTTTTAAAACAAGAGACAACTTGAAGTTAATGAGCGCCACCTGACGGAGTCCCCTAATGAGAGGGGGCCGCGGGGCGGCTCACACATTCTCTGGTTCCATGAATAGCTCCCCCCACCCCCCGAGTTTTATTCATCTCGGGCCAGGGGCGGGGGGCAGAAAGGAAGGGGGCTGCTGGGCCTGGAGCGTGTGGACTGTGGTGCAGTGTGGGCGGGGACCGCACCCCCTCGGCTGTGCCAGCTCTGAGGCTGAGCCCCACCAGGCTACGTATGGCCTGAGACCTGGGAGGCCCAAAGCCTGGCCGGGTGGCTCAGGGCCTGCCTGCTCTGGGGGCCCTCCTTCACTGGTGTTGGCTGCTGGCTTCTCCCAACAGGGCATGGAGGCCGGGAAGGGCTGCTTGCGCTGGTGGGGACTGGGGTCAGGAGTCGTATGGAAGTGGCCCCAAAAGGCCCTCTCGCACACTGAGCAATCTCCACCATCTCTGCCTCGGCTGTATCACTCCCCAGTCCTGGCCTGATCTCTGATTCCTCCATCTCTGATTCCAGTCTGGCTGCCATCCCTGAAGCTCATCTCTGATGCCCCGTCTCCTGCTTCTGCAGATCTCTGATCTTTCCTTGTCACCGACAGTGACTCCTCTCTCAGACTCAGTGTCCTCTGTTCCCAGACTGGGTGGACAGCTTGTCAGCCTCAGGAAACAGGCCCAGCACCCTTGAGAACGCACCTGGGTTGTGCCTCTGTGAGTGTGTAACAGCACGAGTATGTAACAGCCTAGGGAACTGGAAAGCGTGGAAACCCTTTTGGGAGACTGGGGGAAATGGCAAATGACCCCAACTCTCTGCACCACGCCACCACCCTGCCCCCAGTAATTTGCTAAACCCACCACCCATCCTGGAACTACCCCATCGTACCCCAACCTGCACTGGAGCCCGCAGTGGGACTTAGTGAAAGACCCTGACTCAGATGAGGAGTCTGGGAAACGGACCCAGGCCAGCCTGGGCTTTGCTCTCAGACCCAGAGATTACCAGCATGGGCTCCTCAGAGTGATGCCATAGAATGCCCCCACTACCCCTAAAAGGTGGGAGGTGAGGGGGTAGCATTTGAAGGGCCCAGGATGGTCTGAGGTAGAGGGGAGGGAGGGAGCAGACAGAATGGGGGTCTCCAGCCAGCAGAGAGCCATGGACAGAGGTGACTAATTTCCCAACTACTCATGGTGAAAATATCACATTTCATGCTTTGTTGCCGATTCATGGAAAAATCCTATTAAAACCGGGTGGATTATTTATACAGTTTAAACAAATGATGATCAAAGATTTTACACATTTTGAAAAGAACCCAGAGTTATGCAGCCCGGCTGGGGGCTTATCCAGAGTGTGGTGGACAAGTGTGAACACTGGGGATGTCTTGCTAGAGGCAGGGTGAGGGTAAGGTTTGGGGCAGGCTTGGATGGCTTGACCTGGGGTTAGTTGCAGCAGTTCTTTCCAGCAGGGGGCGCCCTGCCTCCAGAGTTGATACCCCCCTCCCTCCACCGAATCAAAGCCCCACAGATGTCCCTTTTGGTCTGTCTCAAACTCCTCTGAAAGTGTAGTTGTGAGACATGTGTGTTTGTGGGACTGTGATTGTGTGGGACTGGGCTTCGCTCCTAGACTTGCATGACACAAGCGCTGCGTGTGACCTTGAGTGCCAGGCCAGGATCTGCATATGGGTCAGTGTGGGCATGCGTGCATGTGGTAGATATGGCCTGTGTGTCTGTTGGTTTTCTCTATTATTTTTTGTTAGTTTTATTTTTTTTATTGAAGTGTAGTTGATTTACAGTGGTGTGCCAATGTCTGCTGCACAGCAAAGTGACTCAGTTATACACATATAGACATTCTTTTTTTAAATATTCTTTTCCATTATGGTTTATCCCAGGATATTGAATATAGTTCCCTGTGCTATGCAGTAGGACCTTGTTGTTTATCCCTCCTATATATAATAGTTTACATCTGCTAATCGCACACTCCCAGTCATTCCCTGCGGTTTCCTCTATTATTTACCTTCCTCTTAGTCCCACGCTGAAGGCCTCGCCATCCTACAAGCCTGGCTTGCTCCTCTTGCACACGCATTGGCATGTGTGTGCACGTGTGCACACACACACGTTACACCTGTGCAGAGGGCCACTTTTTGAAAGGCACTTCCCAGTGGCTTAGCTTGGGGTGGTGGGCAGTAGTAGGCGGATGGAATAGGTGCAGGCACACCTTTCTGGCAGACTTCGGGGGACCCCAGCCTGGAAGGCATTACCTCAGATTATGACCCCCACCTCAACTTTAAAGGACTCATAGGAACCCCCTGATCCTAGCTCCCTTGGGAGTGGCCCCCCAAGACCCCCTCACCCTGAAGAAAGGCATGCTAAGTGCTTGTGATCCCTGGTTGGAGGTTGGTCTAGAGCCCTTTGGTGAGAACTTGGAACCCAGCTCAGCCCCAGGAGTTGGGGGAGGGGGGTCAAGGGTGGATGGCGCCTGAGGCAGGGACAGAACGGCCCTGCATCCCGTGCTTGTGTCCCCTGTCCCTGCCCACCAGGCCGTCCTGCCTCAGCGGTTTTATTACCCATGGGGAGATAACGCCCTGGGGGGAGGCAGCCTGTTCTGAAGGGGAATGTACCCCCCTGCCCCCCCCGCCATCCAGCCTCAGGGGCTGGGCCAGAGACTCGCTGAATTTCTGGTCTGATGGATCCTGAGGGGGCTCAGCTAGGGTTCCCTTGGAGAGGCCGTAGATAGTCCTGGAGGTCCCTGCATGGGAAGGGGGAGGGAAAGCAACAGAGAAAGAAGAGTCAGGGTCAGGGGGAAAGGGAACCTTCTCTTGACAGGAGGAAGGAGGAAGTTTTTGTCGGGCAGGGATGGAAACAGGTGGAAATGGGGGGAGGGGGCACCTGCCTCCCTGCGGATCCTCCAGCTGGGAGAGGAGAGAGTGGGAATGGCTGAGGACGCCTAGCCTGGACTGAGTGCTCAGAGCTGCTGATGGGTCTGGGGGATGTCATTTCTTTGCCGCTTGGTTTGCTTACGTATTTATTTCTCCTTCCCTGAAGCTGGTTCCAGCAGCACTGTGCGTGCCCGGAGCCTGTGCAGCTACCTAAGAAGCAAACCCTGGCCTAGGGGTGTTTAATCATCTCATCGTGGAGACTCTGGCCTATTTGTTTTCCTCCTCAACTCTCTCTTTTCTTTTTCTTTTTTTTAAGAAAGGAAACTGGCCACACTGGGGAGCCGGCAACAGCAGAGAGAACAATCGCTTGTGACTCGAGCATCCATCAGGGGCCAAGGTCCTACAGCTGCCCGGCCCGGAGGAGCTACCCCCATCGCGGCTGCCTTCACCACGGCCTGCATTTTATTAGAATTTATACGTTGCCCCGATTGCGGGGGAAAATAATTAACACCCCTACAAATACATCATAAACAAAATATTTATTAGAAATAAATAACTCATTTATTTTACATATTTCATTTCAACAATAACATTACCCAATTTATCATTTAACATTTTTGCAAGACAACTTAACGACTACTTATTAGCATTTCCATTTTTCACCCGCGCACCATAAAGCATGGGAGCTCCCCAAATGGCCTGACACAGGCCGGGCCAGGAGCTCTGAAGACCCCGGGGAGGGCTGTGAACCCCCTGGATCTCCCTCTCTCTTATACATGAGAACATACGCAGGACAAACATCCCGTAACAAGTACTTGTAGTCACTTCCAAACATAGACACTCTCTTCTCACATAAACCCACTGAGCTGCGCCATCTGCACCCCACCCCTCAGAGTAGACACCCCCAGGAAAGACACACACACGCACACACACAAATTGATACCCTTGCTGATTCCAAATATTGGACCCAACATCCATGTACACCCACGTCCAAACAGACTCCTGTGGCCCAAGATGCCCCTTTGCACCCAGACACAGTCACTGGTTGTGCACTTATGCCGATCTCAGCTCTCACGTTCACGGGTAATGGAGAGGAATCACCACCTCTTCCCTCTTCCTCCACGAGGGGTGGGGCGGAGCATGGGACAGAAGCCCATGTGTGAGATCCGAGGCCCCTCTAGCCCCCCTCTTGGCTCTCTAGCTCCTTCTCTACTCCTCTTCTGTTTCTCCCTGCTCAGCAAGGGTTTCCTGAGATCAGGTGCCCATTTTCACTCCAGACTTCTGCCTTCAGGGGGATCATCCTGAAGGGCCTGGCCTGGGTCTCTCCATGCCCCAACCCCAAATATGTTCTCGGGGAAGGAAGTGTGTGAGGACCAGTCCTCAGCTGCTTGGGTTCTAGGCTGTGAGTTCAGGGCTGGGGCTCTGGGCAAGAAAGGAAGAGTCTGGATCTGGGTGAAGTGAGGTTAAACTCTGTGCTGATGTTCAGCGCCTTTGACAGTCTCCTCCCTATCTAGGGTCAATGCCCAGCCTACCTCTGTCTGCCCCCTTCCTTCCACTGGCAAACGCTCTCCCCTTTATAGAAGGAGAGAAGGGAGTGGGGAGCCAATAACCCAGGTGACAGTCTGGGCTGGGAGACACTTCCCCATCCTCTCAACCCTGAGTGTGACATGGTACCTGATGGGGGCAGTGGGTGTCCCTAACTGCTTATGAAATCAAACTGTAGCTCCCCCACCTCAATCCCTAGACAGTACACACTCCTAGAGTGTCTGTGTGTGTGTGTGTGTGTGTGTGTGTGTGCAGAGACAAGCTGAGGGAACAGATGGGTGCACACCCCTCCAGGACACACATGGGTACACATATATGTGCACACGTGTGTGCCACTCTGTGAATTCTGCCCAGGCTGACTCATGGCCCCACCCCCTGGCACCAGTCACAACATCTGGGAGATTAGGGTCTGTTTGGGTGCTGAGGGCCAAGGCCGAGACATTCCCCCTTGAATGCATAGCCTCTCTGCCCTCTCGCTGGGAGGTAGAGGTGAGAGGCTGGCGGCTGGGGGGCCTGGGGCCCAGGAGACGGGGCAAGGGGGCCCTTCAGAGTCAGCCTAACCAGGGGCTGGGGGCAGGGCCCTGGGGGAGCATACACAATGGCTCGAGGTTGGAGGGTCTGAAACTGGAGACTTTAATAAAAGCCACTGACAGCAAATAAAGCTGCCAGGGGAGTCCCATTACCCACAACAAGGACCCTTTGTGAGCTAAGCAGGGCTGAACTGACCCTTCTCCACCAGCCTGGCCCCATACCCACCCACCCCAGTCCTGTCGCCCTGCTTGCAGGCTCCACAGCCCCCCTCCCCGGCCCAACAGGATCCAGCTCAGGGTCTCTCCAATGCTGAGGGAACCCAGCTTGATGTGCCCACACACTGAAAGTCCTTGTCTCTGTCTAACACTAATTTCTCTACTTTCTCATGATACTAGCCTTTGGTTGTTTTGTCTTCTTAACAAGCATCCAGTAAGTCCACTGCAGAAGCACCTCCTCTTAAATGAGTGGGGAAACTGAGCCGGGGCATGGGCTCCACCCATCCCGGTCCAGCGGTGGGGCACGGGATGGAAATTCATGGCTGTCCTAATCCTGATACACACCCTGCTGTGGTCCTTAACCCCAAGACTGCCCTGACCCTCTCTGGACCCCGGTGTTGATCCCAGCACTGTGGTAGATCAGAAAGGCTGCTGCACTGGGGATCAGGAAGACCTGTGTTGAGCCCTAGAGCTGATACCTACTAGCTGTGTGGCTTTGGGCAAGTCATTTCCCCTCCTGAGCCTCAGTTTCCTCATCTTAAAATTAGGATGATTTAAAAGGGCTCCTATGGACTTCCCTGGTGGCACAGTGTTGGGAGTCCTCCTGTCAGGGCAGCAGACACGGGTTCAAGCCCTGGTCCAGGAGGATCCCACATGCCGCAGAGCAACTGAGTCCCTGCACCACAACTGCTGAAGCCCGCGCGCCTAGAGCCCGTGCTCCGCAACAAGAGAAGCCACCGCGATGAGAAGCCCACGCACTAGCAACGATGAGTAGCCCCCGCTCGCTGCAACTAGAGAAAGCCCGTGTGAGCAACGAAGACCCAGTGCAGCCATAAATAAATAAATAAAGTTATTTTTTAAAAATTAAAGAAAATAAAACGGTTCCTATGAGGTTTAATGACCTGACCGGTATAACACATAAAAACTTTAAAGCACCCCACGAATGAGGGTCATCATAACCACTTGTCCCACCCTCAGTGTGGAACCAAACTGTGACTTGAATATCAATCTTCACACAGATTCTGGGTCCTGCTCTGATTCCCATCCTGGCAACAATATCGTTAAGGATACAGGAAGCTTGATGAGTAGCTGTTATTGATACATGAAAACCTGAAGAAAAGGATGGAACATATTCTAATCCCTGATCTCAGCTAAGAAGCCGGACTGATTGGTCGAGGGTTTAGGGGAGCCATGTGGGGAATAGAGAAAGTTGGGGTCAGAGCATTGGCCTGGAGTCTGGGGAGACTTTGGAGGAATAGGAAAAGTGGGTTCAGGGCAGCTGGTGGGCTCTGAAGCAGAGTTGGAGGTGTGCAGAGGGAAAGTTTGAGGTTGGGTGCTGAGGCAAGACGTGGAGAAGGGGGCAAGCCTGGGATTTGGGGTTGCGGTTTTAAGGGCGAGGTGGGGCCTGAGCTGGGAGTTGGAAGATGGGGGTCCGGCTAACACAAGTCCCTCCCTGGCCGGCAGGAGGGGATTTTGATGCAGGGCGGGGAGGCAGATTAGGAGGCGCTCTCAATTGCCTTAATGGGCTCTAAGAGGCGGGATCCTATTACAGCTCGGGGTGCCCCGGGGTGCCTTGCTGGGAAGACAAGCTAATCTGCCATGCAAATTAAATCCTGCCT
Organism: Orcinus orca; assembly: GCF_937001465.1. Taxonomy (NCBI): domain Eukaryota; kingdom Metazoa; phylum Chordata; class Mammalia; order Artiodactyla; family Delphinidae; genus Orcinus; species Orcinus orca. Next base: position 63,240,262 of record NC_064572.1, on the reverse strand, counting down.
CAAGACGCAAGGCCTGCTTAATGTGATCCATTACACAGTTTACTTGTTTATATCTAATATTGGAACAGGCAGCCCGGGCGGGCGGCAGCGGCAGGCGGAGCAGCCCAAAAGCAGGAGAGTAAATTACCAGCAAAATGAGCTTTTCCATCCTCAGCCGCCGCCGCCGCCTGCGCCTTCGCGGCTTTCCGCGGCCCGGGCGCCCCCTCCCGCCCGCCTGCGGCGTCCCCTCGCTTTCCGGGCTGTCCCACTCTCTCCCGGTGGGTCTTCAAGGCTCTTTCTTCTCTTTGTCTTTCTCTTTCTGTTCTTTGACCGCAGTCTCTGACTCTCTCTGTCCTCTTCTTCTTCTCTCTCAGTCTCTGTCTCAGCCTCAGTCTTCTCTTCAATCTTTCTGGCTGTTTCTTTCTCTGGGGCTTGGGTTTCTGTTGCTCACCTCAACTCTTCTCTGTGGGGCTCCATCATCTCTTGCAATAGGGTCAGGGACCTGGAGCGCAGCCAGGAGGCTGCAGGGATGCTGTGTGGAGCAGTGGATGGTGACCCCAGGCTGGGGGTACCCCTTGTACACACAACCCCTGGAAGAGGCGGGGCCTTGGAATGCCTGGCTTGGGGCTCAGTGGCTGCAGAATTACTGTTTTGCTAGCAACCCTGTCCCTGGTTGTGAGGGCCTGTGTGAGAGTGACCTTGAGATGTTTATATAGGAAGTGTCATCGTGACCCTGTTTGCATGTGTGTGGTCACATGTGTCTGTGAGCAGGTGTGGATGTGACCTGCCTCCGTGTGTAGGTGAGTGTGGGTTTAGGGTAGTGTTTCAATAATCCCTGGGAGAGGTTCCCCACCCTCTGTCCCATGAAGCCTTCAGTGGGGCCTCCTTTCACCCCTCCACGTCAACCTTATAGGGGACATGAGGCTGCCCTCGCCTTCCTCACACTTCATGACCCTCAGGCTACTCTCCTTCCAACTCCCTGAATTGCCACGAGGCTTTCAATGCCCCAGGATCACCCAACTGTCCACCATGGGAGTTCCTGGGGTCTAATGTTTTGTCCTGCTCTGTCTCTGTCCAGCTCCTCACCCCTCTGGCCTGCACCCCTCTCTGGAGCCACAACCCCTCTGGCTGGACATCACTGAGGCTGAAACCTGCACCTCCAAGGGAGTCAGAGGCTAAAACAGAGCCAGAGGCAGACAGAAGAGACTAAGAGATGAGAGGTACAAAAACTAACACAGAAGTAAGAGAGACACACAGAGCACTGAGGCAGAGGTGAGCAGAGGTGGTGGATACGGGAGGGCCATAGACAGACCCAGGTTGGGGGCCAGGCAGCAGGGAGGCAGAAGGGGGTAGGAGGGCTGAGTGTTTGTGACTGGGAGCTCATGCTTAAGCTCACAGAGGCCACAGGCCTGGTATTAAGGGGCCCTTCCAGACTCTGAAGCTGTTTGGGGCTGGAGGGGTATGAGGAGGGAGGGTCCCCAGCCTCTGGACTTGAATGGGGCACCTGCCGGTAGCCTTATGCTGAGGAGGAGACATGACTAACTCCAGCCTAAGCCTCTGGACCCCTGGTCTGGGCCTCTGGTCCCAAGAAGAGCCAGCCCTCCCCGCAAGGCTCTGAGAGCCTCAGGCCCCAGGGCAGACAGGAGGCAGAGGGAGAGGAAGCTCCCACAGCCGCTGATGTGCACAGCTGCTGCTCTCGTGCCCGCCCCTGCACACACACTCACTCACACGTGCCACGTGCCAGGCTGGAGGCTTGCCAGTGAGGCTCCCCTGGCCCTGGTCCATGGCTCCTGTACTCGGGCCTCAGCCACACTCTTTACGCCCAGGACTCCTGACTCCCTCACCTCTTGCATCCCAAGGGCCTTGCCCCTTCCCAGGCCAGTGGGTGGTCCGAACCCTTCCTCTGCCATCCCCAAGAGCCCTGGAGTCCCTAGCTCTCCACTTCCGGGCACACGCCTTCTTGTCCCTGACCCTTGGCTCAGGTTGGTGCAGGGGGGAGCGGAATCCTGACGGGTGGGGGGGGGTAGGAGGGAAGGTGTCAGTCTGTATGTCTGTGTGGAACGGGGGCTGTTTAGATAAACAGATGGCAACAAATGGCATAAAATTATATACCCATAATGTCAGTTCATAACATTTTGTTCGACATACTTGATTTAATCGCTTAGCTGACGATTTGGCTTTTGGGCCCATATGGTGGGGAATGAAGCTGCGTGGCACCCGCTCCAATCTGGCTCTTTTATCACCGAGGCTGGGGGGGCGGGGATAGGGGGGTGAGAAGGGGGGAGGAGAAGGGATGCAGATGGAAGGAGAATGAGCTGACAGGAGGGGTGACTGTAGGGCTGGACCCTGGCCGGGTGGAGGAGTCTGTCTGGAGACAGTGTGGGCCGGCCCTTGAGTCAGCTGGGATGGAGGGGACTGCCCAAAGTGACCTGGACCCCATGGCTGACCTCACTGGACTCCCTAAGGCTGTGGCCACACATCTGCCTCCGTGAGCCCAGGAGCCTGTGACTGTCTTTTCTTCTCTTCAAAACCAAGACCCAGAAACCCAGCTCCCAGTCTCTGGGGATATTCCCATCGCTTTTGCCAAACTGAGTAATGTGTGTGTGTGCATGTATGTGTGCCCACGTGTGCCTGCCTGCTTATGGTACGTGTGAGGGGTCTGGGAGACAGTGAGACACCTTGTGTGATGAATTATGTCTGTGCGGATTGCCTGACTTTCACTCTGAGCCACTGGGAGAGGTGTGAATGGGTGTTGGTGGCTGTCTGTGATAGGGTAAGAGTATGACAGTAAATGGGGTGTATTACATTTTCGGTGGGCCTGGGACTTGTGACTTGTGGACCTATGAATGACTGAGGGTGCGTGGGAGGGATGGCGGGTGACTGTAGGGGGATAAGTGTGTGTGTGGGATTGCTCCATGAGGCTATGGGGCTGAGAGTTGCGTGGGGTGTGCCTGAGTGTGTGAATGGTTCAGACAGGCTGTGGCACATACTAGGCGCTCCAACAGTGTTGTTGCGTTTGTCCATCCAGCCTCCTCACAGTGGTTGGCGGTGAGTGTGAATGCTGGGCTGGGGAATGGTATGAGCGTGTGTGTGTGTGTGTGTGTGTGTGTGTGTGTGTGTGCATGTGCACACGCGTGCGCGTGTACACAGAGGGCTACCAACAGACACCTCTACTTCCCGCTCCATTGTGACCACCCCTTCAGGGACCCACCTTGTACTCTGCACGCAGAAGTTGGGCCTCTGCACAGAGGCTCCTCTGTGCAGGAGTCCTTGGTCATCTGGACTCCAGCTGGGGCTCACAGAAGAGAGCCAAGCACTTCTCCAGACTGATGGCCGGTCAGGCCCATGTTGGCCCAGTCCACCACACTCCCAGTCTCGGAGCTGCGCCAGGCCCCCCAAGCGCCACGAATCTGGGCCCAAATCAGCGCCCATCACTCACGACGCCTCAGCCTCATCTGCCTCCTGCTGGGTGCCGCCCGCCCGCTGGCTCGGGAATGGGGGCGGGGAGACGGCTTAAGATGGGGGCGGCACCTGCAGGGGGCATTGGGAGCCCGCTCTCTTCTCCCTTTTCCCTGGGAGCCTGTCCCCCAACTCCACCCTTGGCTTTGTGTGCCCAGGGCTCCTGGACTGTGCTTGGGGTCTGGCTGCCCATCTGCCCTTCCTGTGTCTCTGCTGCTGTCTGTCTTTGTTCCTTTCCTCCTGTGTCTTCATAAGGACCACCCTCCCTCTGCCACTTGGCCTGTCTCTGCCTTTCTTCCACATTCCTGCCCCTCTCTGCCTACCACCTTTCTCTCCTTGCGCCTCTGGCCACGGCCTCTGGGGGTCTCTGAATGTGGAGATCAGGCTGGGCTGGGGCTGGGGCCGAGGGCCCCAGGATGGTCCTCTCCATTTGGGAAGTTCTGTGACCACACGTCCCCTTCATGGCAAGGAGTCAGGGGTCCTGGCTGGTAGCAGTGTTTGGTGCTTAGGTCCTGACAGGTCCCTAAGGCCAGTGGGGGCAGGCTGGCTGCTCTTCATGTCTCTGAGATCAAGGGCCTCCAACACCCTTACTCCCCGCAGAATGCTGTGGTTGGACCAAACCCTCAACTCCTTCTCAGGCCGTTCGGTCGTTCATTCATTCAACAATCACAGGGCACATTAGATCTGCCAAGCACTGTGCCAGCCAACATGAGCAAGGTGCTCGTAGACCCTTGAGGGAGGCAGGTGTGCAAACAGGTCAGGGTGCTGGTGTTCCAGCGGGTAGGAGAGAGGGCCCAGTGAGGCCCAAAGAAGGCTCAAAATTCTATGGGGTGGGTGTGGAAGCCTGCGGAGAACCATTACAGAGAAGGGGGCTCTTGGTTGCATTCAAAACATTTTCTCCTTACAAAAATACCACTTGCTTAGTGCAGAATGCTGAGAAAGCACAGGAAAGCTCAAAGGGAAACAAAAACAAAATAGAGCCTCTAGAGAAAATTGTGGAGTGTCTTGAGCAATGAGTGGAGTTTTACCAAGTGAATGATGGGTGGTGATGGGGAAACTGGGGGTGGTATTGCAGAAGGGCATTCCAGGCGGGGGCGGGGGGGCATGAGTCGCGGCACCCTGGCATAAATCTGTGAAGTTTGGTAGTTGTGAGAGGTAGGGTCCTGTAGGCTGGCTGGGGGGCTGGCCCTTGTTTGATACACAACGAGGAGCCACCCTGGAGAGTAGAGAGCAGGTGACTGGTGTGATCCTATTTTCCACGTTAGGACAATTATTCTGGAGGATGGATTGAAGGTGGCTGAGGCTTGAAGCAGGGAGACCCGTTAGGAAATCAGTGCAGTAGTCCAAGAGAGACAATGAGAAGTCATGACTGGGGTATTACAGTGGGGGAGGAAGGAGGGGAGACCATAGGGATGGCAGAATGAATAGGATTGGAGACTGGTTCAGTGAGGGTAGGCGTGGGAGACCAGGGAGGAGCCAAGAATGAAGCCCAGGCCTTTGGTGTGGTCACTAGTGTGGCTGCCGGTACCATTCATCAAGATGGGAAACTCAGAAGAAGAGCAGGATTGGGGTGGGGGAGGGGGAGGAGCTGAGTGCGTGGGATGGAAATATCCCCGTGGAAATGTTCAGTTGGCAGTGAAATACAAAGGTCTAGAGCCTGGGGGTGTAAATTTGGAAGTCACTGTTCATTTCTATGTATTAATCAACAAATATTTATTGAGTGTCTGTGATAGATTGGGCTGGGGATGTAGTGGTGAATGAGACAAGGTTGTGCCCTTCCCTTGTGGGGCCCTTAGCCATCAATGGAGAGGTGGTATCTGAAGCCATGAGAGTGGATGAACTTCCCAGAGGAAGAAGAGAGGAAGGTGCCAGCATTGCAGGGCTAGAAGTGTGGCAGCCATGGAACCGGGGTCTCTTGTCTCCCTCAAATCCTGGAAGGCCATCCAGTACACTTGCTCCATTTTCTTCTTAGATAAGCTTTGACTGGATGTCTCCTGTGGTCCCAGTTCTCCAGGCCTGCTCCCTGACAGTGTGCCCATGGACACATGTGTGTGTGAGGCAGCCAGGCTCGCTGCACCTGCCCTGCTTCCACATGTGGGGTAGTGGAAGACAAGTCCAACAGACTCCAGTTCTAGCTGGCATGTAAATCCTCCTTCAGCTCCTGACATTGAAAGACAATGAGACTCCAAAGCCCTTTGTGACCTGGCTTCTGCCCAGTTACCCAGCCTCATCTCCAGCCCAACCTCCCAGATGCCCCAGTGGCTATCTTCCCAAACTAACTCCCAACCCCTGGTCAGCCCATGCTGTCCCCCACCTACAAGCCTTGAACATGCTCTTTCTCCTGACACCACCTCCCTCTTTCATCCAGCCAGCCCCGCTAGCTCGGCGACCCAGCTCAACTGTCTCCCAACTGGGAGCTCTCTCTCTCTGCCAGAGCCCCCTTAGAGCCCCTGTCATGGGCTTCTATTTAGGAAGATCTCATTATCTCATATGGTCACTGTCTATTTGCTTGTCTGTCTCTACCTCTAGATAAGGAGATACTTTAAGGTAGGGCTTGCTTTTTTTGTTCATCTTTATAGCGCCAGTGCCTAGTATAGGTGCTCAGAATTATAGGCTGTGCATGTTGGAAGTGGGCTGGTGTTAAGCTAGGGCTGGAGTTGGAGGTGGGGCTGGGTGTTGAGTAGGGCTGGTATTAGAGACAGGACTGCTGAAGGGAGGGCTGATGTGCAGATAGAGCTAGGTGTTGAGGTAGGGCTGGGTGTTGGAATAGGGCTGATGGGGAGGTGGGGCTGGGTGTAGGGGTCGGGCTGTTTTGGGGGTAGAACGGAGTATTGGAGGAGGGGCTGAGTGTTAGAGGTGGAATGGGTGGGTGCTAGAGATGGGGTGGTTGTTGATGTAGAGCTGGTGTTGAGATGGGGTGGGTGCTGGAGGGTGGGACGGTGTTGGTGTAGTGCTGAGTGGGTTCCGGATGGATGATAGTAATGCAATGCTGAGAGGTGAGCAGGCAACTGGGTGTCAGAGAAAGGGGGCTGGGTGTTGAGGGAGATGGATTTGGGAACACAGGAAAGAGCCTCCTGAGACCTCTCCAGAGTTCTGACTTTTAATGCTGCTGATCCAGCTCTTCCTCAGTAACCAGCTTCTCCCCAGAAGGAGAGAAGAAGAGGAGAGGAGACCCGGGGAGAAGAGCCTAAAAGGGTGAAGAAGGATTTTCATTATGAAGTTAATTAGCTTCAGAGCCGCTGCACCTTTCAGGACGAGGAATTAGAGGGATTTAATTGCTTTATCAGCCTTCCCTTTGATTTTCAGCAATCAGGCCGATTCCATTTAATTTAACTGCCACAGACGAGGAGAAAATTGATGCGCTCACCTGCCTCCGAGCAGAAAGAGAGAGAGTGGGGAAGAGGGAGAGGGGGAGCCAGAGAGACTGGCAAATACAGAGTCTGCAGATTAATGAAAATCAACAGCATTTGCTCACAATTGGAGATGAAGTGTGCCCTCGAGGTGTTTGGAATTGTGTGTGTGGCTGTGTATGTGTGGCTCTCTGTGATTTTGTGTGTACGACCATGTGGGAGTGTTTGCGACTGTGAGTGACTTGGTCGACGTGGAGGTGGGAATGTGGGTGAATGTTGGTATTTGGCTGTAGGTAAGTGACAGCAGAGGTGGGTGACGGACTGTTGAAGACTCCTTGTACATGAAAACAACAGTGTGAACGGAGATGATTGCGTCTGCTGCGTAACAATGAATAGTGACTACATGTGTGTCACTCTGCAGGTAAGAATTGAGCTGTGTGTAAGCTGCACATCTATCAGTTCATTTCATCAGCAAGCACTGAATGAACTCCTACTTAGAGCCAGACGCAGTGCTGTGGGGCAAAGATAACTAAGGTAGGGTCCCTGCCTTCAAGGATTCATAGTCCAATAGAGGAGACAGACGCATAAATAAATGTCATAGGACACTGCTGCACGGATTGCTCTGGGAGCACTGTTCTGGAAGGCCTCCCAGAAGAGGTGGCTTAAAGATAAGAAAGTTTCCAAGTAGAGAAGGAATTGATGGGATTGTGATGTAGGAAGGGCATTCAACCAGAGGGAATAGTATGTGGTGTGTACGGGAAGGCGCGCCTCCCAGGAGGGCAGACCCCAGAGCAAGAAGGATTTTGGGCCCTGCTAAGAAATGTGGACTTTCCCCATATGGTACTGAGTGGGAAGTAACCCTGCCAGGTTTGTGTGTTAGAAAGCCTTCTTTGACTGCTGTGTGGAGGATGGATTGGAGAAGACAAGGGCCAGAGGCAAGGAAACAAGTTACAACCATTGCAAAATCCAGGGGAGAGATTGTGAGGGTCTGAGGGAAGAGGGAAGAGAGAACAGATTAGGTGGAATGGGCAGAATCTTGGGAGGGGGGTAGGGCAGAAAGTACTGAAGGTTTATGAGCATCTTGGTAGTAGGTGATTCCATAAAGGGAGATATTGGAGGAAGAGCAAGTTGGGAGAAAGGGTCTTGAACTTGTAGAGTTTAAGATGAAATTGGTTATCCAGGTTGGGGTATCCAGCTGGCAGCTGGATATGAGTCTGAAAGGTCAGCAGAGAGGTCTGGCCTGGAGACAAAAAGAAAAGAACCATCAGCATGTGTGGGTAGCAAACAACGCCATAGGAATGCATGAGACTAGCCAGGGAAAGTGTGGAGATCAAGAAAAGAAGAGGGTCAAGGACAAAATCCTGGACATCACTCATGTATATGGGACTGGAGGAAGAAAAAGAATCAGGGAAACATGATGAAGAATCAGACAAAACAGAGGAAAACTGAGACAAAGTTAGGAAAGAGAGGAGAATGTTGATGAGAAGTCGAGTTCAGTTTTGGAAACGTTGAGTTTGAGCTTTGCTATGAGACATCCACGTGGAGGTGTCCGGGGGCAGGATTTAGCACTCAGAGCTCTCAGCATGAGTGAAACCTTGGGGATGTGAAAGTTTGTGATGGAATCTGGTATGGCAGGCATATAGGATGAGTGGATAGATATAGAAGACGATGAGACTGGAGAAGTGAGTGGGAGTATATAGGGTTTTGAATACCAATTTATGGGTTAGTAGTTTAATCTGAGGGCAGGAGTTTTTGCCTGTCTTTAATAAGGCAGATGACTTGATCAGATTTTAATTTTAGAGATATCACTCCATATCTAGAGATTCCCCCTAAGTCAGAGCTTGAGACAAAGACTTGGGTGAAGGTAGTTTACTTGGGAGAAGAAAGCTAGTGGCCACTGTGGGCAACTGGTGCTCAGTCCTGGACCCTCTCAGTAATCATGTAGAATGTACTTCAGAATTGTCCCTCTAAAGGATGGAAAGCTGGGCATTTATCTACTGACTGACTGGTTGGAGGTTGCCCCCGGGCCATTACACTCCCTGATTGTTTGACCCGTTGGTTGAAGGTTGCCCCCTGGGCCATTGCATTCCCTTTCTTAGGCAAGCTGCACTGAAATCAGAAGTGGGCTGAGGGGAGGAGATGCTCAGAGCAATAAAAGCATCTGCTTTATTCTGATAGTTACTTGGGAGATGGATTGAAGAGGGAGAGGTTAGAGGTAGATATACCAGTGAGATGATTGCAATGTCCAGACAATCAGAGATGAAGAATGTAGGTAGGAACTGATGGAAGGATCATCTTAGAGGCATCAAATTAATAGGATTTGAAGATAGGGCATTTGGGGTTGGTGGTAGGCAGAATAATGGCCCCTCGATATCCATATCCTAATCCCAGGAACCGGTGAATATGTTGTGTTACATGGCAAGGGGGAATTAAGATTGCAGATGGAATTAAGGTTGATAATCATGTCCAGGAGATTATCTGGGTGGCCCAGTGTACTCACAAGGGCCTTTATAAGTGAAAGGGGAGACAGGAAGGTCAGAGTCAGAGAGTAGCTATGCTACTGGTTTTGAAGATGGAGAAAGGGGCTATGAGCCAAGGAATGTAGGCAGCCTCCAGAAGACGGAAAAGGCAAGGACACAGGTTCTCCCCTACAGCCTCCAAGAAAGAATGTAGCTTTGCCAGCACCTTGGTTTGAATGCAGTGAGACTCCTTTTAGACTTCCGACCTCCATAACTGAAAGACAATAAATCTGTGTTGTTTTAAGGTGAGTTTGTGGTAATTTGTTACAGCAGCAATACAAAACTAATAAAGGGTCCAAGCAAGAGGACTCTCAAATGATTTCCAAGATTTCTAGCTTGGGCCGGATAGGGAGGAATTCATTGAGAAAGACAAGAAAGTAAATTTGGGAGAGAAGCTTCTGAGCTATTTTAACCATGATCTTTGTGTGGCTGGAGGGGCTTCCATGTGGAGCAACCCATATGAAATATGAAGCCAGGGTAGGGAAGATTGGAGGTTGGGGGTCTTCATCAATGTAGTGATATTCGAAGCTGTGGAAGTGGATGAGGTTACCTAGCAGAGGATGAGGACAGAACATTGGGAACATGCCAATGAGTTGAAGTTGATGAAACTGCTGCTGGTGGTGGAGGTCTGTTTATCTGTTTCCTCTTAACGAGCTCTTTGAGTTCCAGTGTGTCTCTGTGACCCCTACTCTTCCTCCTCCACTCTCCCCCACCTTTCCTAGTCCCTTGGATTCTCAGGAGGTAGCCTGTAGGGCCACTCTGTACTGTTGTGCAGGTCGTACATTGCGCAACCCTAAGGGCATCATTTGCCTAGACTTCAACATGAATATGCTGCCCTCTTAGAGTTGTCAGTGTATAACCTTGCCAAAGGTCCATGGAAGCGTGATTGGCCTGTTTAAAGAGACAAGGAAAGAGACTCTTCTTAGCCTCTAATTATATACCCAGAGCCTCAGCCCTGGCTTGAATCCAGGATGGAAAAGAGGTCTCAGGAGCAAGGCCCAGACATAGAATGGGAGCAGCATCAGGAAGGGATGGGGCCCTCGAGGCAGGCTGTCAGGTGTCCAGGCCTGGGCCTCTTGTCAACCCCCATTCCTTGGGAGGACAGCTCTTCCCTCTTCCCCTGGCACCCCACCCCTGTTGACTGCCTTTTGATTAGAATGTGGGCTCTAACTTGGAATTAACCTGATTAATGTAATGAAGGCAGGGCCGGCTCAGCACCGCCTGGTGATGAGGGGAGCTGGATTGGGAGCGAAGGCGCTCGGATGGAGGCGCGGCCGTAATTGCTGCGTTTACTGCTACCTGCCTCGCTGACCCTGCTGTTTAGCCCATTAATGATGATGCACAAGCCTCACTTTCCAGAGATAATGACAGAGGATCTCGGGGGAGGGGATAGGAGGAGGGAAAGGGAACTGGGGGTCTGGGGTCTGAGGGAGACATGGGTCTGAGAATGGGTCCCTGGCGAGGGTGAGAGGATGAGGGGCCTGAGGCACAGAAGCATACAGGGAGACAGAGGGTGCAAAGGTACAAGATGGGGGCTTCTCTAGGCTCCTGCCCCCTTAGGATAATTTAGGATAACTGCCTTGAACAGAGGCTGCTATAGCTGGCAGGGCTCTCTGACTGGGCGGGAGGCCGGCCCCACTGCCTCCTCAATTCAGGAGGGCTTCCTGAAGGAGGGGCCTTCGGAAGAGGAAAGAAAACCCAGGGAGCTAGACAAGGTCAAGCAGTGCCTTTCCCCTTGCCTCTAGCACTGGCCTAGAGCAGGGAGGAAAGCATAGTGGGAGGTCACGCAGAGTCTTAGGGCGTGGTGTGGACATATACACGTGCATTCATGGATTCAGCACAAAGAAATCTGTGTATCAGTCAGTGGGAAGACTTATCACTTTGATTAACTCCTCTTTGATGCCTCAAAGAAGATGAAATGGATGTTCCTGATCTCATCTGCTGCCCCTCCATGTACTTTATCCTCATTCGTGTACGTCATTCATTCATTCATTCATTCTTTCAAGATAGTCAAGGGTTGTCCTGGTTCTGATGCAAACTTGCTGACCCCACTGAGCCCCTTCCCGCTCTGGTCCTCAGTTAGCTACTCTGTAAATGAGGGAATGGAGCAAGTGGTCAGCCCTGACATGTGATAATGCAGGGATGCAGCCTGTCTTTATTGACACCTGTAGTCTGTCCCAGAGTCCCGGTGGGTGGAGGGCCCTCTCAGAGCAGCCCTGAGGACGGTGGGAGTGTCTTTCCTGCCTCTGCTGTACTCCGCCAGGGCTGCGCACACCTATGTCCTAGCTTTTTAGTAGTTGCTTTGAATTTAGTAGTGGCTTTGAGAACCCACATTAAACTCAGGGCAACAGCAACTCCCTGCTTTTTCTCACAGGAGCCGCTGACAAACCCTGACTGTCTCGATGCACTGGGGCAATCAATTTGTAACACAAATCCAGGACTTCACATTTATCCCTTAAATTACATTATGTTAATTTTGATTCATTATTCCAAGCTGTCTGTGAGGCCCTAAGTTTTTCCTCTACCATCTAACGAGCTTTATATCTTCTGATAATCTGATGAGCTTGGAGGTCATTAACAAAAACAGAGAGTAGGAGGGCCAACGGTGGAGTCATGGGAGCAAGCTCTAGAAATTTCTTTTCAACCTTACACCCATCTACTTTTTCCTTTCCTTTCTCCATTTTGACTACTGGTTCTCGGTGAGCCTACCCTGCTTATTACTGTGCACGAATGTTCTCTGTTTAGTCCCCATGCACTGTCAGTAATGCATTTCCCAGCCAGAGTACAAACCCCATGAAGGCAAGGACCACATTTGCCCTGTTTATCACAGAGTCTCCAGTGTCTAGCTCTCTGAGACAGAGGGTGCTCAGTACAGAGTCACTGAGAGAATAAATGACTCTTCTGACAGAAATGAGGGTGATGCGACGGTGCGAAGTGTTAGGAACTTTAGTGTGTGTTACTGCCCCCAGGCACCCACCTTCTGGCCTCTGCCACCAGGCCTTTGATGTGAGGGGGTGGAGAGGAGAGGGAGATTTGGTGGAAAATTTTAACCAAGAACTCCGGGGTACTTCTAAAGAGAGAGAATGTGTGTGTGGAGGTGGGGAAAGAGAGCAAGCAAGCAAGCACGCTTCGGGCAGATTTGGCTTTGAAGTTTGCTTTAGTTATTTATTAGCTGCATAATTGAAGGCTATTGCTTATCATTTCAGAGCCTCCGTTTTTCATCTGTAAAATGGGCATAATAATATCTACCCCCCTCAGTTATTGTGAGGAGTAAACATGACAGAGACAAGCGCCCCCCACCCCCATCCCCGGCTGAGTCTCAGCCCCGTGCCTGTGAACAGGGGCCCCTCCCCTCCCCTCCCTCTTCCTTATAATGGAGACTGAAACTCTCAGGGAAAAAGAGAGAAGAAAGAGTGTGAGGAATGTTATTTGTGCTCCAAAATATCTCTGTACGATTACCAGAGTCTGGGAAGTCAACCTGGACTTGTTCTTTTTTTAAAGCTGTTTTCCCTCATTATATGGGTTATGGATGTTAACCGAAGGAAAACTGGAAAATTCAGATGCGCAAAATAAAACATCACATTTATCCTACCACCCACAAATATGTGTGTGTGTGTGTGTGTGTGTGTGTTTATGGGGGAACAGATTGCACTATTTAGTTTTAAACACATCGAGTTGGGGTTGCAGGGGAGGTGTCCAATAGGCAGATGGACATGTGGGCCTGAACTGGGGGACAGTGAGCCGAGCTGAAGATAACAGGTTAGGAGCTGTCAGTGTGTCTCTGTGACCTTTGCAGCTGTGGGAAGGGCCACGGTGCCTGAGGAGGGGTCTGGGCTGAGGGCTAAGGGTGGGACAGCGGAAAGCACCTTCATGTGAGGGTCAGGTGGAGTTAGAGGAGCCAGTGATTAAGGCTGAGAATCACCATCAGAAAGGCTGGAAGAAACCAGGAGAGTGTCGGAAGCCGAGGGAGAAGAGCAGTTCAAGCGGGTGGGGGTGGGCAGCAGTGTGACCTGCTGCAGGGATTTCAGGCAGGACGGGGCCTCAAAGAGAGCCTCATGGTTTGCAACGGGAGGACATAAAGACCTTGGCTGGCAGTGAGCCACAACTACTGAAGCCTGCGCCCCTAGAGCCCATGCTCCGCAACAGGAGAAGCCACCGCAATGAGAAGCCCGCGCACCGCAATGAAGAGTAGCCCCCTCTCGCCTCAACTAGAGAAAGCCTGAACGCAGCAGTGAAGACCCAACACAGCCAAAAACAAAACTGGAAAAAATAAAAATCAATATGAGATTAAAAAAAAAAAGACTTGGCTGGAACAGTTAGCCTGGGGTAGTGGGGACGGAGGCCAGGTGACAGGGTGGAGAGGGCTGGAGGTGGACGAGGAAAGTAGCAAGTGAGGGGACTCTTCCAGAATGAGTGGTGATGATGGGAAAGGAGACCGTGGGGTCCTGGCCTGGGGGGAGGCAGGGTCAAGAGAAGGTAAACTTATGTGGAGGCTTGGATGGGTGGAGTGAGGGAAGGAGATGGCAGAGAGAGAGAGAGAAGAGAATAGTTGATGCAAAGTCATTATAAAGCATGGCTTATGGTTTGTAAAACATCTCTGCATCTTCCACAAAGTCTGTTGAGGACATTGTCCATTCTGTAGTCCTGTGTCCCTTTCACAGGGAACCATGGGAGAGGCAGTATGGCGTAGAGGTTTGGAGCACAGTCTCTGGGGTTTGCAGACCTAGTTTTGAGCCAAGGTTCAGCCACTTACTGGTTATGGGCACTTGGGCAACCTCTCTGGTCCTCGATTTCTTCACATACAAATTGGGAAAATAATATCTAATTTGCATGATTGCTATGTAAATTAGATGAGGTACCAGACGGTTAGCCTTTCGCCTGGCATCAGGCCTATAGACCTAAGAAGGGGAAGTTATTACATTACTTATGTATCATAAGGAGTTCAGTTGCAGGAAAGGGATTTAATACTGGGAATGTGGGACCTCTAGGCTGATTCTCAGGAATGACTGACTCCCAGGACCATGAAGCTGAAGTGGCCACCAGACCAGGGAAGTGGGAGAGACAAGAGCTTGTGTTTCCCTGACTGAGGCTGTCATGAGCTCTGGGGGCTGGAAATGTAAACTGGTGTCTCTACTAAAGGAGAAGGCAAAAAGGTTAAAAGGTCATCTCGCTGCACTCCTTCCTAGGAACAAGGAAGGAAGGAAAAACTTGGTAATGAAAAGATTCTGAAAGGGAGGCAAAGCCAGGGTGAAATAGCCAACGAGGAGTTGACAGCCCGCACCACCATCACCGAACAGGTGCTAAGAGAGGAAGTGTGCCAGGTTGTCTCACGTAGGGAAGCTCAGAAACAAAGTAGGAAGAATCTTGGAAATTTCCCTCAGAGTAGGTGGTGAGTGACGTACTGGAAGTTCCCTGACAGCGATCCGGAGGACCTTCTGGGGTTTGCATCTGACGTCTGGCAGAACCCTGCCCAGACACGTTCAGACTCTCAGATGGTTTCCGTAGAACTTAGTGGTCCTAGGTAAAGACCCTAAGGAAAGCTGGGTACCCTGGGCTGTGTGGGGAATGAGTTTTCATTTCTTCTGGCATTTGGAGCTCTGCTTCTGGAAGGAAGAATGAAGAAGAGATGTGAGCAGTGAGCTTACAGATGGCGTTAAAGAGTGGGATTTGCTCTGGGAGTGCTGTGCAGGGGTGTTTGGAAAGTTTGGGGAAGAGACCTGCTCCTTGATTAAAAGAGCCATAAACCATAAGTTGATAATAAGCTGTCAGGAAAAGCAAAGTGGAGATAAATCTGTAGAAATGGATGCCACTGGAACTCATGAAAGGAGGAAGGCTCTGTGGTCAGGAAGACCTGGCTTTGAATTTTGCCTTAGTCATTTATTAGCTGCATGGTTGAAGGTGATTATCATTTCAGAGCCTCAGGTTCTCATCTGTAAAATGGGGTGAGTAATATCTACCCCCCTCAGCTGTTGTGAGGATTAAATACAATGACAGAGACAAAGCCCCCGGCTGAAGCTCAGCCCTGTGCCTGTGAGTGGGAGCCTCCAACCCTTTCCCCTCCCCACTTCTTTCCCCTCCCCTTCCCCCCACCCCACCCCCAGCCCCTGTCTTCCTTAGACTGGAGACTGGGACTCTCAGGGAAAAAGAGAGGAGAGTGTGAGGATTGTTACTTCTGCTCCAGGATAGCTCTGTACAGTTACCAGAGTCTGGGACGTCAATCCTGACTCTTTTTAAAAAAGCTTTTTCCCCTCATTACGTAAGTTATGAATGTTAATTGAAGAAAACCTAGACAATTCAGATATGCAAAATAAAACATCATCTGTCATCCTATCACCCAGATTACTACTGTTAACATTTTGGTGTATAGCCTTCCGGACTTTATTTTTACGCATATAATCATTTTTTTAAACAAAATGGTATTATATAATGTTGTTTTGGAAACTTTTTTTCACTTAACAATACATATTCAGGGACTTCCCTGGTGGCGCAGTGGTTAAGAATCCGCCTGCTAATGCAGAGCACATGGGTTCGATCCCTGGTCCGGGAAGATCCCACACGCCCCGGAGCAACTAAACCCATGTGCCACAACTACTGAAGCCCATGCGCCTAGAGCCCGTGCTCCACAACAAGAGAAGCCACCACAATAAGAAGCCTGCACACTGCAAGGAAGAGTAGAGTTGCTGCAACTAGAGAAAAGCCCATGCACAGTGAAGAAAACCCAACACAACCAAAAACAAATAAATTAAATAAATAAATTTTTAAAAACCCCAAAACATATTCATGACAATAACTATAGTTCTATAATCTATACCAATGTCGTTAATGGTTGCATAGTAGTCTACTATAAAGGATAATAAAGGACAGCTTTATTGAATAATCTGTTATTGATGGACACTTGCATGCTTTCTGTTTTTATAAACAATAACGTAAGGAACATCCCTGAACATGTATCCAAGAGAAGTATGGGAGAATACAAATGTGACTGCCTGGGAAGATATCTAATGAGGTCAGATTGATAAGGCCTTGCATACAGCCTGGAAGGAAGGAAGAGTGACCAGGGAGAGGGACACCAGATTGGCAACACACTGTGAGAAGCACCTGAAAGGTTAGAGCTTGAAAAGAGCGAAGGTTGATAATAACCCCTTTGTACATCTATCCTATAGACAACCACAGAGGGAGGCATTGCCAGGTACTGACACGGGGGCTCATCAGGTATATTTTTGAATGAGAACAGCAAGTTACAGAACAAAATATTTGTCATTTGTGTATATAAAGGCATCATACCTCTTTGTTTTTCAAGGAAAATAAAAAGTTTAAGAAGGTAAAAACAAGATTCTCCCTGAATTTCTCCGTATGTCGCAGGACTCAATATAAATAAGAATCTTGGTGCTGAAAAGTTTTAAAAATATATACCTTTCCTTTTTTATTGTGGTAAAAATATGTATAATTCACTATTTAACCATTTTAAAGTGTACAATTCAGTGGCATTAATTATATTCACAATGTTATGCAGCCGTCACCACTAACTATTTTTAAGATTTTCTCATCATCCCAAACAGAAACTCTGTACCTGTTAAACAATAACTCCACATTCCCCTCTCTCGTAAGCTCCTGGTAACCTCTAGTCTACTTTATTCTGTCTCTATGAATTTGCCTATATTTCATATAAAAGAAATCATACAATATTTGTCTTTTTGTATTTGGCTTCTTTCACTGAGCATGATGTTTTCGAGATGCATCCACATTGTAGCATATATCAGAACTTCATTCCTTTCTATGACCGAGTGATATTCCATTGTATGGATATACCACATTTTGTTTATCCCTTTGCCTGTTGATGGACAGGCATTTTCCCTCTTAAATCAGAAATCCATTTATTCAAATCAAACATTCTTTGTGAAAATACTAACTAGGAGCCTGTTTTCCATTATTTAAAATGGGAAAAATTGTAACAGATTATGGGTCAACTTGAATCTCTTAACAGATTTCCTAAAATGTAACTAAGTCCCAGTAAATGCCTATATAGAATTAACATAGTATGACGTTAGGATGTAAAATGCTCAGAATATTGCTTCCTGGTTACCAAACAACAAACAAGTCTGTAATGAACGGTTGCTTTGTTAGCAATAATACGGCCTCTCAGCGTCAGCCACACTCCAGGCTCACATTCTCTTTGTTGACCCTTTTCAAAATGTCATGTGATTCTGACACCTTACCAATTCTATCTGAAATGTAATTTGGGATTTTTCCCATCCATTATTATGTTTAGAATGCCATATTGAGCTTTGGGGATGCAAATACTGTATATATTTTCCCTATATAAGCAACAACTGAGAAACATTATTGTGAGATACACGTGTACTATAAAGTTTGGGTACTAAAAGCCTAGAGATGTTCTGCCAGGAAAATGTTAATGGGGAATATGTTCTACAGGATATGCCAACACAGTTAAACAAGAAAACCAAAGTATACGTTCTTTATGTACATATATGTGTGTAAATGCTTAGAGGAATATACACCAAGCTAATAACAATAAAGAATGGGCAGAGACCTAAAGAGACATTTCTCCAAAGAAGACATACAGATGGCCAAGAGGCACATGAAAAGATGTTTAACATTGCTAATTATTAGAGAAATGCAAATCAAAACTACAATGAGAGGGCTTCCCTAGTGGTGCAGTGGTTGAGAGTCTGCCTGCCATGCAGGGGGCATGGGTTCGTGCCCCGGTCTGGGAAGATCCCACATGCTGCGGAGCGGCTGGGCCCGTGAGTCATGGCCACTGGGCCTGCACACCCAGAGCCTGTGCTCTACAACGGGAGAGGCCACAACAGTGAGAGGCCCACGTACGGCAAAAAAAAAACAACTACAATGAGATATCACCTCACAGCAGTCAGAATGGCCATCATCAAAAAATCAGCAAACAGTAAATGCTAGAGAGGGTGTGGAGAAAAGGGAACTCTCCTACACTGTTGGTGGGAATGTAAACTGGTACAGCCACTATGGAGAACAGTATGGAGGTTCCTTAAAAAACTAAAACTAGGGGCTTCCCTGGTGGCGCAGTGGTTGAGAGTCTGCCTGCTAATGCAGGGGACACGGGTTCGAGCCCTGGTCTGGGAGGATCCCACATGCCACGGAGCAGCTGGGCCCATGAGCCACAACTACTGAGCCTGCACGTCTGGAGCCTGTGCTCCGCAACAAGAGAGGCCGCGATAGTGAGAGGCCCGCGCACCGCGATGAAGAGTGGCCCCCGCTTGCCACAACTGGAGAAAGCCCTCGCACAGAAACGAAGACCCAACACAGCAAAAATAAATTAATTAATTAATAAACTCCTACCCCCAACATCTTCTTTAAAAAAAAACAAAAAACTAAAACTAGAGCTACCATATGATCTGGCAATCCCGCTTTTGGGCATATATCTGGAGAAGAACATGGTTTGAAAGGATACATGCACCCCAATGTTCATTGCAGCAATGTTTACAATAGCCAAGACATGGAAAAAACCTAAATGTCCATCAACAGATGAATGGATAAAGAAGGTGTGGTACATATATACAATGGAATATTACTCAGCTGTTGAAAAGAATGAAAATAATGCCATTTGCAGGAGCATGGATGGACCTGGAGATTATCATACTAAGTAAGTCAGTCAGAGTAAGACAAATATCATACGATATTGCTTATATTCAGAATCTAAAAGGAAATATACAAATGAACTTATTTACAGAACAGAAACAGACTCACAGACTTAGAGATTGAACTTATGATTCCCAGGAGGGAAGGGTGGTGGGAGGGATAGATTGGGAGTTTGGGACTGACATGTACATACTGCTATATTTAAAATAAAATGTCTTTCCCAAAATAAAAATAAAATAAAATAAAAATAAGAAATATACAAAATGATTATAAAAAACAGAATGGACTAGAATTAGAACTGATCAATGATAGCTTTATCTTTATCTGTAATATTTGCATGTTAATAAGTATATATTACTTGTGTGATTAAAAATAAATGAATGAATGGATGGATGGATGAATTAATGAATGAATAAATAAGTAAATAAATTTTAAAAAATGTGTTTAATACCCAGAACAACCTTTGGGGTAGAAGATCATGTATGATGTTAACCAAATACAGAGAAAAGAGCTGCTACCTATCCTTTTTCCTTCTTTCTAGAGTGTTGAGAAGAATGACTTCAAGTCAGAAATAGTAGGAAAATTTTTTGATAAAAAGATCCAGATCCAGAAAGGTGTCAAAATCACATGTGATCAGGAATCTGCTTTCAGTGATCTTTGGGGAATCATGGAGGATCAGAGAGGTGCTATGGGATGGAAATGGACAAGTACTACCAATATACTCAGCGAGAAGTACACAGTGGATTTGGAAATTAAAGATTGTCAAGATTGATACTGATTCTTGGCAAAATTCTAGAAATGATTATTATATACGGGGTGTGGCAACGCCTAACAAGGAAAACAGGTCTACCTTTTGGCAAGCCAGCATGAGCTCTTTAAGAACACATGCCAAAGAGCAGAATATCATGCTTCTTTTGTTGATAAGGACACTGAATGAGGAGTTTAGGGGAATGCTGAAGATACTGTTTTTTGCTTTCAACAGTTTGTCATATTATCCTTGTGGATTCAATGAAGAAATGTGAGCTGATGATGACCCTGCTTGGAGGATTCATAACTGGTGACTCACTGTACCCAAAGAGGTGTGATGAGGGTAGGGTTTATATCTTCCCAGTAGGAGGTCTTTGAATCTGTGACTCAGCCCTGGTCATGTGATGTTTCTATCAGTGGCTCAAATGAAGATGTAGGAGCCCAGCTCATCACACTTCCAGATCACACAAAGAGGAGCAGGATCGCTAATAGACTGGATGACAGAACTGTGATTAGAAATGATCTTGACAAGTTGGAACAAGGATCCTACATGAACAAATAATATTTGGAGGAGGGTGGATGTGGAGTCCTACAGGCAGATTAAAAAGATCAGAGGCACAAATATAGGGCTGGGAGCCCTGGTTTAGAAATGAATCACTTGAAAAAGACAGAGTTTATGTGACAGCTATGAGTAGACTGACCATAAAATATTACCTAAACTGGGATACATTTAAGAGTAAAAGAAATTGTCATTGGGGCTTCCCTGGTGGCGCAGTGGTTAAGACTTCACGTTCCCAGTGCAGGGGGCCCGGGTTCGATCCCTGGTCAGGGAACTAGATCCCACATGCATGCCACAACTAAGAGTTCACATGCCACAACTGAGTTCACATGCCGCAACTAAGAGTTCACATGCCACAACTAAGGAGTCCGAGTGCCACAACTAAGACTGGGTGCAACCAAATAAATGAATATTTTTTAAAAAAGAAAGTGTTATTAACAACTGCAATGTATAATAATTTTACTTTTGAGGCATCATTGGAAGAACTGGGACTTTTTGTACTAGAAAAGAAAAAAAAAGAATACTAATAGCCAAATCGCTGTCGTATGAGAAGGGGACTAGATTTCTATGGCCTATTATTTTCTAAAATTATTATTTAAAAACTAATATCTTCTCATTGAAAAAAATTCAAATGATAGCCAACTCTTTTCTGTCAAATGGGGACAATACTAGTATCCACCTCAGACTATTATGAGGATTAAATGAACAGTGCATGGCGTAAGAATTTATAAGATAAAATTAAAAATATAACTGTTTAAAATTAAAAAAAGTTCTCCCTTTTCCCATTACCTTCCATCCCCTATGTCAGTCATGTGCTTCAGAGGTAGCCATATTATTAATTTGTTGTGTGTATTCTAAACATTTGTTAATTTAAAAAATTTAAACTAATATGCTTACATGAAGCAAATGTAGCAAAATCTTGGTATTGGCTAGCTCTGAATGATTAGAATATGGGAATTCATTGTACTCTTCTATTTTCATGTATCTTTGAAATTTCCATGAAAGATAGTTATTTATGTAACTCAGAAATTAAACTAATGCAACGTTGTAGCTTTCTCCTATTAGCTCCCCATAGGCTACCATTTTAAAATTGTTTAGCTACATCTTCTGATATTTGCTTCCCTATTTCTATTAAAATATCATGTTTATCTTGCTTTTTTGACTTTTCATTTTTTAGATACTTTTATTGACAGTCTATTATGGAAGATGAGAATTGGGCTCTCTTATACCACCATCTATATTCATTTTATCTTTGTTCATTCTCTCAATATACTTAATCACAATTTGGAGTAAAATCAATATTTTGTGTTTATGCATATAAATGTGTAAATATTTCTTTTCTTTCTTCTTTTTAAACAGCTGAGTCATGCTGTGACTTTCATTACATTTTATTTCTTGCATAACTTTTTGTTTTTTCTGGAGTTAATAATAGCTTCGGGGGCTTCCCTGGTGGCACAGTGGTTGAGAGTCTGCCTGCCAATGCAGGGGACACAGGTTCAAGCCCTGGTCTGGGAAGATCCCACGTGCCGCGGAGCAACTGGGCCCGTGCGCCACAACTACTGAGCCTGTGCGTCTGGAGCTTGTGCTCCGCAACAAGAGAGGCCGTGACAGTGAGAGGCCCGCGCACCGTGAGGAAGAGTGGCCCCCACTCGCTGCAATTAGAGAAAGCCCTCCCACAGAAACGAAGACCCAACACAGCCAAAAATAAATAAATAAATAAATAGATTTTAAAAAAATAGCTTCAGGTCCTCCCCCGCCCCGCCCCCACCAGTTGTTTGCTAAGTTTCCTAGTTACTTATTCCTAATTCATGTCCAAATTCCCAGCAGAAATATAAAACATTTTATTTTTGTCAAGCATATTTTGTAATCTATTGATACCATATTTTTATTGGTGGCATCCTTTTTGGACCTACAGTTTTTCCATTCAGAGCCATCACTAACACAAATGTCCCTTTCAAGTAAATTTTTTTAAAGGGCACCCCTTCTAGACAGATGGATTGTAAAAAGGAGCTTCCTGGGATGACAAATTACAGAATAGTGCTATCTTTGTGAAGATCAATTAGTAAGAGTGTGTTCTTCCTCTAGGTTTGATGCAGCCCTTCATCACGAATGTGGCTTGGCAAGCAAAGTGCAAGATGGACTTTGGTTCTCATTTATGGCCCCCAAATGAGACATCTTGTGTCAGTGAACAATTTACACAACTGTATGTAGTATACCTGTTCTAGTTCCTATCTGTACTGGTTACTCCATGGATATGTTGTATACCTATCATTACAGATTTTTTCCTTCTCCATCATTTTGGGAATTCCCCTCGCTCTTCTCCTGTGTTACAGCTTTTGCTTACTGAGTCCCGAGTATTCTTCTTTCTTGGTTTAGTCATTCATTTTTGACGAAGGACATTATCCAGTAATTTTTAAAGGAAGAATGCATGGGAAATTTTGGGATATTTGCAAGTTTGAAAAATACTTTATTTTAATCTCACAGTTGATTGATATTTTGGCTGAGTATAGAATTCTAAACTTGAAATCATTTTTTTCCTAAGAATTTTGAAGGTATTGCTCCTTTAATAGTTGCATTGTTGCTGTTGAGAAGTTTGCTGCCAATGTTATTTCCAAATTGTTGTATTTCCCCTCTTTCTCTCTTTCTGGAAGCTTCTCTTTATCCTTTGGTGTTCTAAAATTTTATGATTATGTGTTTTGATGTGGGAATTTGTAAATCCTTCATGCTGGGTATTTGATAGTCCATTGCAATCTAGAAATTCATGCCCTTCAATTTGGGAAAATTTATGGAATTATTTTTAAAATAATTTTCTCATCTTCCTTTTCTTTTTTTTCTGGTCACGTCACCTGGCTTGTGGAATCTTAGTTCCCTGACCAGGGATTGAACCTGAGCCCTTGGCAGCGGAAGTCCAGAGTCCTAACTGCTGGACCACCTTCATTTTCTTTGTCCTCTTTTTCGGAGACTTCCATTAGTCAGATGTTTATACTTTATACTGTATCTGTATACTGTATCTATCCTCTTATTTTTCTTATTTTTTCTTTTCTAATTTTATCTCTGAGGCTATTATTCATTCTACTTTGTGGATATTTTCTCAACTTTACCTTGAAAACCTTCTATTAAATATTTTTACTTTTGATATCATATTTATATCAATACATATACACATATTCATATATGCACATATACATATGTATTAGTTTCTAGGAGTTTAAAAATTATTCTTCTTCTCTGAATGTACCTTAAAAATACACTATTTATGCTTCATAGATATGAGTTTCTTTTCCTATCTGAGGCTATTAATCGTAGGTTTTTTGGGGCGGGATTGTTTTTAGTTTTCTTCTCTTCCCTGAATTGGCTTTGGTTCTTTCAAGCTTTTTTTCTTGTGGTAGTTAATTCTGTCCTTTATTTTTCATGTTAGAAGCTTATTTTAAACCATTAGTATCCTTTCCAGTCCATCAACACACAAAAGTAAAGCAGTAAAAGACTGGAAACTCTGCGTGCACGTTTGGGATCTGTTGATTAGTAGATATCACTGAAAAGTGGGAAGGTGGGGACCCAGACTTTCGTGGAAGACCCAACTGCCAGAATCTGGAGGTATTTTCTTTTGGGCTGGTCATGTCTCCATCCTGGACAGCTAAGCAATTGAATTTCTGAAAGTCAAGGTGGGGGTGATGGCAATCCCCAAATTTATTTAACTAGTTCATTTTAATATAACAATGGTTTAAAATTTTTATTGTTGAAAATTTCAAACATATATAAAAATATGCTACTATAAACCCAACTCTAACAATTATCAATTACTAGCCAGTGTTATTTTATATAGTTCCCAACCACTCCAACCCCCAGATTATTTTATAGCAAATCCCAGACATCATATCATATAATCTATAAATATTTGTTTACATTTCTAAAATAAAATCACTTTTAAAAATGATCATAATATCACTAGCACAGCTAAAAATTTCATAATGTGCAATTAGCGTGGTATTTACATTTCCTTGGTTACCTCATAACTTCTCCTCTTCCTGCTCCTCCTCTTCTTTTTAACTACTTGCAGGATTCAATTATATTGCAGTTAGTTGATATGTTTCTTAAGTCTCTTTTCCCCTTTGCTATTTCTTCATTGAAGAAGCTGATTATTTGCACTAAAGTTTCTCACAATCTGTGTAAACTATACAAGCAAGAGCTTGGATCAGATTGCATCCTTGTGGTTTCTTTGTTTTTTGTGTTTTTTTTTTTGCCGTACGCGGGCCTCTCACTGCTGTGGCCTCTCCCGTTGCAGGGCACAGGCTCCGGACGCGCAGCCTCAGCGGCCATGGCTCACGGGCCCAGCCGCTCCGCGGCCTGTGGGATCTTCCCGGACCGGGGCACGAACCTGTGTCCCCTGCATCGGCAGGCGGACTCTCAACCACTGCGCCACCAGGGAAGCCCCGGTTTCTTTGTTTATAGTATTTTCTGTAAAATGGTAGTTACATCTAAAGGCTTGATCAAATTCAGGTTTGATTTTTTTTGGAAATACTACTTTTAAGGATTTTTCGTTTTGTTTTTTGTTTCTTTGTATTTTCATCAAGAGACACATAGTTGTCTGTCGTTACTCTTTTCGTGAAATTAACAGCCATTGATGATCATTGCCCAGATCTATTATTCCATTAGGTGTTGCAAAGTGGTGATATTCTAATTCTATCCATTCCTTATTCATTTATTAGTTGGAAGACTTCTATAAAGAGAAATGTCCCTTCACCCACTATTTGATTTTCCTGAGGTACAGTTCTTATAAGAAAGGCAGTAGAAATGCTTGATTCTTTCATTTATCAGTTTTCCAAATAATGAGTTAGTTCCCTCCCTCCTCTAAAGAAGATCAAAAAGGTTTTTCTTTTAAGTATAATTATGTACTAATGATTTAGATATATTTGATGAGTTTCAATCAGTTGCAGCTATTATTCTCATTGATGCTCAGTTATCTCATCATTGGTCAGTGGGAGCCTCTAACTGGCACCTAGGTCCTTTTGACATGACCCTTGTAGTCTTTAATAGATTCCTTGCTTTCTGTTATGACAAGATTTCCAGGATCATCTTGTACATTTCCTGTTTCAGACTTGACATCTTCCATTTCCCCAAAGAGTCCTGGTTCCTTTTAGTGCAAAGTGGTATTTAAAGACCACAATCTGGGGACTAGAGGTGCTTACTGCTACCGAGTTAGTCAGTTTCTTGTCCTTTTCAGTGCACAGAGCCAGGAAATGACTGTTTTAAAAGTTAGAATGCATCAAGAGCTACTAGTAATACATCCAATTAAATCCAGGACTATAGGGATTTTACTTCTCTTCCTTGATCTTCCATCTGGTATTGTTTGTTTCTCCCACATCAAAAAAACTCCAAGAATATAAATATCATTACTTATTTGCTTTGTCGGTGTATGCCCCACTAGGCAATGTATATATAGTCAACTACTAGGTTTTAAATTACTTGGAATAATTTCTATGTGGTTATGATACCAGCTCAATAGAGAGTTAGGTTCATTTGTTTTTATTTTGCTTTTGCTTCTTTGGGGATTGCTTATTTATTTACTTAATTTTGTTGTGACATTATGTAAAATATTTACATGGTTCTAAAGTCAAATCTGCAATATGAGATATCAGTGATATCAACCTTCTACCCTGTCCTTTCCATTTTGTTTCCTCCCTTCTTCAATAGATGAACTTAAAAAAAAACCTTCTTTGTTTATTTTTCCATTTTGTAAAATGTAAGTTAAAAAGTATATGCATTCATATTCCTCCTTTCTTAGATAAATGTTTGCCTATTATACACATTTTTATCCACCTTAATATTAGTCTTTTAATAAAACTTATGTCCAGGAATATGTTCCATGTTTATGTTGTGACTCAGCCTGCTCCCTGTTTTGCTTCTTACCTAAGGGCATGCACTTCTTAAAGCAGATACCCAACGTCAAGGTATGGATGTACTTTAAAAGGGAAATGGACCTGGGTTTGAATTCCACCTCTACTTGTTACTTGCTGTGTGACTTTGGGCAAATATGTTAATATGTCTTGGTCTCATTATCTTTATCTGTAAAATAGAAATAATAAAACCTTCTTAATAGGGTTATTGTGGATAATGCAGGAAGAACACTGAGCTCAGTGCCTAGCCCATACTAAAGGTTGGATAAATGTGAGTTGTTTTCAATCATGCTATTATTAGCTCTGAGCTTTCTTTCCTATTTTTGTCAACTTGATGAT
Source organism: Orcinus orca (assembly GCF_937001465.1). Taxonomy (NCBI): domain Eukaryota; kingdom Metazoa; phylum Chordata; class Mammalia; order Artiodactyla; family Delphinidae; genus Orcinus; species Orcinus orca. The sequence goes on along the minus strand of NC_064572.1, from coordinate 63,213,783 downwards.
TCCAAGAATCTTACAATTACTGAATGTGATTTACCATCCCTTTAGTTTCAGAAGAAGCAGATACCACTTGGGCCACGTGAGTACTCAGAGCACTGAATGCTGTCAGGGCTGCTCAGATACTACTCTGCAGTTAGGGGCTGTGTCCTTCGGACCCCAGCCTGGGCCCCTGCATTCTGGCCAGCCTCAGAGAGCTGTGTCCTGGCCTGCAAAACCCGACAGGGGCCACTATTTCTTGCTTCCCCAACTTCCCTTCTTGACTCAGCTCTTTCTTGTCCCAGGCTGCATCATCCCTGCAGAAGCTGCTTCCAGACCTCTGCTGTTTCCTGAGGAAGCTTCTTTTCAAACTTAGAAAGAGCTCTCTCCCTCCATTCTCAGGGCCTTGGGCTCAGGATAAGTGTTCCTCTTCCCTTCCACTGTCCTTGAGGCTTTATTATTGTGTGACATCATCACCATTCTGACGTCACTATATTAGTACAGTGTTACTGAGTTAACATGATTACACTGTAAGTTGGTCGTTTCATTGATTGGTTGCATGGTTTTTACAGTCATTTCAGCCCTAAGGTGTCCCTGATTACAGGGTTACCGCATTACCACAATATAGCCCCATTTGTTAACCAGTAAATCATTTCCTGGTTGATATTAGTAAATTATTGTATGGTTATCCTGTTTCTGGATTACACCATTACAGCCCTACCCTATCACTTAATACCTGGTGACACATCTTTACTGCATTATATTATTGTAGAACCACTTTGTTTCAGTATTATACTACTACTTTGTCACAAAATTACATTGGCTCATCCAAACTAAAATACAAATTTGGAGGATAGGAGAGTGAGAGCAGGAAAGTATATCTCCCAATTCTACATCCCAAAGCCGATTCGCTCCCTATAATTCTGTCTATTGGACACCATGCCCACGTATGTTGCTCAGACGCGTACACTCAGCATACAAAGTCATGCTCATTGTTTCTAGTCCCAAGGTGGCCTCTCTTCTTACCTCTGCTGATAGCCCAATCAGCCACCCAGCTTCTTGGAAGCAGTTATCTTTGCCCTATCTCTCTTCCTCACCTTCAGGTCCAATTGGTAGCCAGGTCCAGATATGCCATCCCAGTGAGGCTGTCACTAGACCTTCTTGGGCAGCTTGATGGAGTCCACTCGGTTCACCTCATCCCCCTCTGTCCCTCGTGGGAGACTTCTCCATCACAAACCTTCCTTCCACAAGTCAATCTCTCTTCCTCATTTCTCATAACTGCACCAGCCTCCTAAAGTTCTCCTTGCCTTAACCTTTCCCTTCAACCACTCTGTCTGGCATCCAGAATTACCTTTGCAAACAAAACTTTGCATCTGGCCGTCTTAAGAAGCAACCAGTGACCCCCTTCCTCATCAAGGGCAGGAGAAAGGCCAAACTTAGCCTGGCACTCATTGCCCTTCACAAACTGGTCTCCCTTTCCTTCATCCTTTTCATCCAATCAGTATCCTCGTCCTGTCAGTTCAAACTTAGGTAAATATATCAAAATCAGTTTTGGAAAGTTCGCTCTCCAACTGTTTCTCCCTCTCCTCCACTGGTCAGCCCCATGTTTCGCATGCACCTAACTCGCTGCACAGGGCATGCTTCTTCCAGATCCTGGGCTTTGCTCTTCTAGCAAGTCCTTCCGGTCATTCTCTCTACCATTCTAACCTCCAACTGTCTGCAGCCTCATCTGAACCCACCCAGCACAGCTGGCTTAAGTCAGTCTGATGGGCTCACAGGTTGACTGAGTGTTCTCTGAGGGTTTCTTATCTTCCCAGCCACCCCAACATGTCTTGGGCTGCCAGGAGAGATCTGACTCTGGGGATCTTGACCCCAGAGTCAGGCCAGGGATAGAGCCAAGACAAGATTAGGCCTTTATTCATTCATTTATTTATTCACCAAGTATTTTCTGGTATCCACTAAGTTCCAGACTCGAAGGATAAAGACACAGACTCCATTCCTGTGAAACTTAACATTTGGTGGACAGAGAGACAATGCACAAGTACGGTGACATGTTGATGAATGGGGAAGTTTGGGAGCTGTAAAAGCACCTCATGGGTTCAGGGAAGGCTTCCTGGAGGGAGTGACATTTAATCTGAAATCTCAAGGATGAATAGGAGTTAGTCAAGTGAGTAGTGAGTGTGGCAAGGTAGAATTTTTCAGGCTTCGAGAAGAACATCATGTGCAAAGGCAGGAGGGGAAGGTCAGTGGGGCTGGAGCAGAGAGAGCAGGGGAAGCGTGCTGGAGGCAAGGCTGGGCTAGTGGCAGAGGTCGGGGCTTTGTGGCTTGTGAGTCAGGAGTTTGGACTTGACCCCCTGCAGGCCCATGGGGGTCCATCAAAGAGTGTTAAACCGGAAGTTAGTGTGTATGTGTATGAGTGTGGTGGGGTACATCAGGATATTATTTGCATTGTAAAAGATAACATTAGCTACAAGAAAGAGCCTAAATCAGGAGAGCAGGCAGAGTCGCTGATGGTGGCGAGGGGGAGCTAGAAGCAGGTGGCCCAGATTTGCTATGTTTCCGGGAGGCTGAACTGACAGGACTTGGATTCTGATTGGCTGAGTGGGATGAGGGAGAGGGAGGGGTCAAAGACGACTTGTGGGATTCTGACTTAAGTAGTTGAGTGGGAAATGGTGCCGTTCCCTCAGATTAGGATCAACGGTTGGGACAATCACACCTTGGACTCTGCACAAAGAGTCACCCAAGATGGTTGAGGGTAATGATGGGGGGCACAGGAAGTTATGGGGCCTAACGCAGTCAAGGGGCCAAAGAAGCCTTCCTGATTAAGAGAGCTGATGGCAAGGCCTTGACTAAATGTGGCTGAGGGTCTAAGACATGAGGTTGGGCCTAGGGCTGGGATCTGGGGGCACCTGGAAGCTGAGGGAGCAGGACGCCTGGAGACTTGGAAGTGGACGTAGAGTGGCCAAGTCCTAGGTGACTCTAGCCTTGGTTGGTGACAGACGGCTGGGCTGGGCTGGGCTGCCCTCTCCTCCTCCGATAATTAATCCCGCACGGGGGCCGCGGGCGATGACAGGGCTGTCTAGCGTGCACTTAAGCATTAAATGACCAATTTCTGTCAGACTAACTTCCCCAGCCTCCCCGTCCCCTCCTCTGCCGCCCACCCCCCGCCTGCACCCCCTCCCTCTGCTCCCTGCACTGAGTTTTTCAGCAACTGATGGCTCCTGGTTCATTTCTGTGGAATTAATTGGTCCCTGAATGAATTCTGTTGACAGGGCAATTTATCATGTGTTTGGGCTGACAGTGTGGGTGTCGGGGGGCAGGGGGGTGGAGAGATGAATCGGGGGGGCTGAGATGAAGGGGAGGAGGGTGTCTGGGTTGGGGTGAGTATTGACCATAGATAGGGACCTGAGAATTGTCAGCCCAAGGGTTTGGGGTGCCCTAGAGCACCCCAATCATGGCTGCATGCTTTGATACACATCCTTGATCCCACAAGTTTGAGAGAAAACACTAAATTGGAGAGGACCCTCCAAACTTTTTCTGACTCCTTCCCGATCCTTCAATCATCTCAGATAGGGTATCTTCATTGGGGGAATTCAGCACCACCCTACCTTAACCCTCTGAAGGCTGGAATGGGGCCTGGGGCTCTGGGAGAGAATAAGGGAGTGTGTGTCTGTATGTGTGTGTGTGTATGCATGCATGTGTGTGTGCATGTTCGTGCACTCAAGGAGCAAAGGGACTGATTAGTCTGGGGGGTAAGGGGGCTGGTCCCCAGGGAGTTGGGCGCTCAGCCGGCCTGGCTAACAGGGGCCTAAGGGACTGGCTAATTAGGGTACTGGAATGGTTTGGGCAGGCGGGGGTGTTGGGAGGAGGCAGGAAATGTAGTTGGCCCCAAATAGCTGCTTCCTTTGTCTCCCTCCCATAGTCCCCTACCCTGCACCCTCAATGGTCCCCACCATTCTCCTAGAGATCCCTGGGCAGATTCTGGGAAGAGAGACAGCAAAAGGAAGTACTGACTCCCAGGTGGAAGAAATGGCAACAAATTAATAAATCCATGCCTCCTTTTGTAGCTTAAAAAGTCCCCCGTCCCCTTCCCCATCTGAATGTATCCACCCCACTTCCACAGAGCTTTCTTGGACTTCTCTGGGCCACAGCGATTGCCAGGCCACCTACCATATACAACTGCAGAAGCTTAGAATGTCAAAGTGGGAAGGAGTCCTAGAGGCTGGTTTTACACACGAGGAAACTGAGGCATGGATAGAGGGAGGGGCTTGTTGAAGGTCACACAGTGGTCTTGTGAGCCAACTTCTGGGTCCCTTCTGCTTTCGGCTTGGAGAGGCCTCCATACACACATGCTTTTTGCTCTGCTTCTAGGTTGCATCTGGGGGCTGAGAATTCCTTAGGGAGGGGGTGGCTCTTCTACCAGGAAATTGAGGCTGAGCCTGGGCACTTGGGGATGGACAGTCACAAAGGTCAGACCATGGGAATGGGCCCAAGGTGCTGCTGGGGTTCAATCAGGTAGGGAGGCCAAATGGAGGAGTGGGATGGGAGAGGGGAGAGCAGTGTAATCTCGGGCCCTGAACCCTGAGTCCTGAGAGATGGAGCCAGCCAGGGTGAGGGGAGCCCTGGATCAAGGCAAGGGTCCACCACCCATGTGTGCTCTCCCTGCTGCAGCCTGGCAAAGTGCTCCTTCTGCCCTCACAGACTACCTTCTAAATCGCCCAGAAAGATTCTTCCAAAACTCTTTACCCTCCACAAGGCAGGGCCCAGCCCTTCTCCCCCCACTCTCAGCAGATAGCAACTGTGTCTCCTGCACTCTCTCTGAGCAGCGATAGGAGCTCCTAACCCCTCATGATCTGCCTCTCCCCGCAGAATTCTCGGCTTCTCCCCATCCCTCACCCCTATGCCTCCACCCCATTCCTTCAGGCTTCTTTCCATAAGCCCCTCAGTCCATCTCTGAACAACCCCTCTTCCCCCGCCCAGTCTCCATCCTCTGCGCAGCCACAGGCCCGCGCACTTAGCCTTAGCCTGAAAGGACCCTCCCTTGATCTCATTGACTGCAGCATCTCCCGACCCTTCTTGTGTTCCCTTCCCTTCCAAACTTTTCTAAAGAATTGTTTACACTCTGCCTCCATCTACTTCCCCAGTTCTCAGCCACCCCTCCCCCTGCAGCTCTCCCTCCACCTTCAGAAAGCACTAGCTTTCTGGTCGCCAGGTGGCCCCTATTCACCAAATCCAATGGTCTTTCCCTCAGTCATGCAATAAAAAAAGCAAAATCTAGTTTATTCATCAAACAATTATGCTTATCTGTGTCAAGGAGCTGGTTGTCTCTTTACTTTTTTTTTAATTTAAAATTTTTAAGCTCAAAACTACATTAAGAAAGTGTACTCACAGAAATCTCACCCTTACCTAGTCCCCATCCACACTGTTCCCTGTTCAGAGATAACCATTTTTTATTAGATTATTAATCTTTTCAATGTTTGTTATGTATATATAAGCAAATGTGGTAAAATCCTTATTTTCCCTCTTTCTCACACAGTGTGTCCACTGTTCTGTACTTTTCTTCTTTTACTTAAAATTCTAACCTTGTTGTGTCTCCAAGTCAGTGTCCTCGCTGAGCTAATCCTTAGCATGGACCCCTTCCTTTTGCCTGGACCATTGCAGTGGGCTCGTACAGGTCTCCCCATACCCACTGTCTCTCCTTGCATCCCACTCCTCACATTGAAGACAGAGAGCTCCTCGAGAAATGAGGGTCTATTACTCCGCTCTCTCTTGCTCAAAAACTTTCCATGACCCTCTTTGCCTATAGAAAAAAATTAAAATTCTTAAGAGGGCATCCATGCCCCCCAGAACTGTTTAAGTCAGAACTTTGGGGTTACAATTGGTAGACACTCAACACATTTGCTTAAGTGAAAAAAAAAAAGGAGAAGGTACTGGCTTACGACCCTGGAAGTCCCAAAGTGGCCTTGCTTTAGGCCGAGCTGGCTCCAGAGGCTTGAATGATATCGCCAGAGCTCTCCTTCTGTCTCCCTCTCAGCTCTGCGTGTCCCTGCTTGACTCTGAATGTGACTGCACTGAGCTCTCAGGCAGGGACTCTCCACATGGTGGGAAGCTGTCCCTAGGGGTCCAAAGCCCTATCGTTGCAGCTCACAGACCAAAGGAAGAAGAGGCCCTCTCTCTTCCAGTCCCCAGTAAAAAGCCTTCTAAGAGGACTCTTCATAACTTGAAATCTACGTGCTTTGAACTGGGATATGGGGTCCCCATTGGCCAGACATAGGTCTCAGGCCCACATCTATGGTCAGGAGCTGATGGGGCATTCTGATTGACAGTCCCATAAGAACTACACAGGATGGGGGAGGGACAGTTTCAAATGGAGGGGGGGTGCGGAGATCTTAAGGAAGTGGGGGAGCCAGTCATGGGGCTGCTAGGGGGAAAAGGCACATCAAGAGCAAATGTCTTGGGCATTCCTGGTGGTGTAGTTGTTAAGAATCCGCCTGCCAATGCAGGGGACACGTGTTCGAGCCCTGGTCCAGGAAGATCCCACGTGCCGCAGAGCAACCAAGCCCGTGCACCACAGCTACTGAGCCCGCGCACCACAGCTACTGAAGCCCATGCGCCTAGAGCCCATGCTGTGCAGCAAGAGAAGCCACTGCAACGATAAGCCCGCGCACCATGCTGAAGAGCAGCCCCTGCTCGCCACAAGTAGAGAAAGCCCGCGCGCAGCAATGAAGACCCAACGCAGCCAAAAATAAATAAATAAAATAATTCATTAAAAAGATAAAAATACTGGATGCTCTTTCTTAAAAAAAAAAAAAGAGCAAATGTCTTGGGACTTCCCTGGTGGTGCAGTGGTTAAGACTCCACGCTCCCAATGCAGGGGGTCCGGGTTCAGTCCCTGGTCAGGGAACTAGATCCCATATGCATGCTGCAACTAAGAGTTCGCATGCCACAACTAAGGAGCCGGAGCAACCAAATAAATTTTAAAAAACCAAAAACCTCAAAAAAAAAAAGAGCAAATGTCTTGAGAATTCCCTGGTGGTCCAGTGGTTGGAACTCTGCGCTTCCTCTGCAGGGGGCACGGGTTTGTTCCCTGGTCAGGGAACTAAGATCCCACATGCCACTTGGCGTGGCCAAAAAAAAAAAAAAGCAAATGTCTTGAGAAGGCTCATGCTTGGTGTAGGCGAAGCGCGGCACAGAGGGCAACAGGCTCAGAGCACAGTGAGCTGGGGGGAGTTGTAGGGGTGGAGGTGGGGTGACAGGGGACACTCAGAACACGCAGGACCTTATAGATCAGTTTTAGCATTCTGACTATGATGGAGAAAGGGAGCCTCTGGGGGGCTCTGAGCAGAGGAGGAGCATGCTCTACTTTACATTTTGGAGAGTCACTCTGCTGATGGGAAGAGAGTCGACTGGGGTAGGTGGGGCAAAGATGGAAACAGGAAGGCCAATTAGAACTTTTTTGCAAATCGAGGTGAAGGATTTTACTGGCTTGAACTGGGATGGTAGAGTGCAGATCACCAGAAGTGGTCAAATTCTGGATCTTTTAAAGGTAGAACTGTCTGGTTTTGCTGGTGGATCAGATATGTGATGGGAGAGACAGGAGGAGTCAGGGAAGATTTGGGGTTTTGGCTTGAGTGACTGGTAGAATGGAGTTGTCCTTGACTGAGAAGAAGAAGACTGGGGAATCCCCTCAGGGCCTCCGTTGGGCTTTGACTTTCATGGTAAATGGCCTCTTTCTCTCTGTACTTCCTAGTTCTGTGTCCTGAGAGAGGGGGACTAATTGGCTTAGCTTGGATTTGTGCATGAGTCCAATTCTAGTAACAGAGTTATTGGTGGATACACGGGCAGGAAGGGATGTGAGTGGGGCAGCTTCCTTAAAGTAGCTGTCAAGTGATGGATACCATTTGGACATTTCTAGTGTCCTGGCTCTCAACTACCTTTAAGCTTCATCTCCTGTCACCTCTCCCAACCCCCTCTGTCTTTCACCAGGCAGCTTATACCTCAGCCACATTTTTTTTTTCTTTTGCGGTATGCGGGCCTCTTACTGTTGTGGCCTCTCCCATTGCGGAGCACAGGCTCCGGACGCGCTGGCTCAGCGGCCATGGCTCACGGGCCCAGCCGCTCCGCGGAATGCAGGATCTTCCCAGACCGGGGCACGAACCCGTGTCCCCTGCATCGGCAGGCAGACTGTCAACCACTGCGCCACCAGGGAAGCCCTCCAACCACATTTTGTCTGGTATATTTCCATGCCTCCATGTCTTTGCTCCTACCGTTCCCCCAACCCAGGACAGTTTCTAACTGTCATACTTGGTGAACCTCAGCTGGGAACTCTGTGGGAGTAGGGTGGGGGGACAGCGCTAGCAGAGTCAGAATTAGGTGAGTTCTGAGGAACAACGAGGCTGGAGAATAGGCCCTGTTTGTGTTTGGGGTGGGTAAATGGGACTGCAGTTAGAACAGGCAACTGGTCAAAGATTGTAGAACATGTTTTGGGGGCCCTCTGGCTGATTCCAAGCAGAAATCAGCACCCCAGGAGCGACACAGCATGAAAGCTGGGCAGTGGTGGTTACTGTTGACAGCGGATCCTCGCTGTCCAATTTGGTATGAAGGAGACCAGAAATAGAATAGAAGGTAAGAAGTTCTGGTGGGACCCAGGTAAGAGGCCCTGGCTCCCAATCTGATGAATTGGGCAGGCCAGGGCTCCCATTCTGGGGGCACCTGGAGGCAAAGCCGGGCAGTTGGGGCCAGATAGCCTACTCTACGGGATGAACGCAGCATTGACTGGGCCAACCCAGTGCCCTGACGACCTCCAGGAATTCACTCGCTGTGCACCAGGCAATAATCAGGAGTTCTGCCATGCTGGATTTCCATGGGTTCTGAGCAGGCTCTCTGAAGTGGGGTGCACATCTTCCAGGGGGAGCAAGATTATTTATGCATGAGAAGAGAACACTGGAATTTCTATGTATTCTAATCTCATCCTTTTTCTATTTTATGTCTTGTAAGATTCATAATATGTTAGTCTAGTAGTACATTTATGGAATTTGTAAACAAGTAACTATACTTATATTGCAAGTACATATTTACTTCCTTTTACTGATAGGGTGTATGATCAAAGAAGTTTGAAGACCACTCTTCTAAGAGACTGGTGATTAAAAGGAGCAGCACTGGGCAGGATGGAAGGTGGGACTGTCATTTGCTAAGATGGGAATAGGGAGGAGACACAAGTGGGGAGGGAGAAGGAAGGGGATGGACTTGATTAAGGGCTTGCTGATTTGTTGGGGGTCCCACAGTGTCATGATATGAGTAGGCTGGGCAAATAGGCTTGGGGAAAGACAGGCCTGTTGGAATCATGATGGAAAGGAGGTGCCTGGGAGACACTGACCGCAGCCAATGGGAAAGGTCATTCCTAGGTCTGCCTCTAGGCTCTGCTTGCAGCTGCCCAGCCACCCCTGGCAGCGCAGAGCTTCAAGAGGCTTTCAACTGGGAGGAGACAGAGATGGAAGCTGAGCTGGAAAGGTTTCCCAGGGGCAGAGAAGGAAAGTATCCAAGGGCGGAGAACAGGTGGAGGCCGTGGCCTTTGTGGGAGGGCTGGAACTGGGAGGCTGCTGAAGGGATGGAGAGCAAACCCCTTCCAAGTATCTTAGAAGCAGCCTGGACAATCACTCCATTTCTCCCCCAAACAGGAACAGAGAGACCCAGGGACAGACACTCATCCTTCACTGGACACCCGGGCACAAGAACAGTAAGGGTGTCTGAGAAAACCAACAGTTCTCCCACTTCCCCACCCTCAGACTCACACAGGGACACGTAGACCCACGCAGACCAACAGAAATGGGAGCCAGCGACCAACCAACCGACCCACAATATAGGCGCCTGTATGCCCTCAAGATACACCCGGACTGCACCAATCCTAGCAGCTGCTCGCCCAGGCCAGGACTCCACCAGAATCAGGGGGTGCGCGAGGTCGCTTGAGCCCTCTGGTTCTTCCCCGGTCTCTGCAGGGCTGGATGCTGTCCCGGCCCGGAAATAAATGAGCAGCGAGGAAACTGGTGGCAAGCGTCTGTGGTATCTGTGCGGCCTGGGGGATAAAAATTGAGGCACGGAGGAGGGAGACAGGACAGCAGACAACCCCCCACCCATGTGGAGAGGACCTCCGACGTCGCATTCTGAGAGCCTGCACCCTAAGTTTGGGTGTGGTTGGAGAGGTAGGGAGACCAAATCACTCACTCGAAGGTAGTCCCAAGTTTTGCAAAGCGAAAACTCCTCGCCCCGAAGGGGAGGTGGGGGGCAGGCAGACTCGTCTGGGCCATTGCCGGCTTTCGGCTGCCGATGAGAGGGTCCGAAAAGGGGTGGGAGGAGGGTCTCAGCAAAGGGGTGGCAGGGTGGTCGCAATGGAAGTGCCCTTGGGAGGATTATTGAGGGTTTATTTGAGATCGAACAGTGTGAGGGAAGGCCTGTCTCAGAGACAGGTAGAGACAAACCTGGAGCCATGGGGAGTGACATACAAAATTTTATTTTTATTATTATTTATTATTATTATTTATTTGTCATGTGCAAAAAAAAAAAAAAAAAAAAAAAAGGAAAAGAATCAAAACGAACCGACGCGCTGAAAGTGGCCAAGGAGACCAGAGCCATCGGGGGATCTTCCGAGGGTTCGGCTGGGTCCTGGGTCTGGGTCCCCTGTCGCGCCAGCCCCACAGGGACTGGAATGGGACGGGCCTCGGAGTTTGAACCTCGGCTCCCTCGCTGCCCGGCTCGGGCCACTGGAGCCTGGCTGGGCACCGGCAGTTCCCTTAACTATTCTCTTCTCTCTCGTTTTCCTTTTCAAAAAAAAAGGCTCCAAGGGAAGAGAGATCTGGGCGAGGACTCCAAGCCTTTTCGGATTTGTTCAAGGATTTTTATTTATTTATTTATTTTTTCACTTTTATTGACTTTGTTTCTGTTATTTCGAGTCGTCACGATCCACGGGTGAGGAGACATGCAGGGCGCATCGCCGCTACCAAGAGAGCAACTACGGGGCAGGGCGGCCTGGCCGCCGGCGCCCCAGGGCGCGCGGGGCACGGCCTCGAGGGGCGAGCCTGGGGGCTGGAGCTGCCACCTCTGATCTAGTCTCAGGGGGCAAGGCAGCCAGGGCAGGGCTGGGGAGAGAGGCCAAGGGAGGGAGCGAGACAAGAGAGACGAAGACTGAGAGAGACAGAGTCAGGGGGAGAGAAGCAGAGAAGAGAGATGGAGAGGGGAGAGATGCAGAGGAGAGAGATGAGAGAGCGAAAACAGGGAATTACATTGAAATAGCCAACAAAACAGAGGCGAGAGGAGTCCACAGGACCATGTTCGTCATTTTGCATAGAGATTTCTTTTCTTTCGTAATTTTTTGTAACAGAAAAAAAAAAGCCCCCCTCCCCCAGGACGTGCTGTGCTTTAGTGGGCGTGTAGCTGTGTCCCCCCCTCCCCCCCAGCGAGCGGCGACTCTCACAGCACAGACAGCAGGGCGTATCTACAGGCAGGACGGGCGGGCAACTGGGACTCTACCCGGCGGGGCGGGGCGGGGTGGACGGGGTGGGGTTATATACACAGGGGTTCGCCTTCACACGACACACACCGTCTTTCTACGAAGCAGCAGCCTGTTGGGTTTTTGTTTTTGTTTTCCTCTTTTGCAAAGACCATCATATTAAATAAATGTAGACTTTTTGCGGCCCTGGTCATTTCCTGCCAGAGGAGGAGGCTGGACGTGGGTGGGAGGGGGTGGAGTGGGCAGCCCCCCACCTCCCACCCCGCGCAGCTCATACGCCAGCTCAGACCCTGCTCCCACCACCTGCAGATGGAGAGTGTGTCGGGGGAGTGGGGGGGCATCAAGCAACCGCTCGGGGAAGACCAGTGCCGCGGCCTGCGGAAACTAGTCCTGAGGCAGGCACGGAAGAGCCTCCGGCGGGGCAGCGAGTTAGGGAGGAGAGATGCAGAGCGTCGTGGGCTGGGAAAAGGACGGGCAGGAGGGGGAAGTGCGAGGTCGGCAGATGGAAGAGACGCTGAGGTAGGGGCAAGGCGGGGCTGAGAGTCTGGTCACTGGTAGGAGATGCCTGGGCCCTGGGGAACTGGTTAATTCAGGTGGAGTAGGGAAGAGCCAAGAGCCGGGCTCCGTGGGTGCGGGCTGCTGAGGCCTGCGTGCCTTGGGTCACAACCTTGGAAACACCTGACAACCCAGCCCCCCCCCCCGCCCCCGTCCCCGTCCCTAGAGCCCGGCCCTCACGCCCCCATTCCATTCCACCTTCTGGGCAGAGGTGGGAGCAGTCCGGTTGGCGCCGGGGTGCGGACTTTTTCCCGGGGACTTGGTGGGAGGCTGTTCCCCCTTCTGCAGAACATCGTTTTGTTCTTAATTTCCTTTGCCCAGCGAAGCCTCCCGGCGCCGGAGCGTCCGAGGCGGGCTGCTCCGGGGCTGGGCCGCGCTGCAGTCCGCGCTGATTGTGTGTCACAGAAACGTGTCCCCCGCGCAGCGGCGGGCCCGGCCAGAGTCCGGCGGTGTGGCTGGTCGACTCCCGGGTCGGCTCGGGCGAGGCGGGGATGAGCTGTGTCGGACCCTCCTCGCGACGCCGCGTTGTCCAGGCAGGCGGGGAGGGGCGGCGGGCGGGATTGGGGGCGGCGGGCCCGGGCCTGAGGGTCCCGCCCGCGGCTCCACCCGTCCTGTCCGGCCTTCGACGGGGTGAAGTGAAGGGCTGTAGGGGTCCTGGGATGGGGTGGGTCTGGGGCGGTGGCCGGGAGGCTTCTTGTCGCGTCGATCCTCCCTCCCTCCGGGGTGGGCGGTCAGACGGGGACGATGTGGAGGCCAAAGCTGTCGGCCTGAAGCTTGATGTGGTCCCCGCGGTAACTAGTGGCGGTCATAGGCAGCGGCAGCAGCGGCAGGGGCGGAGCCCCGGGGGGCGGCACTATAATAATAAGGGGAACCTGGAAGTTAACACAGGAGAAGAATGGGCTGGGTGAGAGGACAAACAGGAGAACAAAAAAGGAAAGAAAAGCAAAGCAAAGACCTCCCCGGTCCGGGGTCTAGCAGGGTCCGGGCAGGGAGGCATTGGCTGGGCTGCGGGGCTGGTTGCCCCCAGGAGAGCTGCATTCACCGGGTGGGAGAGGGACCCGACCGGTGTCGGCCGCCGCCCGACTGCTGACCTTCAGGGGGCCCGAGGGTGGGGGCGGTGCAGAGCCTTCCAGCGACGGGGAAGGGAGCGGAGGGGAGAGTTAGGAAGGAGCGGGAGGCGCGGGCGTCCTCTAGGGATCCCGGGGCCTCAGTGCTGCACTAACAAGCCTGCCGGGCTGGGCACCCAAAGGGCGGGTCGCGGGGAATCGGACCCGCGTCCGGAAGCACTGCCGAGCTGGCCGGGGGGCGGACGGAAGCGCTGAGCCGCCGGCCAGCCAGGTGGCGTACTCACTTAGTAAGGCGGGGTTGCTGAATCTCCAAGCCTCGTTGTAGGCCGTGTACTGGGGATGGCTGTACGGGTTGCCGGAGAACTCGCTCCCTGCGGGAGGGCGAGGGAGTGGGGATCAGACTCGGCGCAACGCCAGAGCGGACCCGACGTGCCCGGCCAGCGGCCTCCCTCGTCTCTCCGAGGTTCAGGTGCAGCGGGCAGGGTAATGCCCACTGCGGGCGGACGGCAGGGTGGAGGCGGAACAATCCACCTGGTCCAAATGGGGGGAGCCCATGGGGTGTGTGTATGCGTGTGCGCGCAAAAGCACTGACCCGCCTCGCACACCGGCGTGGAGGTAACTGCGGGGCGGTGCCCGCCTGGGGCTCCCCCCGCGGAGGCGCTCCGGGCCACCTAGGAAGGGTTTGTTCCGGGTCCAGGAGCGCCTACGCCGCTGCGTTGGGGGCCAGCGTCTCTTTAGTGGAAACTCCGGTTCTAGGAGCCACAGCCCCACAGGGTGGAAGCGGGGGAGGGTGGCGAAGACAGGCCCTCGGGACACTCTGTCCCAGAAAGTCCTGAGAATGGCATCTCAGCATGGTGCCAGTACAAGGGGTGGGGGCTCTGCTGGGAAACACCCCCCTCCCTCCTTTCCCTCTAGAGATTTGATAGGTGGGCCACGCAGCAGGGGAAGGAGGCGGCGGGAGGCAGGTGGACTGCCCGCCGGTTCTCAAGCGGTGAGCGGAGGGCCCCGTGGGCTGGGAGCCGTCGGAAGCTGCTTCCCTCCCTTCGCGGGAGAAAGGCCAGGCCTCCGGGTTTCCCCCTCGCCCTTTCTCCTGTGTGATGACCCCAGACTGTTTACAGTGATCCCTAACCGCGGGTTAAGTAGAGGAGAAGGGGCCCCTCTCGGAGAGGGAGCTGGGGTGGGGGTGGGGGATGCAGCCACTGGAAAGCCTGTTTATTGACGAGGAGGGAAAGCATGCGTGCAGCAGGATAATGAGCTTCTGAGCTCAACTGTGACCAAGAGGAACTGAGCTATCTCCTTCCCCATCGCTAATGAAACAAGTGTAATTTCCTCATCAGCACTAGATTCTGTTTAACGACTCCCCCCTTGCCACCATGAGCTCTCTGAGGCTCCCCTCATCCCCATCCCCTTGCAGACTCCCCCCTCCCTCACCCCCGCCTCTCTAAGACCTCCTCCAGCCTCCACCTGCTCACTGCTGGAACCTTCCCTGAAGAACCTCCTGGCACCCAACACTTCCATTCGCCCCACCCCAAATCTGGGCAGGGATACCCTCACCCACACCAGCAGCTCTCCTTACCCAGTTCCTCCAACTCCCTTCAGCCCCTATTCTACAACACCCAGCAGCAGTCTCCCTCTTGGCCAGCCCCCTACATCCACCTCTGCTTACCCAGTGCTGTCCCTGAATGAACGGTCCAGGAATGGGGCCAGTCACCCTACTCTATCTTCCCCCGCATGAGAGCTGAGCTTCAGGGAAGGGGCACACAGAGGGCAGCCAGCAGGACAGGAAGCAGGCCCAGTGAGTCTCATCCTCTTTAAGACAAGAGTTTTTTGGTGCTTCTGTGAATAGGAACTTCAACTCTCTTTGGCTTCAAGCCCAGCTCCCAATCTGGGGTGAGGGGTTGGGGAGAGCACAACCTCCAGCTGCAGTCACCAGACCCCAAATATGGCCTCTGTCTCTCTGATCCACACAGCCCAAACCCAGCTCCTCTCAGATGGGGACGGGTCAGAGCCCCCAGGAGCAATGAGGGCCCAGGGCTCCTCTCAGGAGATGTGGAGGTGCTCCAGCTTGTCTCTCTCTGAAGCCAGTCTCTCTGGTTCCTGCCACAGTCTGTCTTCTGTTCCTCTTTCCTTAGGGAATAACTCCCTTCTCTCCCTGGGGTGGGGTCGGCTCTCCACACTGGTCTTCCCTGTGGGTTGGTGTGGACCAGGGTGGCTTTGTCTGAGTGACAGACATGCCCCTGGAAATGGTTCTTGGCTCCAAGTTTCCATGGAAACCAGGGCAGACTCTTCCAAGCAGTGTCAGCTGGCTGGGGGTGGGCTGGGGCACTGAGTGTGGAGCTGAGGCTGCGTGCTCCTGGGCACAGACTGGGGTGGGTGGGCACTGCGGAGGGGCCAGGACGTACAGAAGGGTGCACACACTACTGCAAGCACTTCTGCAAGTTCCCTCCCTGGATTACTCATGAAGGAGGATGAGGGACCCCGGCTGCAGCCTCTAGGGAGAGAGAGGGATAGAACAGCAGTGGTTTGCAGGGGAGGAGATGTTGGGTCTCCCCCAGCCCCAGCCTCAGACTACAGACCACTCAGCGGCTCACCCACAGTTTAGCTACTCCCACCTAAAATAGGCAGCTGCAGCATTGTCACCTACCAGGCACCATTCCTGCCAGGGTGGAGGTGGGGTAGCTTCCCTGGCCAGTGGGGGGCACGTGAGGGGGGTAACCAGGCAGAGTGGTGCTCGCCATGTCACGACCTGGAAAAACACAAAGGGGAAGGGGTGAGGCCTGGAAGAGAGGGGCCTGCCTCTGCTCACACAAGGGTACTCCATGGAAAAGAAAGCGCTGAGTGCAGACATGTAGGGGCACACCTGAATGAGAAGGTCCCGGTGTGCCCTTACATGTATCTAAGCTTACCTAAATGTCCTATGAGCAGCTGTGTGTGTGCACCTCTGCTCTGTGTAGCTCTCTGTGTGTCTCTCCGTGCATGTGTGTATGTGTGTTTGCCTTTGCTTGTGTCTCTTTGTAGCCCAAACCCAGATGGAGAAGGGAGGGAGATGACCTGGTTTTACTCCTCCTTCCCAGTGAGATATTCAGCTGTGGTCTATCCAGTAGCCAAATGGACCTCTATCATCTTGCTCACCTCTCCCCTCTTCAACACCCCATCTTTCCTTCAGGCTTGGAGCACACCCCACCAGCACTTGTACAGGAGCTGATGGGTATTCCTTGTCCTCTCCAAGTGAAGCTGCAGGTGCTGGGCCTGGCAGGTGTGAAGAGTGGGGGGCCAGCCAGTGGGCTATTTTGCTGTCAGTGTTCATGGCATTTAAATGATAGAAAACCATCCCTGAAGCAAATCAGGAGCTTTGAGCTAACAGTGCAAATGGATCAGATCAAGTTCCAATGAGCAAAGCCTGCTCTCCCCACCAGCTGCTAGACTTCTGTCCCTGGAGGTGTCCATTAGCTAGAGTGTGGAGAGTGGGAGGAAGGGCTTTCCTAGTATCCTGGAGTGAAGGCAAAGCGAGCCAATCTTAGGGAGATACCCATGGTCCACAGATATCTCTGGAACACAGCTGTACCTGAACGGCCCCCCTTCCTTGCCTGCCCCCTCCATCGCCATGAAGCGGTCACCGCCTTCTTTGCAATTTAGCATGCTCCAATCTCTAATGACAATAAATTTGTCCTCTCCCATACTTCCATGCCCTAGAGACTACTTCTTCCTTTTCTGGGTCCTGGGTCCCCTTTCTCCTCTCCATATTTCCCTTACACTCCTCGTCAGCCAGTGCCACTCTCCCACTCTAGTGCCTCTGTCCAACCCTGGGAAGAGGTGTGGCTGGAGGAAGGCAAGAACTAGGCATCTCTGGCCCACTTTCTTTTCATCAGTTGCCCTAGACCTCATCCTCCCGATGGCTATTCCAAAGCATTTCTCTCTCTCCTTGCCACTCTCCCCTTAAAGTCGACCTCACCTGAAACCTTTCCTGAAACGTGTGAGTTTCCTCACCGCTACCTTAACACATCTGAATGATTCATCCTTCCCTAAGTAGACAGGGATGCAGCTCAGGCTTTTGCATTCCCAGCTGCCTGTGAACCTTTTCATTAGCTGTCCCACTGTCACCTCAACCCTGACAGGAATAAAAGAGATCACCTTCCCCCCAGTCAGTTCTACTGACCTACTTGAAGACCATCAGACCAAAACCTCTGGAGTCGTTCTTGACATAGCACGCCCAGCTTTGAAGTCAGTCGCTGGGTGTTGTCAATTCTCCTTAGCAATATCTGTTACATCTGTCCCACCTTCATTTCCTCCACCACCTCCACAGCTCAGCGCCTAAGCACCTGCCCTGGGTCTGCCACAACAGTTTTTTTGCTTGTATTCCCTGCCTCCACATTCTTCTCCTTCAGTCTATGCCTCACATGGCTGCTTGGCTAGCCCTCATGAAACGCTGCTTTCATCACATCACTTCCCTTGTAAGAGCCATCATGGATTCTCTGTAGTCTACAGTTTGGGTGTCTCTCAGGCAGTCTACACTCTGCCAGGCGTTCAAAGCCTCCCAGGTACTCTTCCCCACCCAGTTTTCTCAGCTCTGATTCTCACCCCTTCTGGATTAGTGTGACTGTTTTCACTGGCTTGGATGCTGTGAAATCTCTGCTTTTGCTACCTCTTTTCTTCTTCTTGCTATAGTTTCCCTCTCCTTCCCTTATAAGCTCAAGGCTTAAAACCCCTACTATTCTACCCATCGGAGAAGTTTCTCTCTTCTAAACTTCTATAGTGTCTGTGCTCCATGGTTTACCACGTCACTACAGTTCATGAAACATCAGCCCTGTTGTTTTCCTCCTCAAACAGATCATAATCAAACGGAGGGCAGGCCCTGTCTTCTGCTCTGTAATACAGTTGAGAATACGGTAGATGCTCAATAAAAACTTATTGACTAATTCTCTATCACTCTATTGGACTTAATAGCCAATTCCTGGTGGATTATATTGTTTTCTGTTTCATATATGTTGGTGTCCTTTGAAGAGGTAAAAGCTGGGCAAAATGTAAATGTTTGAATCTGCTTTTTTTCTACAAATAATTTGAACAATGGATTGTGAATTTTTATAAGATGATGAAAGATTTATACAGGATGATGAAAGAGGGACTCATACGATGTGACTCAGCTTTATCATGCAACAGAATGATTTTCTCTCTACTTATTCATATAGCTAATATCTTACATTTTAAAACTCAAGGACAAGCAACAGAGTAGAACTGTCAAACAAGAGATCATTTTGAACTCCCAGAGAGATAGCAGAGAGAATCTGTGTTTGCTCTGTGTGGGTTTTCTTTCATTGACTTCTACTGTCAACTAAATGTACAATCTTCCTGACCATCTCTCAGTGGAGAGGACTTCAAGTGGACAAGTAAGCAACATCTATCAATTCCTAGAGAGATTAATAATATGGCATTTCATTGTCAAAAAAGGCCTAAGAGAGGAGAGTTAGTGAGGAGGTAGAGGTTTTGAATAGAAAAATACAGAAATCCAATTCTTGGTCTTGTGATCCTAATGTCCACAAAGCAGTCAGGAAGAGAAGGCTGCTTCTTTCTCAATAAACAGGAATTTAAATGCATCTGAATTCTGATTTTCAGCTGCATAGCTCCCTCAGCTTTTCACACACAAATTCCTTGTACTCTAAGGTTGTGTCACACAATCCCTTACTTAGCTTCAGGAGAGAAGAGGAAATGTGGGATGACTAGAAAGGTGTTTCCAGCTACCTGGAGGCACCCCTATTGCAGTGTTTACTTCCACTAGATCTTTCTCTTGCAAATGGTCCAACTTCCAGCATATAGAAACTTTGGCCTGCTGAAAGTCAGCCACAGAACTGTTGACTGAGAGACACATTTCCAAATTCTATTTTAAAAACTGAATCTGGGAAGTGCTATTCAAGCATTTTTTTAAGTGTGAGAGACGAGACCCATGATGAGGAAAAAGCATGCAAGCACACGGCTGTGATTCTGCTGTTGTGGATTCTGTAACATCAGTACAGCATCACTGGATTCTGTAACATCAGTACAGCATCACTACCAAGAGGTGCCCGTTCAGGACCCCTGAGCCAACAAAGGTATAAGCCACTGCATACAAAGCACCCTCAATGGCTTCATTAGCACACAGGTGACACCTGAAGAACAGGAACAAATTGACCAAACTCTTGCCAGAGCCATATATTCTTCTGGAACACCATTGTCAATAATAGAAAGCACACACTGCAGGAAGTTTTCAAATTACTAAGACTGTCATACCATTTGCCCAGCAGCATTCTGCGAGCAAACTTCTTTTAGTGAGTGAATATGAATGGGTAATGGAATCTGTGCAAGGAAGAATCGACAGAGTACTGGGCGTTGCATTACTACCGATGGGTGGACAAAGGGGAGCGGAGACAGACTCTAAAACTGTATGACAGCACAGCCACCTCCTTCAAGCAAACAGGCAAAAGTGCAGAAAGAGGAGAAAAATAGCTTCAGAGCAGAATACATCAGTTATAAAATATGTCATCCGACAGACGATAGGAAGCAGTAAAGCATTTGCTTTGCTCACTGACAATGCCAGGAACATGAAAGCAGCACGAAGAATTACACATGGATAAAAACCCACGTACTACAAGAGGATGGGCATTTCCTGTTGGATAATTGCTTCCTAAGATTACGAAGTTTTAAAGATGGAAGAGCCTTCGAGATGATCAGTCTCACTTCCTTGTTTTCAAGTTGAGAAAATGGGGGCACAGAGAGGCATCGTGACTTTCCTATGGCTACAGAGCTAGTAACTGACAGAGCCAACGTGTGAAGCTAGGTCTGTACCACACTGCCTTTTAATGATAACATGAAGTTAGATACTCCCCAAAAGAGCCAAAGAAAAGGAAAGAGAAGTCATCTGACAAGCAAAATCTCATATTGTCACTGCTGTCATTAGGATGAGGCAAGAAAAACAGGACACAAAGCATAAAATATTGACACTGAAAGTCTGTGGTAAAACCCCATGGGGTGGAGTATCAACCTCTTTGGAGAGTTTTCTGAAAAACAAAGAGGCTCTTCAAGAAACAGGAGTAGCTGAGAATCTAAAGCCCCCAGAAGTGTTAGAAGCACTGTATTTGATGAGGATGTCTTCTCAGTTCAACTGCAGAAGTCCCTGAAGATTCTAAAGCCAATTTCTACAGCAATCACTACATCTGAATCAGACAGTGCACTTTTGTCAGACATTCCTTACCAAATGGGCCAGATCAAATCAACTGTTTCGGAGAATCTAAGTGCAGTTCCTCTTACAAGTACAGAGAAAAGCAAAGTGAAAGACTTTATTAAGAAAATTTCAGTCACTGGATAATTTATGCTGTTTTTTCAGGTCTTAGGATCCAAGGGCAGAGTTGTGTTTCTACTTGCACCTAGACTAGCTAGCATTCACTGAGCACCTACTATCATGCTAGGCACTGTCCTAAATATTTTCTATATATTATCTCACTTAATCCCCATATCAACCTATGATGTTGATCTGTTTTAAATCCCCATTTTATGGATGAGAAACTGAAACTCGGAGGGGTTAAGTATTATATCCAAGATTTCACAGCCAGTAGATGACAGGACCTGGACTACAGAACAAGCCGTATACTTGGGGATGGATTCTAGAATGACATTCTCAAATAATGTAGACCCAGAAAATAGGTATTTGGTCCAGGGAAGTAACCTGGGATTATGCTAAGCAAATCCTTCCTATAACAGAACATCTTGTCACTTCTTGTTTCTTGCATGTTTCAGGTTCTTCCATTTTCTACAGCAAGGCTTTTAAACTGGGGTTCACCGATCTTGTAGGATGTCATGGACGTGCTTCAGGGAGTCCATATAAAACTATACATGTGATGTTACAGATACATATATGTAATATCTAGATGGCTTTTATCATGTTCTCAAAAGTATTCATGACTCAAAGATTAATAAGCAGGGCTTCCCTGGTGGCGCAGCAGTTGAGAATCTGCCTGCTAATGCAGGGTACATGGGTTCAAGCCCTGGTCTGGGAGGATCCCACATGCCGCGGAGCAACTGGGCCCATGAGCCACAGCTGCTGGGCCTGCGCGTCTGGAGCCTGTGCTCCGCAACAGGAGAGGCCGCCATAGTGAGAGGCCCGCACACCGCGATGAAGAGTGGCCCCCACTTGCCACACCCAGAGGAAGACCTCGCACAGAAACGAAGACCCAACACAGCGAAAATAAATAAATAAATTAATAAACTCCTACCCCCAACATCTTAAAAAAAAAAAAAGATTAATAAGCAGTGTTTATAAAAGACCAAAGAACCTTTGTTTTTTGGTGTAAGAAAGACACTGATTTGTTTGAAACTATTTGAATTGGACCAATAAACCAGATCATACAAAGAACAGTCAAATAACATGTGAAGGGTAGGGAAGCTTATCTCAAGTAAGGCAAATGTCAGCATCCAGGAGACCAAGGAAATAATAAAAAGGAAGCTGCCAAAGCAGCAGAGATGCTTTAGTTCAGTGATGGCAGGACAACAGACTTATTAGACACAGATTTATACAGTAAAAGTTATATTCAATCAGTTTAGAGATGCTTTCCCTCAGTATCTTTCTCTGAAAATGAGCACTTTTGCTATGCACTTGACACTATGGAGGACCCTAAGGCCGAAAAACATAACTCTTGTTTTACTATCCTAACCTCAAGTTGTGTCTGCTTCTCATAAGGTCGTGAAAATGAAGACATTAGATTGCTTCAAGGTTGGCAGTCTGTGCCTGAATTTGACACAAGCATTTATAATACTTCCAAGAATACAGTTATTAAATTTGTAATTACTGCCTAAATATACCGTACATTTACCTGTACTACACCAATTATGATCCCTTTATGACCAATCCAAGTTATACAGAATACACCAAAGTAACAAACTTTAAATCTGTAAAAGATGCTTTAAAAGGAGAGGGGAAGAGCTTTCTACATATTTCATTTTATTCCTTATTTCCCGGGTTTCCAAATTCTCCGGAAGTTTTCTCCTGGGGGGCAGAGGCGCCTGTATGAGGGTCCCCAGCCCCAGGCTCTGTCTTGGCCCCATAGCTCTGCATCCCGAGGCTGGCCTGCCCTGGGCTCCGGCAGACGGGGCTGTGCTTGCAGCTCAGGGCGGCTGCACTCCCAGCCGATCTCAATTCCCACCCACAGCTGGACCTTTAGTCCCCGGTGTGTCCTAGGCAGGGATGCTGCCCAGATCTATGTGGGCTCAGTAAGGTCTACACCTCGACAGCCAACCAACTGGACACAACCAGTCATGCTGTTCCTACCCCTTCTCCCAGCACGCAGCCCTTCATGGGCCACGGTAGCCTGCTGGCCTAGGGCCCCACAAGAGGCGCTCCTTCTAACTCAGCTGGACCATGGGTGGAGCTGCAGCCTCAGGATAGTGGGATAAGGATAGGGAGTGTTGGGGAGAATCACATTCTCAGGGCCGAAAGGGAATTTGACTATCCTCTAGTCTACTCCCTCTCATTTTACAGAAGAGGAAACCGGCTCGGAGAGAGAGGAAGACATCCCAGCCCTCTCCGTGGTTCACTTCCCCAGGCTACCCTCTCTGGCTCCACTAGAAAGTGGCAGAGGAAGACTGGAGTTGGGCAGGTGCTGGCACTCTGGAGGCTGGGCCCAGGCTCACTGATGGGCTCAGAGCCCCTCGTGCTGGGTGGGCAGAGGTTAAGCCTGTTTGCACAGTCTCCCGATACTCCAGGTCTCCCAGTTCCTCTCCGGCTTTATTTTGTTCTCTGAGAGCACTGAATTGTCAGCTCTAATCCTTCCGAAAGCGCAGCGTTTTTCAGGCGCTCTGTGTAAGTGAAACCCTAATCCCAAGGAAAACGGCCACTTAAGCTGCCGGAGCATCAGGCGACTCTCCGAGCCTGCCACAGGATTTCCTCTGCCCTGCCCGCCAGCGCAGCGGCCCCCGAGAAGGAGAGGGGAGCATTCCAGGCTGAAGGCATGCAAAGCCCTCTCTGAAGTAACAATAGTGGCAGGGCTTTTGCCTCCCAAAGCTCAGGGTTGAAAAAGTGCTGGCTTGTTTGTCCTGAGCAGGGGAAGGAAGGACTCTGATCACCCGGAGGAGGGTGGGAGGTCTTCCTGTCACCTTGCGGATGGCTGGCTCTCCGGGGGAAACAGGCTTTTAGGTCTTACCTAGGTGACTCTGAGGCCACCAGGACATTTCTGAGCCCTTGGTCCCAATACATACCTGTAACATTCACTGGGACACCCCTCTTTAGGGTTTCTGGTCATCCAGAAAAGGTTGGGTTGGCTGACTTCACTTTTACTTAGCCAACCTTTTCTTCTTAGAAAGTGCCAAGTAATGGAGTAAACAGGCTTAGTACTGGGGGATCCCCCACTTTGGAGAACTCTCCTTTGGGATACCTCAAGCATCTCTAAATATCTACAGCAGCAGAAAGTTTCCCTATAACCCAGCTATCCATGAAAACAGTGCCCAGTGCTTTCTACTGTGCAACACTTTTTTGTAGTTGGCTACTACATGCATTTGAAATAAAGCTCGTTGATTTCTCAAAAATATTTTGATTCAAATTCAAACTGTCCTCTCTCCTTGATCTCTAAATGAATTAGTGATTCATTAGGGGGGCCAAGCACAGTCCATTTGGCGTGCTCAGCCTTTGGGTCTCATGGACAGAGGGAGGAAATGAAGGAAGGAGTCAAGAGGTAAGGCCCAAGGTAATGGGCCAAAGCTGAGCTCAGCTTAGAAGACCACAGAACTACGTCTTTGCTAAGATGCCCGGGTACCCTTCATACCTTCCTCCTGCTCCTCATGCCTCTCCTTCCCTCTGTAGCTCCATTAGCAGCCTCACGTGCTTCTGCCCAAGGCACCCTGCTGGGGAGGGAAGCCCGTCACTGCTGGGATGGCTGGTGGGCACAGACATGGGTGTGGAACTGGGGCTGGAGATTGTGGTGGCCCAGCTTTTGTTCTATTCAAATTTGACCTGACTCTCCCAGTCCTAGAGTAAATTAATGTCTTTTCTTTGCAATATCTTTTCCCTCTAGGGGTGGACTGGATAAAGAAGGAAGGGAAAGAGCCCTGATCCAGTGACTCCCTAGGCTGCAGACCCAGGGCACCCACATTATCTGTCAATGTCTCATTGCTATGGAAATGCCCCTGTAATTAAATCAGAGCTGAGGTCTGGGGGCTGGAGGCCCTGGGGGATGTGGCTGGAGGCCTCAGGGATGTTTGGAGGAGGATAGCCTCTTCCCAGTGGGCCTTCTCGGCAGAGGAGAAGCCCTCTGGCTTGGTGTGTCTGAAGTTGCCTTAGCCCTCTCCTTTCAAGGTTGGCGAGGAACTCTGATGTCTGTGCCCTAAATTCCTCAGCTAATCAGGGGCTTTGAGCTGACAGACAAGGCTAGGAGACTCCCAGCCTCCTTCAGAAACATTTCTCAGCCTTTATTGCCCTCTCCTCCCCCAAGAGGCTGGCCAAGGGCTAAGCTGTTTGTTTTATGGAGGGAAATGCAGTGCATTGGAAGGGGGTTGTTAACTACAGGAAAGAGGCACTTCCTAGAGGTCCTCAGGACTCCTAGAGCAGGAGGAGGAGGGTTTCCCAGGGTCCACACCTCTGTCTGCTAAAAGGCCACTTCACTAACCATCCTAGATGTGGGTAAGGAGTCTGAACTTCTAAGAGTCTGCAGCCCTTTCTCAGAAGCCGAGCCCATACTACTCTCTCTAGGCCCCGGGGGCCAGCCCCTGCTTTTCTTTGAACTTTGCCTTACTGGCCTCCTCCACCTCTGCTCAAATTTGCCAACTTCCAGGAGACCCCCATCTTCTGCTCTCTCTCCCCACCGTGGGCACTCCCCTCTTAGGACGCATCCACATCTCCTCCCGGATCTTAGCTACAGATTCCAGCAGAGCTGCAGTCTCCGGGCATCAAGAGAAGTTTCTCCCAAGCTCTTGAATAAAACCACCTTCTCCCCACCAGGATGGGGAAGCTGACAAGGCTTTTTTTTTTCCCCCGTGAGGGAGGAATGGACTGTCCCTGTTACAGTGCTCCAATGTTCAGACATTTTTCCAAAGAAAAGGGAAGACTGTCTGCTGAGACTTAGCAGTCTGGGAACTTGGATAAGCAGGGGAGAGGCTCTACTTTCAGGGCTGCCTGGGGCTCCTCTCTTTCCATGCCTCCGAGTCCCAAAACAATGCGCTATAGGTGCCTTCTTTGCCCTTTAAGATCTCCATTATCTGACAATTTGCTGAGCAGTGGTGGGGAAGGGGATGTGGGATCAAGATCTGTGATTAACATAAAACATACTTCTTTTTTATCTTTTTTAGAATGTTAAACATGCTTACACTATAGTTGTTTTTGGATTGTTCTATTATCTCTAGTTCTTAGGGGTATTAACTGTCCTGTATATTGCTTCTGCTAACTCTCCCTCATGATAGTTTGTATTCATATGAGGTGTGTAATTTTTTATAGTGAGCTCATCTTTAGTGATGGGTTTTTTTTTTTTTTCTGTGGGAGTCCCATGTGCCCTGGATTGTAGAATGTCTCTGCAAGGAAGGTTTGCCCTTGTTCCTGCTGGGGTTTCTGAGTGGGTTACTATCCTAGACACATTTTTATGTAAGTTCTTGGCTGGGGGTTCCTGCCACATCCTCATGGTATAAATTTGGACTCAGGGTCAGGCTTGGGGGTCTCCATTTCTCATGGAGACGTTATTTTCCCTCCCTTGCTTTCCTGAGCACCTGGGATGAGTTTGTGTGTTTCCCATGCATAGATAGCGTTGTCCTGCTCCATCCCTGGCTTTACTCAGGGGAATGCTGACTTCTAGTTTCCTGCTTCTTTGGGGCCCAAGGTCATCTTTTCTGTCTGGTGTGTTACAACCCCAGCCTCCCCCAATTAGGGTCTGCCTCCAGTGTGATGCCAGCAGCCTTTCAATCTGCTCTGGCTTTGGGTCTCCCTCTACTTCTTGCACAAGATGGTGAGGTTTGGTTGTGTGGTAGAATTCTCATTGTTATATTTATCCAGCTGTGTTTTGGTGAGTTTAGCCTGCCTTGTTTCTAGATATCAATCTCATTCCTCTATAACCCCTCCGGGACTAAAATGAGGATGGCGAGGACTACACTTGCACAAAGCTCTCCCAGTGCTCGGCAGTGAGCCTCACCAGAGGCCAGTGAAGCCTGCTCACTTGGTGCAGCAGCTCTGGGGCCTGGTGCATCCCTCGGCTTCTAGAGTGAGCATGGAGAACCACTGTACCATCCCCGACTTCCTCCAGCACTGTCTCGTTCCATTTGGGCTCCAGGGCAGGGAACCCGCTCTCATTATCAGGGTGGATTTTCGCCAGGTGAAGGGACTCTCAGAATTCTCAGAAGCATCTCCAAGTGACTTTGGGACTCCTGAAACTATTATTCATCTTATTCTCCCAGATCAACATCACTGCCAAGGTCCCCTCTATGGCTGCAGAGCTGGCCAGGCACAGGAAGGGAGGAGTCAAGGTGAGGAGGCTATGAGGAAGGGGGGCTCTTTTCTACCAGTGACAGGCGACTTGAAGGCACCAGCACACAGTTGGAGTCAGAGTCCTCACTGAAGAGGCCCTGACCCAGAGGCCTGCGGGACCGCTGAGGGGTTGATGGCAGCCCACTGTGGGGTCCTTTGGAAGGGTAAGAAGGAGGTAGAAGGTACCAGCCACAGCCAGACAACCTGAGGAAGCCTGGGGCCAGAGTGCCCCCAACCCACTCTCTCATCTAGTTGGTCCCTTTTTCCTTATCACTTAGGAGAGACTCGGCTCCGTTCCAGACCAGCAGCCTAGAGCAGTGGGCTGGAGAGAAGAGACGCTGCTGAGCTAGAGCAGCCCGGCGGCGGAAGGGAAAGTGGGTGATAAATTTAAATAACCAGCTTGACTTGGCAGCTTGCTGAGTTGTGATGCAGTGAAATTAAAATCTCGGCAGAACTTGCAAACACTACTCAGAAAAACCAGTCTCTCTCCTTGGTTCCGTGAGAGAAGGTGGGGAGGGGAGGCTTTTGGGCCGAGCCCCGGCCTCTGGCAGCCTGCAAAGTGATTAGCTGTGTCCTGGCCCACTGGGCCCCACTCTCCCCTCTACACAATAGTCCAGGCTCCTCTCTCCTCTCAGTCCTGACCTTGTGGAACAGCTGTATCAAGTGGCTGGTGAAGTTTGAAATCAGCCTCCAGTGCCAGGAGGTGGCAGGAATATCAATAAGGTCAGGTTGAGCTAGGGTTTCCTGGGCTGGTTTCCTCAGGACTCATTCCCAAAGGTTTGCAGCCTCAGCTGCCTGTCCCTGGGGAAGAAGATGAGCTGGGGGTTTAGGATGTGGGGGATGAAGAGGGCTCCTTGAACATCTTGGCACACTCAAGCCAGGCTGTGGCCACAGGATGCCCTCCTGCTCTCTCACCTGTAGCACATACCTGGCCAGAATCACCTGCCGGAAAGTGCCTCCCCTTTTCCTCCTCCACCAAAGCCCTTCATACTCTCCAACCAAATAAGCTCTTAAAGAATCTTGGAGGGCAATTTTTACAAATACACCAAAAGCCCCTCCCATATCCCAGCTATTCTTGGAGCCCAGTTCTAGGTGCCAACATCTTTCTAGAAAATCTCACCTGAAATCCACCTCTCTGGTCTGCTCTCTACATCACTGCTCACCACTACCCGCAAACTCCTGGCCCGAAGGCTAATGTGCTGGACCCATTCCTGAGATGATCCATGAAGCCTCTGGGCACTGCCCTGTTTCTCACCCTGACAGTACCTCCAGCAAATTCTGTTCATCCCCATAATAAACACATCATGAATCATTCATCTTTAATAGATTATGCAAATTAGGAGGACGTAAAATCAACAAAGATCAATAACTGCAGCCATTTAATTGGCAGCAAAAACATTTTAAGAATGAGCATAATCTGTAGCCCTTTCTCGGGTAATGGCACCATTAATCCAAACATTGGATCTTGGCCTAAGCGTAGAAAAATCATTCCCTCCCCCCTCCCCCCACCCCTCCCCCACTTCTCCACACACTTCTCTCTTTTTGGTAATTTCCAGTTTCTGAGCAAGTTTCCCTGTCATTACCACTGGTGAACAGCTCCGAATGTTAATGGTTCTGCTTTTGTTACTCCTGGCTCGATTGAAATGTCGCATACAGATTGAGATGTTAGTGCTAACTTGCCACCTGGGAATGTCAAGCTGGGTCTGAAATGAACTTTTCTCACACTTGGATCCAGATGGATCAGCCGGAGATGTTCCCAGGCTGAGCTGGGACCGTTCCAGGGCCATGGGGGGGAGGCGGGCGGGGGATGCTCAAGGTGGAGGCACTTTTCTGCACCAGCCTGAGTTCTCCTGCTGCAGGAACCCTACCACAAAGATCCTTCTCTCCACCCCAGGAAGCCTCTGCCTTCTAGACTGTGGCCCTGGGCCCAGGGAAGCACAGTTGGGGTTAGAGAAAAGTCTCCTGGGCTCTGTTTTGCTGCTGCCTGGGGTGGGCCACTTTTGGGAGGTGACCAGTGTGACTCTCAGCAGATCAGGAGAAACATGGCCTGACCTGGACCATCACTCTTTCTTGGGTCAGAACACCCACAGCTCAGAGAGCTTCTGAACCGGGCTATGGAGGGTTCTTGCCGAGGGCCAGTTGATCATAGGCTGTATCCTGACCCAGCTTATGTTGTCACTCCCAAAAGCCCATCTAGGTCTCCGACACTTCCAGAACTCAACCTCTGATTGCCTAGCCAAAGAGCTCGACTCTGTCCAGGCCGGAAACAGCTGTACCAGGACACCCCTTAGGGAGAATCTGGGAAAGCTAACAACAGGGCTCTCCCAAGCCCCCCAGGTGGAGGCCAGGTGGCCACTCGCAGCCCATCTCAGACCTGAGCCGTGCTCAGAACAGCTCCAAGTCAGAACCAGTGCGCTGTCCTCCAGTGGGGCCATGCCCGCTCCCTGTCTTTGGTGACGCTGGCTGCTGCCAGGTCCCCAGGCCGCCTCCGCTCGCCTTGTCGGCAGGTAACGCCTCAGTGTCTCCCAATCACCACCAAGACCCTTCTCAATCATTCTTTCTCCCAAGGAACAAACGGCACATTGGCTTTAGTGTCTCCAGAATAATTAGGTGAATTTTAATAACACCTCAATGTGTGTCTCTCCCACTTGGGCACTTTCCTGGCCCGGAAACCCTTCTGCAGTGCCAGCCGCCTTCCACAGCCCTCAGCTCTGGGGCCTGGAGCCTCATCAGCTGGGCTCTACACTGCACTGCACCTCAGCCTTCTTCCCCTCTAGCTGCGTCCGCTGCTCCTCTCTCATCCATGCCAGCACCTGGATTGGGTGCCCCCTCCCCCTGCCTTTTGACTGAGGGACAGGCCGGACCCTGCCTGGCCTTGAAATCAAGCCTTGGTCTTAGTGATTTCTCTGGGAAGCTGGAGAAAGGCTGAAATAATTGAGCTTACCTATAACCACATGGCCAGATGCCACGCTCTGAAGCCCAAAGCCACAGCTTTGGCACACCAGGCTGCCCAGAGGAGAGGAAAGCAGGTCCCCCAGGGGCCTCGGGGACACAGGAGTGTGGAGACTTGACACTGGGCACTCATGCTCCACTCTTGCCAGCCCGGCCTATTTGCTCTCATTCTCCTGCACACATCCTAACAAGAGGCTCATAATTCCGGCCACCTTGGTGGAGGCAAGAAAAAAGGCAAAGGAAGAGGCAACAGGATGGGCAGAAAGAACCAACCCTAGCCCTTCCTGGCTTTGACATTTCCAGGCTGGAGCGTACAGAGACCCTGACCACGGTTTTTTCTCCCACATCTGCACACATCTGTTCAGGAAGCACCCTGGTTTCTGGAGACTCACTCTCTCTACAGAGATCATGGCAGGGAGCCCGCTTGTCACGCTGGGCCCCAGATGGCATGGGCTGAGGTGCCCCCCATTGAAAGCAGTTTCCCACCCTCCTGGAAGCCCCCTTACCGGTCACAACGGGGTATGTCTGCGTGCCCGACACGTTGCTGCCCAGCTCGGGGTTGGTGGATGCAGATAGACTCGACTTGACTTCATCAAGCCCAGGGGTCAGTGCTGGGAGGGAGTACTCGTTCCCCTGGGAGGAGAGAGAAAAGAGACAGCTCACTATTGACGTACACATGCGGAGAGAGGGCTTGGTGTGCAGATGGGGAGGAGGAACAGGGAGCCCTCCCAGATGGGGTGGAAGGAGATGGCCAGGCAGAGGGCGGGGAGTGTGGGAGGGGCGGGCTCGATGGATGATGGAGAGTTGTGCGTGGGTGGGGGCAGACCTGACTCTGGGAAGCTGAGGTACAGCCTGTACATTCTCAGTGGGCACCCCAGCACCCTTTACATCTCTGTAGCATCTCTTGTCTAAGAAGCCCCAAAGGCGGGGTTTAGCAGTGGGAATCCCCCTGCTGAGAGGCAAGTGGTGTTTTAAGGTCCCCCGGGGGTAGGGAGTCTTGGGGAGGAGGGGCGAACCCTGACATGATGGCAG
This sequence comes from Orcinus orca, assembly GCF_937001465.1. Classification (NCBI taxonomy): domain Eukaryota; kingdom Metazoa; phylum Chordata; class Mammalia; order Artiodactyla; family Delphinidae; genus Orcinus; species Orcinus orca. The sequence continues at coordinate 63,183,239 of NC_064572.1, read as the reverse complement.
AGGCAGTAGCTGGGGGAAGGGCCTAGTGGGGCCTCGAGCCTGGCACTGCTGGGCTGGCTGACCGGGTGCTGGAGCCCCTTTTTAAAAAACAAACAAAGACTGCCTCACGGGCCCCTTGCTCTCTGCCTGTGCACTGGGGTATGAAATTGGGGAGGGGGAGAGTCCACATGGCTAACAGAAGGGTGGGAGGGGGCCAGTCATTGACTCTGAAAGGGTGTCCTGCCTGAAACACTCGGGTAATTGCCTTTTTATTGCAGCCACCGCCAAGCCAGACCCCAGAGCTGGGCTGACCAGGAGCCCGCACGAAGCAGGAAAAGTTGCTCTGATTAATATTACGTTAAATTAAAACTGATTTTCTGCTCTTTCGGGTCCGTTTTTTTTCCCTTCCGCTTCCTGGCCCCCCCAGAGGGCCCCCTCCCCTCCCTGGCTGGACAGGATTGCCTCGTCATTTCCAATTCCTTCTCGTATTGATCTTCCTGTAGAAATCAGTTTTGTAATTAGCTGCAAATTAGGCCTTCTACTGGGGGTGAAGCTGCCCCCTGATTTATCACCAGAGTAATTCGCTGTGATCGGAGAGAAATTAAAATGAACTCAATTAGGCTTCGGATTTGCTTTATGGGCCCTGCTCCGAGTTTCAGGGGGAAAAATGACTGTGCTGGTGTTTAATAGTCTAATGAAAGTAAATAAAGGTTATTCATTGTAATACAGCCGGGGACTCGGGGAGGGTGCACCAAGCCGCCCGCCTCCGCCGGCTCCTCCTTTGTTGGTTTATGGCTCAGGGCACCTTAAAAAGACTTTTGATTTTTGTTTTATGAAGACAAACAGCTTACGGGATAAAAGGACGGGCGGGGAGAAAGGCGAATGGCTGGGAGCTGTCGGAGTCCTAGAGTGGAAGTGCGCTGTGCAGTCTGTGCGGTTGCGCTGGTGCGTGTGGGTGTGTGCCCGAGTGGGCACACGTGGCAGGCTGTGCTGTGCTGAGGCCGTGGGCCTGGCCTGGGCTTTAGCGTGGGGGGGATGGGTGTGTGCTCACGCGTCGGAGTGTGTACACAGGGGGCTGTCCTGGTGTGTGCATGGAGGCAGGCGTGGAAGTGCGCTGAGCTGGTGGTCTGTGGGGCGTGCACACCTACTGGCTGAAGGGCTGTGCTATGAGCCCTGTGGGCTGGGTGGCGGGTGGGCAGCAAGCAGCTGGGTGGCGGTGGTCTGTGAACACATGCACACAGGTGAATGGGAGCAGTTAGGAGATGTGTTTCTATGCTGTGTGATGTGCTGGTGTGTTGTGGGCTGCATCCCATGCTGTGTGTTCTGGGTTGCTTCATCTGTGGGAAGTATTGGGTCTGAGGGGTAGGCTGTCAGGAGGCAGGCACAGCGGGCTCACCTCCTGACGCCCCAGGCTTACTCAGACTTTCTGTAGGACCCTAGGGGCATTTAGGCAAGGGACGTTCCTGAGTACTCTATGCCAGAAGCACAGAATGGCAGGGCTGGAAACGACCTGTCAGTTCATCTGTCCAAGCCCTTCATTCTACAGACGGGGAAACAGGATAGAACTGAAACTGAAATGGGATTAAGATTTACCTACAGCCATACTCGCGCCCAGAACTCACCCTTTCTAACTACCATATACTATGACGATTTTCTTAGCTCTGCTATAATGTCCCTGTGTGAGCGTGTTCACACAGCGCACCCAAAGGCAGCACACACGATGCTGGGTGTGCGTGTGGCTGACCCACGTGTGCACGTCCTCCGGAGGCCTTGCTCTGCCCAGTCCCTTTCCACTTCTGCAAGCAGAAAGCTCCTTCCTCACCTGCTCTGATTTGATGTGCTCTGATGCCTGGAAGACGTCAGGGTAGGAAGGACGCTCAAAGACCCGATCCAAAGCTTCTAGCTGCTGCTGGGTGAAGGTGTCAGCTCGCAAGTGCTTCCGCAAACTGTCCACGCCACTCTGGGAATCTCCATTGGGGACTGAGCCCTCAGACACATCTGGAGGACACAGGGACACTCGGGGCATGAGTGCAGGTCAGCAGAGGCACACAGTGGGCAAAGGTGACGGGCACCTGGCTCTGCCCCCAGGGCTTTGCACCCCTGCTGGGACCCCTTTTCCCCAGTTTTCAGGCTGGGAGGGGCTGGCCCAGGGGCTGGCCATGCCTCAGAGACCTGGCTGAGAGAGCCAGAGCCCCTGAATGTCCTGGGAAGAGAAAGGGAAGCTGTCACAACTCGGGGGCGTGGGAAGGACTAGGCAGAGGCAGTGGAGCCAGAGGGATTCCCAGGGGCCATCTCCCCAGGGCACGTCTCCCCGAGCCCCTTCTGTCCCCCCCTGCCCCCCGGCCTGGATTGGCCTGGGGAAGGAGCTGGGTGTCTTGGGCCAGCATTACCCAGCCTGTGGAGAATTGAACTCGGCTCTGAGATGAATTTCAGTTCCACTGACTCCAAGGGTGGAAAATCATCAAATCTCCGAGGCTGAGTGTAACATGGAGACTGGGTGAAGTAATTAACTTCACCACTGAGGGAGGAGGGACTCAGGGCCCAGCTGAGGCCCAGCTTGCGTTGTGCCAGGCCTGAGACTGGAGCAGACAGCAAGTGGCACGTGAGTCATGAAATGCAACCTGGGCAGAGACTGAAGACTGGGTCCCTGTAGATGCTGCTGTACCCGGGCCACCCTCCACAGCTTGTCCCTGACCTGGACTCCGGCGAGGCTCCGCCAGAGGCCAGCTCCTTGGCCGCCTGGTTCCTCCTGCAGTCTCTGCAGGAAGCTGAGACTCGCCCCATGTATGAAAAGCCACGGTGCAGCCACAAAGTGCCCGCTCCCTGGGGCTGTAGGCCAGTCCTGTCTGTGTACTGCTCTCCCCAGGCCTCCCACCACTCTGCTACCCTTCCCTCCCTGGACCTGCCCTCTATCCCGGTCCACTGGGGTTTTCAGAGTTCACAGCGGGCCAAGTACCTGCTGTGCCTACACTCCCTGACCCCACACCCTGCAACTTCCCGGGCTCAAAGCTGGGTCCTCCCAGCCACAGCTTGGCCACTCCTTGGCTTCCCTAGCCCAAGATCAGCTGGGGAACCTTGGGCCTGGGGCCAGCCCATGCTGTAGGCCCCAGGGTGTTCCTCTGGGACTGTTATATATATCAGTTTATAGGTGATTATACGATATGATATAATCAATATTGCATTATATACAGTAACACCGTACAGTATCATTCAGGAGAGCATAGAAAATATTACGTATTGATTAACCTCAACCTGCAGCCATCCTCTCTTGCTGGCCTCCCAGATGGAGCAAGGGGGTCTGCTTTCCTAATGGGACTTCCTGTCTTCACTCGATCCTGGAGGGGGTGGGAGAGCAAAGAAAGGGTGTGTGTGTGTGTGTGTGTGTGTGTCTGTGTGTGTGTGTGTGTGTGTGTGTGTGAGACAGAGAGAGACAGAGAGAGACAGAGAGAGAGAGAGAATGAGAATGGAGACCAGGATCGTGCCTGAGGTGGACAGACAGACGCAGGGACAGCCTTGATGATATTTCTATGTTCCCTATGTTCCTAAGGCCACAAAACTTGGTTGTTGTGTTTTTTTCGTGTAAGCTTCTGGAATGATTTTCTGTCTTAGAGGCAGTGTATGCATTTCTCTATATGAGTTAGGGTGGGACATATTTATTTTTCCCTTTTGTGTATTTTCTGTATATATGCATTTCTACACGAATAAGCATCCAGATAGATAAGCGTCTGGGAATGTGTAAGTGACAGTCCAGGAACCTTTCTGAAAAGGTGCGTGTGTACGTGTGTGACTGCATGGGGAGTGTGAGCCCACGTGCCCCCGTGTTTCTTCTGTGCCTGCTTCTCTCTCAAGGATCTGCCATCATCTTAATGCTACCCCTTGGGGCTACTTGCATGTTTCATTGTGTCTAATTCTCTCTTGCTGGAGTCCTCCTACCTTTTTGGGAAGCACTTCTGTCAGAGCAGAGGGAGACAGCAAGTGTCTTTGTGTGTGGTTACTGCAGTGTCACCAGTGAGTCCTGGCAAGTAAAGTGCATTTGTCTGCGAACACGGGCTCACATGTTATGTGCATGGGTGTGTGCACATGTGTGGTGAGACTCATACTATGCCTCTGTGTAAATTTGTGTGTATGCCTGTGTGTGGCTTGGCCCAGCCCGCGCGCGCGCGCACGTGTGTGTGTGTGTGTGTAGGGGCTGAACTGAAGCTTTGTCCTCAGGTCACTGGCTGGAGGAGTCTCTTTTCCTTCATTTATTCAGGGCCTCTTCAGATCTTGACAAATCTGTCACTCTAAATTTGCGAGAGATTACGGTGCTCTCTCCCCAGCCCGCAGAGAGGTGATATATGATATCTGCTGCCCCTATTGATTGCCTGATCTGGTGGCAGAGGCCGGCGAAATGAACTTGAAATGAACATCATGCCTCAACTCATTGTGCGTATAATACACTACTTAATCCCACATTTTTCAGCCGCTATGGAATTCAATTGATCAATCATGTTCCACTGATAGTACTGTTTTAGGGGTTATTGCTGCTCCCTCCACTCACTGACCTTTTTATTTATTTATTTTTGGTATACTCAGGCCCTGGTGATAAAACAGGTTACAGAGGCAGCGATGGAAAGGGGGAGGGAGGAAGGAAAGGCAAAAGGATGGCTGCTACTGGAAGAGGTGGCCGAGGGTCCGGGGAAAGGGAGGAAGAGGAGAGGGAAGGGGGGTGGGGCAAGGAAGAGACAGAAGGTGCTAGAGGAGCAGAAAAGCAAACTAGTCTGATGCAAGTAGGAGAGAATCGCCAAGGGAGGCTGCAGGAGGCTTGAGGAAACTCCTCAAAGGAGAAGGAAGGTGATAGGGAGGTGGGAAAGGCAGCAGTCATGATGAACGGCGAAGGAGCACAAAGAAAGTTCTGGGGAACAGGGAGGACAGCCACAGGGGCAGGGAGACGGCAGTGGCATTACTGGTGGGGGACAGGGAGGCAGTGTCCCCCAAATCAGCCAGAGGGCCCACAGGCTCTCCCAGGCTCTCCCCAGAGGCCAGGGTGGTGTCCTTCCCTCAGCTAGAGAAGGAAGGGAGGAGTGAAGGCAAGGAGGAAGGGCGGGAAGGGAGTGAGGGAAGTAGGCCGGGAGAAGCCTGGGCTCAGAGGTCAAAGGAGGAGAAGCTCAGGGAAGAAGGAAGCCCAGAGGCAGAGGCAGGGCAGAAAGGGAGAGAGGAAGAAAGGGAAGAAGCTTCCTACACCAGACACCTCAGGAAGCACAGGCTGGGCTGAGGGCCCTTGCTACAGGAATAACCCAGCTGGTTCTGCTTTCCCGGAAGCCTGTGTATCCAGTGAGGACGGTAGCCCGGGGCCTGGACGGGGGTGGGGTTGGAGGGTAGAGGTTGGAGGAGGAAAGAAGAAGAGAGTAGAGGAAGAGCAAAAAAGAAAAAAGAACATGGAAGAAGAGAATTGAAAAGGAAGAGAAAACGAAGCTGTTGTCAGTACTACCCACTTGCAGGGACCTACTCAGGAGATGGAGAGAGAGGGCTGCGGGGGCGGGTGCTTCCCAAGGTAGAGTCTCAGCGGTGGCAGCAAGGGAGGGGGATGGAGCTGGGCTATGAGACACTGCCAGGCCCAGGCACTGAAGGGCTCTCTGGCAGAGCTGGGCTAACATGGAGGAAGAGGCAGAAACAACTCCTGATCTGGGCTGCAGAGTGAGTAGCAAGGAAAGTAATTAGATAGCACCCACCCCCTTGTGCCAAGGAGCCAGGCTGGGAATTCCCTGTGGGCAGGAACCATGACCGGTGCATCTCTGTAGATCCAGTGCCAGGCATGGAGCTGGGCACAGACTTGATACTCAATGGATGAATGAGTGAATGAATGAATGAATGAACGAGGCTCTCCTGGGTGGCATTCAAAGCCAGACTACTGGCAGAAGGCCTCTGGACCAGCCACCTGGCTGGCTTAGCATCCCAGGACACCCAGTTACCTGTCAGGCAAGTCCCACACATCCTTAGCTGTCAGAGGATATGGGAAGACCCACGACAGGCCCCTCGGTAGACTCATGCCTTCTTCACCTGCCCCACTGCTTGTTAACTTCCAACAGCACTGACTCTGGTCCACAGAGGCCCTTCCCACTCTCACCAACACCTTCCTGCCCACCTATGGTACTTCTACCCAAGGACAGAGCACACCGTGTTGCCAGTTAAGAGTGAAACTTAACCTTGGAGCTGCAGAACTGCCATCCAAGGCAGCTGGCAGAGGCTGCTTGAGAAGTGGGCCCAGAGATGGCCCCTATGTTGGACTCACCACACCACGGCCCTGGTCGCAAAGAGTAGGATAAAGTGGGTCTATCTGCTCATTCTTGGTTCCAGGGAAGGCCTTTCCTAAATGACAGAGCAGGCCCTCAGCCTTCACCTTGATGGGAAAACCAGCCCCTACCTTGTCAGGGCTCCAAGAGGAGGGCTGGAGTATGATGCCGCATGTCCTGGACTTTCTGGAGCAGTTCTGATTTCCAATATTCTTTCCCACTCTCAGGCCACATTTTCAGATTGAGGTTGGAAAATGTGGCTGCAAAGGTTTAGTAAGACTTCCCAGAGCAAGGAAGATACCCTGTGCTCGTTGGTCCCATATGTGGAGGATTCGGTCCTGTTCTGTTGTCCCCTGCCCAGCCACCATCCATTAGCAGCTCACAGTACTGTGAGCTTGTTACATGCCATTTAATCCTCCCAACAACCCTGTGAGGTAGGTGCTGTGATACCTATTTTAAAGATAAGGAAACTGAGGCAAAGAGAGGTTAAGTAGCTTATCCAAGGCCATACAGCTGGTAAATGACAGTTGGGATTTGAATTCAGGTCTGTTTGACTCCAGAGCCTGCTCTCCACATCATTTCACTCTGCTGCCCGGGTGCCAATCCCAGGGGACCCAGTTGAGGGCCACTTGGCCCCACCCAGGACACTGCATCCCTCCCAGCATCCCCCCTTTTCTACTTTGTACCCTCCCTACACTGAGGCTACCGCCTATGGCCCCTGAGCTGGCCGAGCCCAGCCTACCGAGAATGATGAGGGGACACCTGGTCCAAACTCCTCATTTTAAGGTAATGAAAACTAGCAGGGTGGGTGGTGAGGTGGGGGAGGGGAGGTGACCAGTCCAAGGTCACACAACTGAGTAGTAGGACCCTCAGAACTGGAGCCCATTCCAGGTGCTTTGTCCACTATGGCATGAGCCGTAGCATCTCTGAAGGAGAGTGAGCTACCATAAGTCCTTTTCGGAATGAAGCAAGATATAAATACATTAATTAAATTAAACAAACTGCTGAGTTAAAACTTTGACGTAGATTATTCTTTCAAAGGGAACAAAGGTTCATATTGTCTTCTCCTCTGACCACTTCATATTTGCTTGCAGTTAACAAAAGCTTTCATAGACCTTATGTTATTTGGGCTTCTTAACTACTCTCTAAGGTAGCTAGAGATTATAATCCCCTTTTTACTGGTGAGGAAACTGAGGCTCAGAGTAAATGAAGTGTAGCATAAATGAGGGTAAGTGGCTAGGTCAAGGGCATATCTACCAGGGAGCCTGGCACAGGGAAGATGCCTGTGGACAGTTGCGGCCTGAGCCCCAATGAGGAGCAGCAGCTGCCTGCCCAGCCCATGTACAGAGCCTGGGATCCAGCAGTGGGGCCCTGATCTCCGTGCAAAAGAAGAGAATTGTAAAACCAAAGATCACCTTGACTGGAAGGAGAGCCACCCACAGGGTAACAGTGATTACTCCCTGATCGTGAGCAAATTCTTTTCTTCTCATCTAAGTTTTTCTGTATGATCCAGGCCTTGTACAGGAAGCACATACCACTTCTAGAATCATTAATAAAAATGGCTTTTACTCCTCAACAAAAAGATGTGATTTCCTCAGTCACTTAACCTTGTCACTCCCCATCCATTCCTGGGCCACCCTGGAGCAGAGCCCTACCTCCCACGCCTCTGACCCCAGGCCAGAGCCCTCTTGCTGGCCAATCATGAATAGGGCTGGCCGGTGAGGTCTCAGCAGCTTGGGGAGGGGGACAGGCACTGAATACCACGTATTAGGGATGAGGGCTAGAGACAAGGGACAAAACAGAAGTGTTCTGTCTTCCTTGTGTGTTGACACTGTACCTGAATCTCCAAAGCAGTCCCTACTAGGGACAAGAGAAAT